>NC_139512.1:275244906-275722406 GCF_947247035.1 Vipera ursinii | reverse complement strand
ATCATCCTCAGGCTGGTGGCTTCAGCTTCGTTCTTCTGGGAAAAGTGTGTGGTAGTGGCTGTTTGTTCCTCTTTTTTAAACTGCCAGAGGGGGTGTGTTCTGTGGGTGGAGGTGTGCTCTGATTGGGTGGAGTGTTAGCTGTGTTCCGATTGGGTGGGGATGTGTTTTGAATGTATACATGTATATACATATATATACATATATTCATACATACATATATACATACATATATACATACATACATACATATATACATATATACATACATACATACATACATATATACATATATACATATATACATATATACATATACATACATATACATACATATACATACATATATATACATATATATATACATACACACACACACACACACGTGTGTGTGTGTGTGTGTGTGTGTGTGTGTGTGTGTGTGTGAAATGTCTGCTAAATATTCAGATTACCTTGCTAGGCCCCAAACATGGGACAAATCTTATTTCCTGTTTCAGCCTAACCCAAGGCCATTAACAGGCAGTAGTCACAGCAGTGACAGCTCATATTTGTGTAAATTTTTTGGATTGCTAACAAAGAATTAAAGGGAGACTGATATGCATTTCAAACTTATTTGTTCTCATCAGTCAGCCATACCCTTCTGAGATTCGAACCTGTGCCGATTGCACCTTAGATAATTGTTCTAACCTTTAGGCCACTGGCTCTTTCTCGCTTTGTTAGCTGAGAAGCAAGGGAGATATGTGTTAAATGTTTGTTAAGTATTTAGATGCTAGGCCCCAAACATGGGACAAATCTTATTTCCTGTTTCATCCTAACCCAAGGCCATCAACAGGCAGTGGTCACAGCAGTGACAGCTCATATTTGTGTAAATTTTTTGGATTGCTAACAAAGAATTAAAGGGAGACTGATATGCATTTCAAACTTATTTGTTGTCATCAGTCAGCCATACCCTTCTGAGATTTGAACCTAGGCCAATTGCACCTGGGCCTAACAATCTTATTTCCTGTTCCAGAATCTCAGAAGGGTATAACTAACTGATGAGAACATAAGAAGTTCGAAATGATCATATTAGCCTCCCTAAAATTCTTTATTAGCAATTTGAATAATTTGTGTGTGTGTGTGTGTGTGTAAATTTTTTTTGGCTTGCTAACAAAGAATAAAGGAAAACCGATATGATCATTTCAAACTTATTATATATTTGCCACTTGGTAAATATCTCTCTACATCCCACTTTAATGCTTGATTAACAAAAGAAGAGGAAACAGAGAAATATGTCATGGCTTACCAATTTAAAAGAATGCCTTAAGACATAATAAAAAAGATCAATGAACATAATAATTTTTAAAACTTCTGGAATAAGTGATAGACAGATTTAGGGAAGATATCGTGAAGAACAACACAAGAAAAAAAATAGATTAAAGGATATGACAATTGAAAAACTTATTCACTAGAAAATCAAGGCACAGCTATCTAATTTTCATGAGCATCCTAAAGTTGAATAGACATAAAACCATAAATTACAAAATACCATCCCTTGCATGCATGCATACATACAAATAGGATGCTTTTAAAAATAAATGTAATCTTATTTTAAACAGCTTCTTTTCCCATTCATAATCAAGTTAGCAATTTTGTCTGTAATACCCTGGCAAAGTTCCTATAAGAAAATAAGCTATTTCAGTTTCAGCAAGTCAGATGCAAATGCCTAAATATACACAAGTGCATGATATAGTAAGGTATATTAGAGAATGTCACTTTCAATTTTTGCCAGTTCCATTAACATCTGAAAACTCCAGCAGCTGTCTTTTTTTCAAACCTCCAGCAAAAGAAAAAGAAATTCCAAGATAATTACTTCTATTTATATTGTAGCACAAAGGAATTTTGTAATGTAAATTGGTCAAGGCATAATTCTCTTAAATTCTAACATTAACAGATGAGACTTCATCAGGCAATATGCAAACAAATCCGTAGCTATGCCAAGAACATTCCCTTGGTCTACATTCCATGTGTCACAAATTGTGGTATATTCAGCAAGCTGCATGTAGGAGAAGGAAACTAACCTGCCATTGGTGTCTATTCTGCTGGCAGATGAATACAGTGAAATATAGCAATGAAATAGGACCTTTAGATTATAAACATTCAATAGATTTCAATAAAACTAGCTTTCAATTTTTGGCTATAAATCAGTGCAACATAAGGCATTTTGATCCAGTGAAATCAATGGAGCAATAAGTTTACAGGCACTGACTTAGGCATCATCACTTACTTCAATTCTTCCCTCTGAAAATCTGATGGAATTTGCATCAGATCCCTGTTTGGCCCCAGACTATAGAAAGTCTTCTTTGAGAAGGTAGATTGGACCTCGTTTCCCAGGATTTAGGATCATGGCAAATCACCAAGCCTTGATAGTTGAATTGATTTTAGTTTCACTTAGGTTGATTTTATTGGGTGCAATGGGTGGGTTGGGTGGAGATTCTGCTTTGAAAGAGCTGGATTCAGGAGTTCCCCATAACAGAACTGTAGTGAAGGAGAATGCCCAGGAAATGAAGGGAAAGGCTCATGCTTGCACTACTCTGTGCCCCATAAGTACAGGGCTGATCCTACCCTACAGTCATGTGATTTTGCACATCTTGAGTGGTTGTTGGGTTAAGAAAAAAAAGGAGGATTTTGTTACTTTAACACAGGAACAACCTAGGAGGATATAAAGCTGTCTCAGATATAGCTGGAGATGAGAGGAAGGCAAGATCATGAGAACACTGCAGGAAAAAAGGAGTTAGTTTTGTGCAAGTGGGGAATAAGGATCCACATGTTCGCTCTAGTTAACAGATGCAATCCAGGGCAGCATGATGTCTGTTGGGATGTGTTTGTCTGTGTATTGGGGAAATGGAATGACTAAACGAGCCATAACTTAAAATGATATTCAGTAAGATTTTGAATGCAATGGAAAAGATTCTATACAAACTTTTTAAAAGAGTTGTTGCCGCTGGATACGTACAGTTGCAAAGGACCGTATTTGAGGTCCATGGTTCTGAGTATTTTAGGACCCTGGAGAATGTGAAACAATTAAAAGGTTGCTTAAAGCCTGTGTAACTGTTTGTAACAACAATAACAGCAGCAATTAGCCGGGTGAGCAATTTTGTTTGAGATAGAGGAGCACTGAATTTTGGGAGCTCCATCAGTAGTCTAATCTGGAGTCACCTAGAGATAGATCCCAGGGAATTGCTTAGAAACACTGTTGGGATCAAGCTGTACAGAACCAAGGGGCACCATCAAGCAGAAATTAGTTATTAACTATATATTGAAAACAGTGGAATTGAAGTGGCAACCATTATTAGCTCAACTGACATTGTGGTATTATATCCAGGGTACTTATATTATGACCAGCCTGCAAGATGGAAAAAGAAGACTGTTACAGGAAATGAATAAACAAATGTGTTTGGTACATAATATTGTTTTGTGTAGCCCAGGGGACCAAATGTGCAAAAAGCTACAGTCTTCTTTTCCATATACATTCGCTGAGAATTCATCCTCACCTCCTTGTCCTCACCATTTTTAAAGGATATGTTCTCATGGCGTCTCATTCCCCAGCATATAGGAGGCAGATTAATTAGCATTAGAAATAGAATTAGCTGTTGTAGCTCTAGTATTTGTCCTCTTCTCAGAATTTTTCTTGTGGATGTGATTTGTAGTACTTCATCATAGGTATGGTTAGTAACAGTCAGGGGTTGGGATCTGCTTAACCCTGCTTGACCATTTCAAATTGCTGTACTCATGCCCTGTCTTCTGAATGATGCCATTATGGGCTGGAAAAACTAGGCAGCTGGCTTCTACAGAGGCAAGTGCCCCAATCACTTGAAAAGTGACTAAACCTTTCTTCATTTCTCCACTTTACCCAATCACCAATTTAGGAGACCAATTGATTGTATATCCTGTTGTGTAGTGAGTTTGTTGCGCAGGAATGAAGACGAGGCGAGTGAGTTCAGCAATGGCCATGTTTATTTGCTTGCAGGATCTGAACTGAGGAACTGAGCTGCAGCCTGCAGCAATTTATAGCCTGGCCCCTAGGTGGCAGCCAATACGTTTAAAGCAACCCATTGCCGCCTAGGGACAGCCAATAGCAGCACCAGAGACGGGGTGTCTGAGTTGCTGGGAGCTGTTAGCTAGCTCCAGCTTACCACGTGGTGTTACACGTAAGCCCAATACATAACATATCCCATCAGCAGGTGATCAGCAGGAAGGCAATTAGAATCAGAAGAATCTGCCCACTTCTTGCCTTGCTCTGTATTAAACTCTAAGGCCAGCATTACCAGCCATTGTCATACCTGAGGTAGAGTAGCATCCAACAGTTGAGCAACACAGTTTATGTGGCATAGTTATCTGATGGGGTCCTGACCCACGGATTTAGGCAAATCAATTAACTGCATAATAGGGCACATATGATCACTTTTTGCAATCTTCCAACAAGTGAAGTCAATGGGGAAGCCAGATTCATTTGACAACTCTGTTGCTGACATAACATAACATAATGATTCACTTAACAACTGTATCAAGAAATGTTGTAAAATGGGGCTAAACTCACTTGACAACAGGAATTTTGATATCAGTTGTGGCCATAAGTTGAAGGCTATCTGTACACTAAACCTAGGTAGTACCAATTAAAAGTAACCCTTCATCCCTTCATCTTTGTAAACTTCATCCAAGAAGAAACACTGATTTTAGGTTATTGCTGCTGCACCCTTTGGAAGCTTCAGAATTCAAACAACATCACTCATACTTGGATGAAAAGGGTTTATTTATTTATTTATTTATTTATTTATTTATTTATTTATTTATTTATTTATTTATTTATTTATTTAATTTTTATACCGCCCTTCTCCCGAAGGACTCAGGGCGGTGTACAGGGCAATAAATATCAAAATACGAAATACAAAAGTTAAAAAACATTAAATAATTATGCCCGATGTAATACATTAGTTAAAATCCATATTAAAACCCCAGACCCCAAACCCATCAGACCAGGCCAGCTTGTTCAAATAAATAAGTTTTTAGATCACGTCGGAAGGAGCGAAATTCGGGGGCCATCCGGAGCTTAACCGGTAATTGGTTCCACAGGTCTGGCGCGCCCACAGAGAACGGCCTCCCCCTGGGGGTCACCAGTCAACATTCTCTGATCGGTGGCACCCTGAGGAGGCCCTCTCTGTGGAAGCGCACTGGATAGAGGGAGGTTGACACCGGTAGCAGGTGTTGCCATAGGTAATCTGGACCCATGCCATGTAGGGCTTTATAGGTCATCACCAGCACCTTGAATCTCACCCGGAGGGCAACTGGAAGCCAATGCAGCTCACGGAGCAGAGGTGTAACATGGGAGTATCGGGAGACCCCCAACACAACTCGTGCGGCTGCATTCTGCACCAGCTGAAGCCTCCGAGTGGTCCTCAAGGGCAGCCCCATGTAGAGAGCATTGCAGTAGTCTAAATGAGAGGTCACGAGCGCATGAGTGACTGTACGCAAGGCATCCTGGTCCAGATAGGGCCACAATTGGTGCACTAGGCGAACCTGGGGGAAGCCCCCCCTAGTCACAGCTCCTATATGATCTTCTAAGGAGAGCTGTGAATCTAGGAGGACCCCCAAGTTGCGAGCCCTATCTACAGGGGGTAATAACTCACCCCCCCATAGTAAGAGGTGGAATAATCTGAATTTCCCAAGATGCCGGCACGTACAGCCACTCAGTCTTGCCAGGGTTGAGCCGAAGTCTGTTCCTCCCCATCCAGACCCGGACCGCCTCCAGGCAACAGGACATCACGTCAAGGGCATCACTGGGGTGGTTTGGGGTTGAAATGAAAAGCTGGGTATCATCAGCATACTGATGATACCCAACTCCAAAACCACGAATGATCTCACCCAGAGGCTTCATATAGATGTTGAACAGGAAAGGCGAGAGGACCGACCCCTGAGGAACTCCACAAACGAGAGGCCTCAAGGTCAACCCCTACCAACACCGACTGCGAATGTCCCAGAAGGTAGGAGGAGAACCACTGAAGAACAGTGCCTCCCACTCCCAACCCCCTGAGACGCCGCAGCAAGATACCATGGTCGATGGTATCAAAAGCCGCTGAGAGGTCTAACAGGACTAGGACAGAGGAACAACCCCTGTCCCGAGATCATTCACCAGCGTGACCAATGCCATCTCCATGCTGTACCCAGGCCTGAAACCCGATTGGTATGGGTCCAGATAATCAGCTTCCTCCAGGAACAAAGGGAGCTGATGCGCCACCACGCTGTCAACAACCTTCGCGAGAAAGCGAAGGTCGGAGACCGGACGAAAGTTGTTTAATACAGCTGGGTCCAGGGCAGGCTTCTTAAGGAGGGGTCTCACCACCGCCTCCTTCAAGGCGGCGGGAAAACTACCCTCCCTCAGAGAAGCAGTTATCACTGCCTGGAGCCAGCCTCGTGTCCCATCCTGAGCCGCATAAACCAGCCAGGAGGGGCACGGGTCCAACAAACATGTGGTGGAGCTCAGCTTCCCCATGATCCTGTCCACGTCTTCAGGAGTCACAGGATCGAACTCCTCCCAGATAACATCGACAAGACTGCCCATGTCCTCATCGTCAGACTCTGCCCAGTCGGAGTCCAAACCGGTCCGGATCCGAGCAATTTTGTCCAACAGATGTTGACTAAACTCCTCGGCACCACCCTGCAAGGGCTCCTCCCTCACCTCCTGATTAAGGAGGGAGTGGGTCACCCTAAACAGGGCGGCCGGGCGATTATCTGCGGACGCGATGAGGGTAGCAAAGTAGTTAGACCTTGCCATCCTCATTGCCGCGAGATAAGATCTCGTAAAAGACCTTAGTCGCAATCGGTCGGATTGAGACCAGCTGGATCTCCAACAGCTCTCTAGGCCCCGTCTCCGATGCTTCATCTCCCGGAGCTCCATAGAAAACCATGGAGCCCACTGGGATCTGCACCGGGTCATGGGCCGCATGGGTACAACTCGGTCAAGTGCTTCCGTGGCTGCCTTTTCCCAGGCTTCCACTAGGGCATCGGCCGAGCTGTGAGCGAAGGAGGCAGGTGGGGACCCAAGCGCCACCTGGAACCGCTCAGGGTCCATTAAGCACCTAGGGCAGAACCATCTCGTTGGTTCAACAACCCCACGATGGGGAGTGGCAAAACGGAAGACCAACCGCAGGAGATGATGATCGGTCCATGACAGGGGCAAAACAATTGGAGAACCCCCACCCAGATCATCTAACCACCGTCCAGATAGAAAAACCAAATCGAGCGTGTGACACCCCCCCATGAGTTGGACCCTGAGTAACTTGCATCAGGTCCATGGCCGTCATGGAAGCCATGAACTCCCGAGCTAACTCAGATGATTCCCCCCAGGGATGGTAGATTGAAGTCACCCAAAATCATAAATTTGGGGAACTCAATCACCAACCCCGAGAGGATGTCGAGAAGCTCAGGCAGGGCTGCTGCTACGCGACTAGGCAAAAAGTACACCAGCAGCAAGCCCAACTGAGCCCTAGGGCCACATCTCAGGAGGAGAGACTCACACCCGGCTATTTGGACAACGGTGGCCTCCTGCGGCCTCCCTCACGACTACCGCCACTCCTCTGCCCCTACCTTGAGCCCGAGGCCGGTGCAGCACCCGGAAATCCAATGGGCAAAGATCAACCAGAGGGACACCACCCTCTGGGCCCAACCAGGTCTCCGTAATGCAAGCCAGGTCCGCATGCTCCTCCTCAACCAGGTCATGTATGAGAGGGTTAAACACAGAATGTTAAAACCTTGCTGTTAAAATATTCAGGCTTCACTTATATCTCACTTTTTCATATAAAGATGAGTCCTGCTGTGGGTTATGTCAGTCTTGTCAAATTTTATCCTGTCAGCCATCATAAAGATAAATGGAACCAAGGCTTGAGATAAAAAGTTAGGTTAGGAGGATATGTGATATACAGAGGATGAACTGAAAATTGGGATAGGAAAGAAGAAAAAAAAGAACACAAGTAATGCTTGACATATGACCATTTGTTTAGAGACCCTTCAAAGTTACAATGGTGCTGAAACAAGTGGCTTATAACCAGTCCTTGCACTTACGACTGACTTACGCAACATCCCTGTTGACACTTCAACATGATTCTGGCATTTGGCCACTATCATGTATTTATGACTGTTGTAGGATCCTGGGGTCATGGGATTGCCATTTGTAACTTTTCCAGCCAGCTTCTGACAAGCAGAAATCAATGTTGGAAGCTGGATTTTCTTAAGAACTGTGTGATTCACTTAATGACTGTGACATTTGCTTAATGAATGCAGCAAAAAGATTGTAAAATTGGGTGCGCCTCACTTAACAACCACATTACTTAATGATGAAACTTTCAATCCCCCACTGTGGCCGTTAGTCAAGGACTACCTATAACACAAAGAGAGGCAATACATGCCACAGAGCATTAAATGCCCATACTGTATAGTCCAGAGGTGGGCAACTATGACCCCTTTAAGACCTGTGGACTTCAACTCCCAGAATTCCTGAGCCAGGTTCAGAAATTCTGGAAGTTGAAGTCCACATGTCATAAAGGGCCCATAGTTGCCCACCTCTGATATGCATCATCATCATCATCATCATCATCATCATCATCATCATCATCATCATGAATATTTAAAAATGGATTATATCAATATTATCCAGATTTATTTTACCTCAGTTAGGATGAGGAAAATAAGCTTTTGGTTAGGCAAGCATTGCTGTTGAGAACTATTCATTGTGTAGAGAGCTGCAAATGAGCTGCTAGGTGCTAAGATTTCTCTAAATCCTCCAGCTATAATTTTTTTCTGGTGCACCTGTCCTGGCCTGCCACTTCTCAGTATACATCCAGGACTGAGAACAGAAAAATCTATAAGATCCTGATACTACGGTCTTTCCCCTTATCCTCAACAGTTGCTGAAGAAGTGAAATGGTTAAAATCCTGGAAATCTATTTGAAAAAGAAAAAAAAAGTATCTTTAGGACAGAAATCAAAGAATTTCCCGCCTTCAGCCAAAGAACTCATTGTAAAATTTGGGAGGCTGAGGCCCAGTTCTTCTCTGAAGTGTAGCCACAGCAATTTCCTCATGCTGGGCAGCCATATGTTCTTCTCCATTACATTCCCATCTCGGACCATCTGTAATTGTTGGTGAGGGTGAGGGCATTTGTTGAAAAGTGGCATGGAATAAAAGTACCCTCTCCTCCTATTTCTCTTCATTATGGAGCCTTACCAGGAATTTAAATCGTACTTAACAGATTGCTTTCATTGGTCAGGGGCAAAGGTTCATATCCTGAGGACTAGCAGAGCCAGATAACTGCTTTTTTTTCCTTGGCTGAAGAGACAAGCTTTCTCAGTTCAAGGTACACCAGATGCCATTTTCTGCCTTTTCACGGCTCTTGCCTGGAGATGCTGGATAAAAGCTACAATGTCAGATCTATTTGACATCTTTTCATTTTGTTTAGCCCTCTGCAAATGAAAACACTTAACCTGAAATCCCAGGTCCTTTTACCTGAGAGTAAGTGGCATTAAACCCAGTTCTTCATGTCCCTTAATGAGGAGAAAGACATAACATTGCACTGTTAATTGAGCTTTCAAACGGTTCTCAGAATTGAGAAGCACAACATATACCTTCATGTAATTATTCTGAATAAGTACAGATTTCAACCTCATCTTAAATGGGCCATTTTCCTTTACTTGGCTTATGACCACAACTGAGCCCAAAATTTCCATTGCTAAGCAAGACAGTTGTTAATTGAGTTTTGCCCCATTTTACCACCTTTCTTGCCACAGTTGTTAAGTGAACCACTGCAGTTGTTAAGTTTGTAACATGGTTATTAAGTGAATCAGGCTTCCCCATTGACTTTGCTTGTCAGAAGGTTGCAAAAGGTGATCATATGACCCCAGGCAGGACATTGCAACTGTCATAAACACATGCCAGTTGCCAAGCATCTGAATTTTGATCACATGACCGCAGGGATGCTGCAATGATCACAAGTGTGAAAAAAACAGTCATAATTTACTTTTTTTCAGTGCTGTTGTAACTTTGAATGGTCACTAAATGAATGGATGTAAGTCAAGGACTACTTATACATGGAACAATGTCTCTCCTAAATTGTGGTTTGTTGTGCATATCTTCTGAAGAATGTTTGGGAGAGTTGTTGTATGAAGAACTTTGTTTCCAAATGGCTGTTTTACCCATGAACAAAATTATGTAAATTTAATTTATTAATTAGAGAGTTAACTCATGCAATCAATCAACTAACATTTCTTTAATCAGGAAAGTGTCTTATGCTCTTGGGTATTTATATTTCCCTCTCGATCAGTACCAGAAGCTCAGTTTTCCCACTGAATAGGCTTTACCTTTAATGGACTGCATTGTGCACTAATAAATGTAAAGATGCTGCATTGGAAGAAGGAAGAATAAGGAACGAATTGATTTGCACCATGTAGTAGTTATAAGAACAATCATTAACACTCGGACTGGCCTATTTCACAGGATTATTGTTGTAGGTTCAAAAGGAGACATGAGGAAAATTAGGCCATACATTAAATAATTACATCATTTTTCTCCACAGTGGTTTTGGCTCTAATGAATCCTACTGCACAATATTTATTGTAGATAACCAGCAATAAATTGGTATTTTGTACTAAACTCTCAGTTCAGATGCAAGCAATCTTCATTCAGGAATAAACCACAGTTACTGGAACAGAAAATGGATGTTTCTTTTTTTGTTTGCATCAGAATGCAAACCATTTAGAATCTGTGAAATCACAGTTTCTGTTATGTATGCAGGCACCTGCATAGCAACAGCCACCAGGGGGCGTTGGCCTGGACGGTTTCGGCGGGAAACCCAGTTTCGGCAGGAAACCTAGGGCCAACCCCATTGCCTGTCAGTTTACCTGGCTAGGTATTTAAGGAGGCCAGGTAGCCCTCATTCCCCAGTTCACTACCCCCCTCCAATAAAGAGCTGAACTCACACACCGGCTGGCGTCTCTTCCTTGCGTCGGACCCACTACACAATAGTGGTGACGAAGGTGGGATTGCTGCTGACCAAGAGCTGAAGTCACTGGGGAAACGCTCCCCGAGCTGAAGGGAAAGGCATTTTCCTTCCTTCTCCCCCCACGACCGCCAGCTGACCCGGTCAGCTGACCGGACCACGCCGGTCACCGCATCCGCAACCGAGACCGCACACTGCACCTCGACCAAGACCGTAATCCGCACCACCATGGCAAGAGCCGGACAACCCCGCGATTTCGACACCCGCCATCCCGAGACCTGGGCCTGCTACCTGGCTCACGTTGAACTGTACATGCGGTTCAACCAGATATCCGAGGATGGTGCAAAGGCGGCAGCACTGCTTTGCCTCGGGGGGGCAGCGTTGTTGGAGATCGCTGCGAACCTGTTCCCCCAGGAGGCCATCAACACCGTCACGTACCGGGACCTCGTGGCCAGACTCAATGCCCATTTCAAGCCCCGGCGCTCCAAGGTGGCCGCGCGGTCACAATTCGAAAAAAGGGACCAGCGCCCCGACGAGACCGGTGCTGATTTCCTCACTGCCCTACAAGAAGCCACCGTCGCCTGCAGGTTCTCGAACTTGGAGGAGCGGCTACGGGACCGACTGATCTGCGGCCTACGAGACAGGTGGCTGCAGGAGTGCCTGTTCGAGAGGGAAGAGGTTTCGCTCCAGGAAGCCAAGGACGGCCTGCGGGGCCGTCCAAGCCTGCCAGGAAACCCAGTCCGGCAACCAGGCGACCAGTGTCTATCGGCAGGGTGCCACAGAGGAGTACGACCAGAGCATCGACCTCTTCCAGCGGACGTCAACCCCTGACCAGCGAGCCAGATGCCCAGACAAGCCCAGGCCTCCCAGCAACGCCGCCAACCCTCAGAGGTGCGCAGGGTGTGGTGGGAACCACATGCAAAGCCTCTGTAAGTTCCGGTCCACCACGTGTCGGGCCTGCAAGAAAACAGGCCACATAGCCACGGTCTGCCGTAGCTGCTGCCCCCGAGAGGAGATCCACGAGCTGCATCCGGAGGAACCGCTGTTCGAAGGTACTGAGCCCCCGACCAAAACGCGAATTGGCTATGTTGAGAGCCAGCTAGCCATTAACCACACGGGTAGCCGCCGGCTGCTCAAACCCAAAATTAGATTAACAATCTGCTTGCAAGGCATCCCTTGCAGCATGGAGCTTGACTCTGGATCAGCGGTCTCAATCATTTCAGGCGAGACCCTTAACTTCATAACCAGCCACATTAAATTACGGCCTACCAAATTAACCCTGACCGATTTTCAGAATTCACCTGTCAAGGTAAAGGGGGAGGCCACCGTTTCGGTGAGGTTTAAGGGTCGCGAAGGGCACCTGGACGTTGTAGTGGTAGAGGGCTGCAGAGCCAGCCTGTTCGGGCTAGACTGGTTTGAGGCCCTGGGGATCACAGTCTCCAGGATCCATCGGATCCAGGGGGACTCTGTCGAGGCCGTCTGCCAGGAGTTCGCAGATGTTTTCAACAGGTCATTGGGCAAGTACACAGCCCCCCCATATCGTTCAAGCTTAACTCGAATGTTTCCCCCGTTAGGGTCCGGCCACGGCGAGTCCCTTTCGCACTCAAACACAAAATCGAGCACGAGCTGGATAAGCTGGTGGCCCAGGGAATCTTAGAGCCCGTAGACGGGGGGAGTGGTAAACCCCTATCGTAACCCCCCTCAAATCCAACAGGGAAATAAGGATCTGCGCCAACTATAAGTGCTCGGTGAACTGTGCCCTGAACCCGCACGCTTACCCGGTCCCCACGGTCAGCCACGTTCTCGCTTCCCTCCAAGGAGGCGCCATCTTTGCAAGGCTCAATCTTGCACAGGCGTACCAGCAACTCACGGTTACTAGGGCAACAGCTGACATTCAAACCATAGTAACACACAGGGGGGCGTTCCGGGTTAACAGGCTGCAGTTTGGAGTCAGTGTTGCTCCTGGCGTCTTCCAGGAGGTTATGGAAAAGACACTCAAGGGCATCCCAGGAGTCTGCCCCTATTTCAATGACATCCTGATTGCAAGAGCATCAGCAGAGGAACTGGCAGGTAGGCTCAGGGAGGTACTGTCCAGGCTGCGCAGCTGGCCTCAAACTCAAGAGGGAGAAATGCAGCATAGGAGTTCCCTCCACAGAGTTCTTGGGGTTTAGAGTAGATGCCAGGGGTATCCACCCCACAGAATCCAAGGTGAGGGCCATCAAACTAGCACCCACACCCAAGAACAAGGCAGAGCTACAGGCATTCCTGGGTCTGCTGAATTTCTGCCATGCATTCCTTCCACACAAGGCAGCCATCGCAGAGCCACTCCACAGGCTACTAGACAAGCAGGCAGCATGGGTCTGGACTGCCGCCCACGACCAGAGTTTCAGGGCCCTGAAAGCATTACTGTCGGATAAGTCCACAGTAACCCACTTCATCGAGTCCAAGCCCATTTGCATCGCATGCGATGCATCCCTGTACGGTGTGGGTGCAGTTCTCAGTCACCTTGAGCCCAACGGGGCACAAATCCCCATAGCCTACTATTCCAGGATGCTGTCTGGAGCAGAAAGAAACTATGCCCAAATTGACAAAGAAGCCCTGGCAATCGTGGCAGGAATCAAGAAATTCCACGATTACTTATATGGCAGGGAGTTCACTGTCTACACGGACCACAAACCACTCCTGGGCCTGTTCACTACAGACAGGCAGACCCCCCAAATTCTGTCCCCCAGGATGCTCCGGTGGTCCATCTTCCTTGCAGCCTACAATTGAAAAGCTGGTGCACAAGCCAGGGAAGGAGATGGGCCACGCAGACGGTCTAAGTAGGCTCCCTGTAAACACCCCGGATCCAGACCCAGACCCAGCCACTCAGATCCTAGCCCTGCAGGAACTACCGGAGTGTCCCATTCATGCCAAGGATATTGCCAGCCACACAGCCACAGACAACATCATGGGCCGGGTGCACTCATGGGTTTGCACGGGGTGGCAGGGCAAATCCCCGGGGCCGGAGTTCCAGGCCTATTTCACCAGACGCGACGAGATCTCCATGCACAAGGGTTGCCTCCTCTGGGGTAGCAGGGTCATCATCCCCACCGTACTACAGTCCAGGGTATTGGACTCCTTACATGAGGGACACCCAAGGGTGGTCAGGATGAAGGCTCTGGCCAGAAGCTACCTCTGGTGGCCAGGCTTGGACAAGGACATTGAGGAGCGGGTCAAGGCCTGTTACACGTGCCAGAGATCCAGGCCAGAAATGCCACACGCACCAGTACACAGGTGGGAGGCCACACACACACCCTGGTCCCGCATCCACATTGACTATGCAGGGCCATTCCAGGGCCAACTGTTTTTGGTAGTGGTGGACAGTCACTCCAAGTGGTTAGAGGTAGTCCCTGTTCCCAACATGACCTCGGGGAGGACAATCCAGGTGCTCAGAGCGCTCTTTGCCATACATGGCCTCCCCGACGTAATTGTGTCTGATAACGGGTCTCAGTTTACCGCTAATGATTTCCAGGCGTTCTTGAAGGCGAACTGCATTAGGCACGCTACCTCCGCGCCCTTCCATCCATCAACCAATGGGCAAGCCGAACGGATGGTACCACAGGCTGGTGAAATTCCTGCTCGCCCAACACACTACACCATGTGTGGCTACCGGGAAGAGCCCAGTAGAACTGCGATGGGGACGGCGCCTCATCACCAAGCTGGACCATTTACACCCAGACCGGGTAGCAGCCGAGACCGTAAGGCCACCATCACCACCATCACCATCATCACCATCATCACCTGCACACAGGGTTCTCAACGTAGGGGACCTGGTCTGGGCAAGGAACTACGGGGCTGGACATCCATGGGTTCCAGGGACAGTGGTTGAGAAAACAGGACCGCTCTCTTACATCGTGGGGGTGGAGGGGGACAGACGCATAAGGCGACACATTGACCAGCTCAGAGGAAGGGTCCCTGAGCACATCACACACGCCCAACAGGAGAGCCACACTCCAGGAGAGGTCAACCCAGCCGGGGACTGCACAGAGAAGGAACCAGAGGAGGAGGGCCTCCTGATCCCAGCTCTTCTCAACCCTGCACAGAGGCCCCAAGAACCCGCGGTCCAGGCCCAGGGCCAAACCACACCCAGACGGTCCACCCGGCCACACAGGACACCTGCCTACCTATCGGACTATGTGTGCAAGTGACCCACACACACTGTGGCATCGTTGTGGTTTTTTTATACTAGTATTGAACCAGTGTACATAGTTGTAGTTAGTTGAAAGTTGTTTCATTGTTATGTGGTTCTTCTCTAAGGGGGGAGGGGTGTTATGTATGCAGGCACCTGCATAGCAACAGCCACCAGGGGGCGTTGGCCTGGACGGTTTCGGCGGGAAACCCAGTTTCGGCGGGAAACCTAGGGCCAACCCCATTGGCTGTTCGCTTACCTGGCTAGGTATTTAAGGAGGCCAGGTAGCCCTCATTCCCCAGTTCACTACCCCCCTCCAATAAAGAGCTGAACTCACACACCGGCTGGCGTCTCTTCCTTGCGTCGGACCCACTACACAATAGTTTCCTTTACAGCTCTTACTTTGATGGCAGAGGTTAATAGTTTCCCATTTCAGCTACAATAGGAAATTCACCTTCGACATTCTATGATTCAGAAAGATAGAAGGGATAAAAAAAAGTGTGGGAATTATTTTTCGTCCAGAAAATCTGCAATATAAAACTGGAATGTAAATTCATCTTCTGCCTGCATTTGGGAATGTATGGTAGTTCTTTTGTTTAAAGAAGACACTGTGCAATTCATCTGTGGACACAGAGGTGGCTCTGCCTTCCCAGGCTGGAGGCAATGAGTGGGGGGCACTGGAAGTCTATTGTTGTAGCAATGATGGGTGTTATTCTGTGATACGGCTCACAGTTTCCTATCATTTTTGGCAGTACCTCTCTTCAAAGCTGGTGGAGGCTTCATAGCACAAGGTTTGCCAATGAGTTCTGTCAGCAGCTGCAGCTTCTTGTTCTCTTGGCTGGGTGTCATGGTGACATAAGGTTTCTTTCATAGCGTTTTTGTAGCACTTGCGTGGGTGACCTCAGAGTCTCTTCCCAGACTCCAGTACAGTGTAGAGGACCTGAAAAGGCATATGGCAATAATCCATTCTCATGACATGTCCCACCCATTTCATCTGGTCATCAGGGACTAGTGGATTAGATGCAATCCAAAACCTCCATGTTGGAGACACAATCTTGCCCACAAATGCCAAGGATGGAGTGGAGCATGTGCATATGAAATTTCTCCAGTTTTTTTTATGTGTCTCCAGTACCCATCTTGGACTCACATCAATATAGGAGGGAAGATATAAGTACAGCTCTGTAGACTTTTAGCTTTCTAAAGATATGGATGTTGAAGACTGTAGTATGCAACTGTCCCAGTGGTTGGCTGGCTGAAATCTAAATATCATATTTGGTTAATAATATTTTACAAAAGAAGTCCACCCTTTGAAAGAAACCCACCCAAGACAAAATACAGATAATTTATAGAGTTGTGCACATTTTAATATGATTCAGAAGAGCTTCAAAAGCTGTGTGAGCTCTCCTATTCTATTAAGCTGGCCTACTTTTTGCAGGCTTCCATGCCAGTCTGAAGAAAGATGCTACTACTTTAAAGATTCCAACCTTCCTTCCTTCCATGTTTATGGCCACCCACTGAACAGTGAACAAATAAATATATACAATGCATTTAAAACAGATTCAGGTGAGATCCAAGCCCAGTGTCTGGGGACATTTTTAAGTGACTGCATCTTTTTTTGAAACCATGCAAAATCCTGTGGGCTGTGTTCCACCAAATTCTGAACACTTTTTAATCATTGTTGAAGCCTGCACTGTCCTAATAATTCACCAGGGTCAAGCACTTGATTAATTGTGAAAAGGAAAGCATATTTTTGTATAATTGATTTTCTGCTAACTATGATGATACCAGGAGTTTTTTACAGTATACAAATAGTATGCAAGTTGCAGATTAATGGAATAAAAGAAGCAGATACTTTTAATCTAACTTGCTGATTGTAGTTTCAATTCTTTATATAAGAAAGAGAAAGAGGAATGTGACCTTTTGTGAAATTATTGATCTTCTAAGAAAAAGCAACAAGATATCTGGGAGTGTTAATACAAGTTATAGTATAGATATTTTACTCAAAGCTTTATCTGAGTTCATGCTGAAGGTAAACATGTTCGGTCCTGAAAACATTAAGAGGTAGCCAGATCAATTTGCGGCAGGTGAAATGGTATCAGCCATTGAAGGATTGCTCTCAGTATATTGGAAGCTTCCTATAATCAATAAAAAGATGAGTAGAGATTTTAAAGACTTGGTCATATAGGGAATCTGATCATACTCAAGTTCAAAGTTCAGATTCAGAAGAATTGCAAGGATTTGTTAATTCTGAGAAAATGATCCTAAATGTCTTAAGTAATATAAACTGCTTTTACATTTGTCTGGTCTACTCAGACATCTAGATCCCTCTCACAGTTGCTAGTGTTGAGCCAGGTACCACCTATTCTATGTCTCTATGTCTGTGCATTTGGGTTTTCCTGCCTATGTATAGGACCTTACACCACTGAATTGCATTTTGTTGTACAGGGCCCAGTGTTCAAGTCTGTCAAGATCTTTCTGAATCCCCAGCTTGGTGTCATCTGCAAATTTGATGAGCTCCCCTTCTACTGTAACCTTTCATCTAGATCATGTATGAAGATATTGAAAAGTACTGGGCCTAAGATAGCACCTTGAAGTACCCCACTACATGCTTCCCTCCATGTAGATGTAGTTCCATTGAGGACTATGCACTGAATGTGGTTGGTCAGCCAATTGCTTTAAATTCAATTCTTAATAGATTACCATAGTCTTTCATTTTTTCATCTGATCTTCTCTTTACCCAGAACTGAACGTCTTCTTAATAAGATTGTATGTTTGAAGACAATTCAGATGATACCTTTGAATAAAATCTTCAAACTGAATCACCAAATCAATTCAATGCATCAGATTGAATCAGATGAATTAATTTGAAGATACAGAAGTGGACTTCTGTGCAATTGTGCACAAATATTTACTCAATTAAATTCAACATTCAAATTAAATTTATTCAGTGTAATAATTTTAGTCTGATTCTTCAGACAACTTCAGATAAAATCTTTGGTGATGCTTTTCTTCCCTTTCTTCCCTTTATGTTTCAGAAAACAATCACAGTAGCAATTATTATTATATAAGAGTAATGATAAAATAATGCATATTTTCAGATGTTAAAGTAGAATACGTAGTTTGTGAAGTCCTATGTTCTACCTCACTTTTCCACAATTTGATATCCTCCATGTTTGCCTGGTAGTCATATTTCCATCTATCCTAAGGGTACCAGAATTAGGAAAGCTATTCAGTCCCTGCCCTCTATACTGGCTTTTCATCTAATCTATACAATATCTTTTCTGTTAAGATACTGTATTAACTAATTATTCTTCAGTGTCATGACTGAGGGTTGGTTAATAATTCATAATACAATCATTTAGTTGAGGATTCTGTCTTTTTTCAGTTCACAAATTATTCACATATACTGTATGTACTGCAATTTTCTAGAATTTATTCATTATTAAAAATGGCTTTGTGAATAACTCCCTAATTTGTGCTGAATAGTTCATTACAAGGCTATGGAATTGCCTTATGATCACAGGAGAGTTTGGCTTTCTTTAGTAGTTTGCCTTTCAAAGACATTTCTAATAGAGATACTCTTCTGGTTTGATTTTAAAACATATGAAAGCATTTGAAATCTTGGAAGGGTAATTTCATGGCACTTATCTGTACTTAGTTTGCTAAGTTCCCCAGGACAGGAAGGCAGGGTATGTTGCAGGCCCCATCTATTAGGGCTGTACATCTGATAGGACCGTGAAAAAAGGCCCTCTCAATGGTGTTTCCCCTCTCTATGGAACATCTTTCCCTGGAGGTACGATTGGCCCCCATCTTTTTGCTTTTCTGAAAGGTCCTGAAGATATGATTTCATCATTGGGCCTGGAATCCAAGAATGGAGAGGGAGCCAATCAAGTGCTTGATCTGATTGTGTTGCTGCCACCGGAATAAGTGTGTGTGGGGGGGGATATGATCCTTATGTTATGGATTTCTAATGTACTAAGTCACCCAGAGTTACAGTATGTGTGTGAGAGTTGGGCAGATTATATGAATTGGTTTAATAAATAACATACATACATACTTTTTTAAATATAATAAGCGCAAATAATTGGTTCTAATTTACCTAAGTCCTTTCACTATGCTGATTGCAGGGAACAAGGAAAGGCCAGGAGTTTTTAGCTTGGCTAATATTAAGATAGTAATTTTTTTTTGTAGACCATAATATTAGTCTGCAACTTAGTAAGTTTGAATTCCTGCCATTTTTCAATGGTTTCTGAACTTATCTTCTGTTTTCTGTCCCTTCAAATCTGTGTTGACTCCAGGAGTCTATGTGAAAGTTTTGCTTTGCTCTTGCCTTCTTCTTAGGACTAAGAGAAAGGGATTGGCCCAAGGTCACCCAACTGGTTTTCATACCTAAGAGAGGACTTAATTTCTCACCTAGTCCCTTGACCACTATGCTGTGGATGGAGTGCTTACTGTATATTGCTAAATCATATAGCTCAGGAGTCTCCAAACTTGGCATCTTTAAAACTTGGGGACTTCAACTCCCAGAATTCCCCAGCAATAAAATTATCTTTAAAGGTTAAAATAACCCCAGTTGGAGAGTTTAAGAAACCTTCTTTGTTCTTATGGAAGTCTTATATTCCACACTGGCTAAATTTATTGGAGATGAAGTCTAGCACATCTTGAAGGGCCAAAGGTTGGTTGTGTTAGGATATTGCCCTTTTTAAAGCTGGAGGTTCCTCCCCCCCCCCATTTTTTAAATCAGGCTCCTGGCTAATTTGTCCTTCTTCTGTACTCAGAAACTAATTGGAAACATTTGTTGTGGATGGTTGTAGTTTGGGTTTGTATTGACTAGTTTCATCATAAATGAATTCTGCCCTTTGCTTTGGAGTACTTCCTGTATCTTTGGTTTCATACTCTTCCAAGGAAGGAAGGAGCAGTCGGACATAATGGAGAGACGTTGTTGAATTTACCCTTTTCTTAAAGAGAACACTAACATCTTGTGATTTTTGGCAAAGATGTTCTTTTGATAGAGAATGAGAATGATCAGGGAACACAGGACTTGCCTAGGACCCAAACTAGCAAAGTCTCAGCAAGGGTCATCTATTCCTAATTCGTGTTGTCTGCAGCCAGGCGTTGTTCTAATACCTTGTGCTGAAAAAGCTGTTGCTCGGCCATGACTAATTCTCACTTACTAACTCTATTTCCATAATGGAGCACATTTATCATAACAGTATTATTATAATTAAATGAAGTCATTCAAGGTTATTTATCTCTACCACAGGAAAAGAGAAGTAGAAATTTCCCACAGGGCTTTCCTAGGCTATTTTCTATTTTGCTGCCACATAAAAGGGCTTTGATTTGAAAGGACCAAGGGACAAATATTTCATTATTTGCTCCTGTTGTGGCAATATATTTCATTCCTGCAATGCTTTATATAATCATTTAAGACAGAAGCACAGTTTTAAGCATAGTGAGATGCAAGTTCAGTTCATATTGTTTTTAATTTTTTGTATTCGTGGTTTTAACTGCCCTGTAAACCGTCCTGAGTCCTACGGGAATAGGGCGGTATACAAATCCAATAAAATAAATAAATAAATAAATAAATATTGTTATCATAATCCTATATGGCAGACCTTTACATTGCATTGCAAATTCACATTACCAACAAGACACAAATGTCTAGTATAGAAGTGTAAATATTTTCAAAACTCTGTAACAAAAATGATGAGGTGTTCCCACCCCTTCCCAGCTCAAAATAAAAGGAGGCTTAAGGTTTGCTGTCTTAAAATTGCAGAGGGAAAAAAACTAACCTTGACTCTTGTTGGAACAGATGGGGATTGTTTGGACAATAGAGATGGGCCTCTGAAACCCTCAAAGCATTTCTGAAATCCAGCATAATTGGAAAGGTAATCTTCCATCATTCTCCTTCTTCCTCTAGGGAGGGAAAGTCAGGCTCCTCTGTTCTTGCAGAGAACTTTGAAAGTCAAAGTGATCCTCCAGATCATCTCCATCCTAGACTTTTTAGGCATTCAGAGCCCTCTTAAAATGAAATGAAGTTCCAAGAAGGATGTTTACTTCTATATCCAGCTTGAGTGGATAACAGGTAAAAAGAATGTCCCTGATCTTGCTCTATACCTCAAGTATGGTGAAGAACCCTTTGACGCAGTGGTTAGAATGCAAGATTGCAGGCTAACTCTGTCCACAGCCTGGAGTTCGATCCTGACAGGCTGACTCAACCTTCCATCTTTCCAAGTCAGAAAAATGAGAACCCAGATTGTTGGGGGCAATATGCTGGCATTGTAAACTGCCCAGAAAGTGCTGTAAAGCACTATAGGGTAATATGTAAGTCTAAGTGCTATTGCTATTGCTTTGGTGAAGGGTCCAATGCAAGGCTAAAGATATTATAAGATTCTGCACCCAGGGCTGAATCACAATGAATGCCTCTTTGGTTAAATTGATTTTTTATTATAGAAAACTAATGGGAATTGGATTATCCGCAGATGTCACTTATGAGCTACCAATACCTTGGTATTACCAATGAACTATGTCTGTCTTTTGAGACTATAATATAGCTTCATTTGTCATTCCTGAATTCTTCTTTCTCCCTTTTGTATAAGTGAGTCTTCTCAAGACAGGAGGAAAATCCTTTAGGGCCCAAAATGGTTTTATTTTCATATGAAATAGTAAAGTTAAGAGACCTTTTTGGATGGCTCTCATTTCACTCTGTGGTGGTTTCTGTAAATTCTCTAAAATGGTAGATAATCTTAATGCATTCCCTCTACAACCCCTAGTGCCTAGAAGAGAAGCTTTTAGTTGATCACGTCTTAAGAGGTAAGCTTTCAGATTCTTACACAGGTTTTGTAGAATTTTTTTTAAGTCAGATATATTGTTTCATTGCTGCACCCATAATATGCAATATTGAACACCACTTTCAATTTCACTGTCCATAAATCAAATGCCTCCTTTTTTAAACTCCTTTATTTTATTTGAGTACTCCAGTTTGAAGAACTCCTTCATATTGGATTTCATGAATTTTGCAATGAATGCTCCAACTGAGACTCTGGATGAAAAATAAACATAAACTATGTTTTTCTCTGCCCTACATGCTCTATATTACATTGGTACAACAGAGTAAAACAATGGAAAGTGAAATGGACTGGTCACATAGCAAGAAGAACTGATGGCAGGTTGACCAAGGCCATCATAGAATGGATCACCCTCGATAAAAAGCGTCCATGAAAGAGACCTAAAACAAGATGGATCACCACATCAGCAAGTATTGTGGGCCCAGTTGGCTAAATAAAGCTCAGGACTGTATTGGTTGGAAACATGTAGAAGAGGCCTGCATCCTGCAGTGGATAGACAAGGGCTAAAATCATGACATTGGTATCTCAAATGTTGTTACAAGATTGCATAAAACTAAAGTTAAAACAATACAGTAATTGTAGCCATCCCCCTTGCCTCTATGAAAGAAACTGATTTCTGATGTCCAAATTAAAGTGCTATCCACAAATCTTTGAACTGGTGCAAAACCACAGCAACACAACTGTAGGCTGGGATTGGTGAGCAGGTGAACCCTGGTTGATAGCTAGATTGCTGGGATTAGCTTTGTCAAAAACTTTATTCAACACATACATATTCAAAACCATTTGCAAACTGTATGTAAACTATTGTCAGATGAAATTATTAACTTCACAGACATGCAAGGTCCAAAACAGCTGTTGCATCTATGTCACATAACTTATCTTTAGATACTAAAGAATATAGTGACACGAAATAACTTAAACAAACTTTAAACTGCACTTTTTATGCACAGAAAAGTAGTGTATTCATGTTCCAAAGGTTTTTTTTTAAAAAACCAGATTTTCCACTATATTAAATTTGCTTCTATAACCCTGCAAAATATTATGAATTTGAGTTTATAATTAGTGGTGGATGGATGAGTGTGTAGATGTTACACTCTTAAAAGAGACCTTAAGTTTGGCACTGATCTCCTAGTCTTACAATTAAAAAATCTGGAACTTCAACCACCAGCTTTGAAAATCTACTAATCAAAATTGCAACACCTATTCCTAATTTATTGCACCCACTTTCATATATATCCCCGATGCAAGCTGTAAGAACTGCCTATGATTTGGAAGAATATGAAGCTCCTATAAAATCTTTTTAAAATCTTAGTAAACACTTGCCTGTGCTTAGCAACTCCAATCCTTTAACATAACATTTATTAAGAAATTGCCATCAAAACGAATTAATACTGGAAACAGCAAGAACATTTTGCACATCTGCCTAGAATATAAAAATTGCCTCAAAAGAAACATTCCAGCTCTAGCAAAAAAATAAAAATAAAAAAATAAATCTGTACTGTAGTTTGACTTATAATAGAGTTATCGCAGAGTGTACCACAACTCTTCATATACTTTAGTAAGCTTATTGTATTGTATTCTTACATTCAAGCTGTACCTGTGAAAATAACGTCAGGGAGGAGAGACGCGATGAACACATATGCAAAGCATCTTAAAGTATTTCCTTTAATGCATTCTTTAGATGTTCTCTTAACCAAGATCTGGAAATTATAAGGTAAAGGTAAAGGTTCCCCTGCACATGCGTGCTAGTCATTTCCGACTCTAGGGGCCAGTGCTCATCTCCGTTTCAAAGCCGAAGAGCCAGCACTTGTCCGAGGACATCTCCGTGGTCATGTGGCCAGCATGACTACACACCAAAGGCACACGAAACACTGTTACCTTCCCACTGTAGTGGTCCCTATTTTTCTAATTGCATTTTTACGTGCTTTCGAACTGCTAGGTTGGCAGAAGCTGGGACGAGTAACAGGCGCTCACTCTGTTACGCGGCACTCGGGATTTGACCTGCCAAACTGCCGACCTTCTGATCAACAAGCTCAGCGTCCTAACCCACTGAGCCACCGTGTCCCTCTCTGGAAATTATATATAGATGTAAAATATCCCTCACACTGGTTTGACCTTCTCTTACTTAAAGACTTGGCTTAAGTTTTGTCTAATTCTTACATTTCATTTCAGTAAAAGCTGTTGTGGCATATCTATTGCAAAAGAATAGAGCAGAAGGATGAATAATCCTGAGTAATCTTTTTGGTCGGAATAGCAATGGCATCATGATATACGCTAAAAGTACTTTTTTTTCCTTTAAAAGCATTGACATAGTCAATAAAGTGCCCATCCTTCCTTATGACCCATGTGACCATTTTTCTTTGGAAGTAGGTGAAACAAGGAAGTTACTGCTTGGCTTCTGGTCTGTATATATAAAAACAAAATCTAGCATATCCTGTTCTGGGAAATATTGTCTATATGTATTGTTTTTCCTCTTTCCTGATATGTTACCAAATAAGATAGGAATCAATTTTAAAAGTGTTCCCAATGATTTATATCAATTCAGTGACAATGAAACCTGTAGAGAATTTCAAGGAAAAAATAAAATGTGAATGAGATTAAATTAATTATATTTTATGGGGTTAGGAAGGGTTAGGGTTAGGGTTGAAATTTTGATTCTGTGTAGGAGTTTCTGCATACCCTAAGTTATTTAAATTAACCTCCTGCATCTACATTTTTCTTTTCTTTCTGAGACCCTGATTTATAGGAATGAAGATCAGAATAGCTTCAAACTATAGGAGTTGGTGGGTAATTTTTCTCCTTATTTGGGCTAAAATATTAAGAGCTAATGACTACTTTTCTGGTTGCTTCAGAATTTTTAGATTTTGTTTTAAATGAATAGATGATGAACGTTCATGTTCTGTATGAAACATCTTGTCTCTGAGATGTTCCAGCCAAAAATCATCTTTGCAATAAGCCTCAGCATCTGATCTTCACATTTGGTTATAATCACAAAGACATGGCTGGTAACTAGTCAAAATTGGAGTGAAACATGCAAATAAGCACCTATAATTGTACCTGAAATAAATTGAGAGGCCATTTACACTGTTTAAGAAAAGCTGTAAAGTCAGTGCTTTTTTTTGTATAAGAAAAAGGTGCCGGAACTCACACATGTCATATAACCCACCTTGCCTGTCCTACAAGGTTCCATCCAAAAAAGGTGCCGGAACTCCATTCTGAGCATTCTATGAGAAAAATAGCCCTGCGTAAAGTTAATATAATATTTATGTTTAGCAGGCATCAAATTGGACAAGGGCTTTTTGCCTATTTTTTACTGAATGTTTTCTACAGGTATTTACTCAGAAGTGCTTGCTGCACCAGGCGTCTTGCACCATCTTATACAAAACCTTTGTGTGGAGGGAGGAACAAATGTGAGATTTTGGGAGATTGGCAAAAACAATGGTGTATACAGTGACGATGCTAAATTTACCCGATGGTGTTGTGACCATTGCATATTATTCTGGGCACCACAATTCCAGATGGATATTGGCAGGTTAGAGAGTGTTCAGAGAAGGGCAATGAAAGTGATAAGAAGAACTGTAGGTCATGCCTTCTGAGATTGGCTGAAGGAACTTGGGATGTCTGGGTAAAGAAGGCTGAGATATGTGATAACATGCTCAGGCAAATAAAAATGCATAGCAAAGGTAGTCAAGAACTATATTCCATGGCCCAGACACTAGGACAAGAAATAATGGATATAAGCTTATAGCTACTTAGCTTTCATTTAAATATAAGAAAATTCTATGAAAAACTATGGAAGTTCTGAATTTTGTATCTCTGAAGATTTTTAAAGAGACAGCAAGGAATCCTCCCATTCCCCACCATCCAGTCAGAGCTGAAGAAGCTTCTTGAATGAGAAGTGAAACATCTTCAAAGAAAAACAAGAAAGTCCAGTTGTCTCCTGAAAAAGCACTTTTCTGACAACCATGACCTGGATGACTGAGAACCTCCATAGACATTTTAAAGAGACACTTGATCATCTCCTCTCATGGATGCTTTAAACTGGTTTCCTGCATATTGCAACAGTTGGACTGGATGTTCCAAGAGGTAATTGTACTTTCTTGTTTTTCTTTGAATGTCCATAGACACGGTTGGACTGGATAATTCTTATGGTTGCTTTCCATTCTGTTATTCTATGATTCTATGAAATGGTGGGAGGGGTGCTCCATTTCTTGCATTTTAGGAGACTGATAAAAATTTTCTGAGTAGCATTCACCACTATGCCCTTGGTTTCCAGCAGTCATGCAGCCAAAATTCAATGAAGTGATTGAAGGGAGCTCCCCACTGTTAGAAACAAACAAATCATGTTTGTATTTGTATCCAAAGTCCATGTTAAATTCTGCCAGATTCAGGGATCTCCAGCCTTAAAGTTACCAAAACAAAAAGAGTTTCACCCTTTGGAAATAAATATAGATTTTTGTCATGTTCCATGTTTCTAAAATAAAAGACTCATTCCTCTTTTTATGACAGAATTAAATAGATGCAATCGTCAATACCAATTCTGTGGCAATCATTTGCAGTGACAATATACTATGCTAGAAATGCCACAGATATTTCTCAATACTGATAAAAAGCACTCTTGGGAATCAGGTATGGATTTTAGCAGATCATTTCAGTCCCAATTTATTAACTACTACAGCTCGCCTTTGACTGTACACAGAACTGGCAAACATTATAATGCAATAGAATAACAATGATGAGCAGGACATTTATAGCACTTATAAAAAGAAACCCTGGATTGATAGATTGGAATGACAGTGTTGGCAGACTTGAATCTAAGCATTTGTACTGTATACTTAGTAATCAGTGCAGTGGAATAGTTCCCACAAAGCTTTCGTAATGTCTTCCTGCAGCCTGGTGCCAAGATAGTGCCAAATAATTCTCACCTTGTCACTCATCTCTCCCTTTGCATCTGCTCTTCCAACATGTGAGGAGTGACCTGGTTCAATATGCTTTAATTAATTAATAAGGAAAAAGCTGTTTGACAGATGATTAGCAAGTGGGAAAAAGCTCCTCAAGCATGAGAAAATCCATACTTTCCTGATTTTCTTTTCTTTTGGGGACATGGTGTGTGTAGGGGGGGGGAGAAAATGTACATTGAAGAGAAGCATAGGTTTTCATACTGGAGGGGAAAAAACAACCACTCAAATTAGTTAAGGAGATAAGTTATTTATTCTCTGGAAATGCAAACACCTTATTTGTGTTGAAAAAAGATGATTACTAGAGGATCACGATAGCTATTTATATACAAGCTCCATGCTGGGTAACTTTCAGCCAGCCTCCCTCTCCTCTCTCTCTCTCTCTCTCTCTCTCTCTCTCTCTCTCTCTCTCTCTCTCTCCCTCCCTCTCTCTCTCTCTCTCTCTCTCTCTCTCTCTCTCTCTCTCTCTCTCTCTCTCTCTCTCTCATCCCAACCTATCTCACAGCATAGTTGTGGGGAAAACAAGAATAAGGAGTATTAGGTATGCTTGAGTTATGTATAAAAATAATAAAGGCAAGATATAAATGAATGAATAAATAAAATGTTCCTCTTTCCATAAACAGAAAGGTCTTCTCTAACTCTGTTAAGAAGATTGCAAACAACTATGTCTTTCAATCTTTGGATAGCACCTATTATAAAAAGGTAAAGTTTTCCCTTGTCCAGTCATGTCTTACTCTGGGGCAGGAGTAGGCAACCTTGGCTCTTTTATGACTTGTGGACTTCAATACCCAGAATTCCTGAACCAGCCAAGCTGACTCAGGAATTCTCAGAGTTGAAGTCCACAAGTCATAAAAGAGCCAAGGTTGCCTACTCCTGCTCTAGGGGGAGAGTGCTCACCTCCATTTCTTAGCCAAGGGAGCCAATGGTGTCTGAAGATACTTCCATGGTCATAAATGCATCTATATCACTCACAGCATTTCAGGGTGTTTCTAAAAATGTGAAGAGCACTTCCTCTGAGCAAGCACATACACACATACTTATCCTCTACAGGGTGGACCACCTGAAGTAGAATTCATTATCTGAAATGATCAGATAGATCAATATTTCCATTCACTGTAGCAAAACTAGTTAATTTATGTACAGTATAGTCAGTAGAGTTGTTTCAGGTATCTTCATACATTTCTGATTACTATGCTGCTACAGCCTAATCAAGCTAAGGAGAAGACCACACTCCCACCAACACTGACAGAGGAAGCTACTATATATATAAACCAGGAACAAACCTCACACTCACTAGCACTGATGACATTACCTAGTCAGGTAATGAAATGTCTGCAAGCAAGCAGCCATGTTCAGAGCACCGAAGACTATACTAAGCTATGGATTTCAAAAGCCCAAACAACAGTGGGAAAAATTTGTTACTTTGACATAAAATACAGTGGGAAGGAAAGGGTGTGTGACAGTGGCGGTGATTTTCAGCAGGACATTCCTCCTTCAAGCCTTACAAAGTCTTAAAAAGTGCCTTGTACAACCAATGGAAGAGGTCAAGATAATTTTATTAAAACCTGCCAATTACAAAGAAACTGAATAATGAATAGGCATTATATTACTGAACAGCATAACATCTAGAATAAAGTCATAAAAATAAATCCTATAAATCCTGAGAATATGAATAACTATGACATTTCCCAAATATTATTTTTCCTCAGTCCTTTTGTCCAATCACTTGCACCAACCTTACTTACTTTTTCCAGTCTCTTTAACTGACTCTGATTCTGTAACTGTCTTGAAGACTCTTTCTTGCTAACTTTGGGCCAGGATGCAACATCAAAAACTGAGGCTAATTTTCATTAATTGAACACTGCCCACATGCTTTAGATTGCAGTTCCAGTAAGGAGTGGCTGTGGTGGTGGCTATTTTATTGGCACATCTAACACATTACATGGAACACTAATTTATTTCTCATTTCTTTCAGATTCTTATTTTCCTTCTTGCTCTGGATGAGGTTCATGGAATTTAGTCATCCTGCAGGGTGTTTCTGACATAATTTTTCCCTTTCGACAAAACTAATTATGAAAATTAGTTATTTGCATATTAAAACACCTTTTCAGCACAACTGCTCTATCTTCCTTTGCTGAATACCAAAGAAGACATTACCATGCCAAACCCTCTAAAATGTCTGCGTTGCTAACTATTTTAGAAATGCTGAAGTACTAGTACTGGTAATTAATCAGATTTTGTTCTAAATGAGATGAATTTGGGTGCATCCACAAGAAAAACAGTTAAGGCATACATCCTTCTCTCGTCTGTCCTGGGGTCTTTTTAGCTGAATTTCTTTTTTTCTTTGTGGAATTTAAAATGAAGCTCAAGCTATAATCATGCATAGCAATGGAGACAGATATTGGATCCTGCCTTTGATAAACATCTAAAATGCTAATGAAGCTGGGCTGTAATTCTGAAATTGCAAAGCAAGTGATTTGACAAGAATCTGAGAGCTATTTTTAAAGACATTACCTTCCAACCTGAAACACTTTCCCCCCCCCCAATCTGTATTGTTTTCCCATTTTTAATTTTAGGGTATTTTTCCTCCCCTGTGCCAAAAAAAAAAACAGTAAGGGGAAAAAAACCTACCACATCAAAATGCAAGAGCATGAAAAACTGATGAGCTTTCAAATTGTCCTCTTTTGCATGCAAATCATATCAGAGTTCTCATTAGCATAAATGCATGAGCAACTCTAAATGCTTTTAATTTCCAATCTCAGCCAGCAGAGGAGTAATTTGTCACTGTCAGAGTAAAAATCTAAAAAGAAAAAGAGAGAGGGAGTGGGAAAGAGAGGACTCTGTGCTAAATTGGAATCATATAAATTTTTGATTTGCTAATTGACTGATGCTGCAGTTCAATCAACTGCCTTGAAGGTGTAAATAATTCAATGTACACTCGGGGGGAAAAAATAAAGGCATAATGTGTTTCTGTTGGAGGGATGTTAGTATTCACTGCAGAAGGACATACCTGACCACCCCTCTCTCTCTCTCCTATACAGCCTTCTAGACAAATTATAGCTTTACGTTGGCAAGTGCACGTACACTAACCAAGGCAAAGACTTCTCAGCAAACAGTAACCTTCCAAATGAATATATAGTTTATACTGGGGGGAAAAAAGATTTATAATGTATTTTACAGTTAATATTCCAGGAAGCCATGCCTAGTCTTTTTTCCCCCTTAATTCTCCTTTCTTCAATGGTGTGTACTTGAATGCAATTATAACAGCTAGGGACTGTCCCAGTTGAAATCTAGCATTTCGGATATGTTTTAATTAGCTTTTTCCTTTAATCAACGGAATGAAATGTCATATGCAAAGTGTATTTATTGCAACTGCACCTCTTTTTAGGCATATGCTAAAAAGGGTAATGTGGGAAGCCAGGCAAATGGATGAAATTGCAATCCCTTGTAACACACAAGGTTTGTGTAACATGCAACATTATGTGATGGGTTTTACATGAGGTTTTGTGGCTGTTAGCTTCCATGAGTAACGTGGGAGACATATAGAAATATATGTCTGTAGCGTTTAGTTTAGTTCCTTTAAACTATTCAGAATCCAATAGTTATCTGCAATATGTTTAAATCAAGGTATTTAAATAATGTAAGGAGAATTTATGGCATAGTTGTCCCAAAAGTGCTTTTTCCAAGTCAACTGGACTTTCTTGGGTTGTGTTTTTTTTTTAAAAAATATATATTAAATCTTTCATTCTCATGCAGGAAGCGAGGTGAAAATCTTCTTGAATGAGAAGCAAAACATTTTAAAACAAAACAAGAAAGTCCAGTTGACTTTTGGAAAAAGCATCTTTGGGAAAACCATGACTTGGATGATTGAGAGTCTCCATAGACATTTATGATATAGCTCCTCTAAAGCACAGCTTAAGAGACCTCTATCAGGACTTCTACAAAAGTAAATTTATGCTTGCATACACGAACACTGAAGTTTCAAAACAAAAATTACAAGGTAAGATTCCTCCCAAGAGATCATTGTCATAATCTGTTTTAGGTGCAAACACGATCCATTAGTGACCAGTATAAACTCTCACCACAGTTCAGAAAAAAGCATATGAGAAAACAAAAATAAATCCAAACACATAGTAAAATCCTTAAATTCCATTGTATATTAATTGATTTCAGACACTACAAGTAACAACAAGCAAGCTATCAAAAATAAAATACTATGAAAAAACAAAGAAGGTAGAACTCCTGTCTCAGAGAATTTGGAAATGAATAAAAGTATCAGAGCCTTCACTTAAAGTCACGGTGAGATGCTAACATCTGGCTCTGTGTTTACCAGTCTGGGCATGAGTATGAGGAACGATAAGGAATCTCTCCACTGTTGTAGTTAACGACAAACACAAACCTCAGAATAAGTGGTGAAATGAACAGGAAGAGATGGAGAAGAAGAGCACAGGAAAGTTGGATGAAGGTAGATGAAGTGACAATAGGCCAAGCCAGAATGTAATGAAGATGATGAATTGTACAAAAAAGAACAAATTAAATTGGTTATCTGGAAAAAGTGCTGTCACATGCATAACTAGTCCAATAGGGGAAACAATGAGTTATGAATTAGTAATATATAATCTCCCACTCCCCACACCACAAATTAATTCTCCATACTTTCCTCCTTTTCAGATTTACTGATATTTTGATTTGAGGATAGTTCTGTCAGTTTCTGAATTCAGTATTCTCTCTCCCCATTCAAGTATTACACAAATAAATATTTTATAGCTATATATGAGTAAAGGTTAAATCTCTATCAAGTCAGACAGATATTACTGTCCAGGTTGAGGCACATGATATTGCGATGCTCTGTGTCTCTCTGTGCGTGTGCATGCATGAATGTATCTTTTTGCTGCCTATGGTATATATCTAAATCTACTATAAAGTTATTTTTAATTTTTTAATTTATTCATTATTAAATTCATTTGCTGCCCATCTCATCTTGAAGTGACTCTGGGTGGCTTACAGCATAATAATGGACAAATTAGGTATCTGAATGTTTTGTATATTTACTGAAGACTTCACAATTGAGGTTCCTAAAATATATTACTGTATGTAGATATGGTTGTTATTTGTTCATTTAAATTTGATTTTTTAAAGTGTTCACATTGCTGACATAAACCTCACTGTTGGGCTAACAGGTAAGGTTAATATAGTAAGTTCAGTCAATCATTATACAGTAATTGAATTCAGATGGATGTGATTTAAGTTTATTAATTGATGATTTAGCCAATAACTACAAACAACAAAAACAACCATTTACTCTCTGTGCAAAGTACCATGGAAAATAAAAAGGTATTCAACTGGTGCAGAAATAACATCAAGGACGTCAGTTGATATATTGTGTATCATCTGCTTCATAACATGATGCAATCATTCTTTTGACAATTGGGTAACCTTCTTATTCTGACAATTAGACAGTGCAGCACCTCATCTATTCTCTGTTTACATTTGCTGGGTTTGATTCCATTCTAGCACAATGTCTAGGTAAAGAGCTAGGTCTTCACAACCCTCCAAACAACTCAATGACCCTCTGGTTTCCAATGCTAGGAGCAAGTTGTTCCAAAGTGTCGGGACAGCTAGGAAAAAAAGCACATCTCCAAAGTCTTATCAGATGGCATCATTTAAGGAAAGGGATCTGGAGCATGCCCACTCTAACTGACTTAGTTGCATGGGCAGATTTTCTCAGGGAGAGCTGGTCCCACAAAAATACACAACTTTTAACAGAATGATAGTTGCTCTCTTGCTCCCTAGTGAGGGAACAAAGAGCTCTAAAAGAGGAAACCATTTTTCATTGCTAAGGAGAATAGTGGCTATATGGCTAAAAATATACAGACCTTGAGGAGGTCATTAAATGCCCAGTCATAACAGTACTTCAGAGTGTTTGGAAAGCAATCTTTTAAAAATATGATTTCCCTCTCATTTCCACTTCTTGTTCCATAGTTGCTTCTGGTTTTTTTTTTTTTTTGGTGACTCATGTGTCATTCATGTAATAGTCATGAGCTTATCATTTTAGTCAAAGCAGGAGTTCTTTATAATATCAGAAATTAAAACTCACTGAAACTAATTGTTGATTAATTCTGTGTTTCATGCTGAGGAAAAAATAACTTGTTATCAATACCCAGCATTAAGACTAACTTGTACTCTAATAGCTACATCAAGATAACGCATTACACTAGAATATAAAATCCATGCATACAATCTAGCCATAACTGAATATTTTAGCTGACCTGAATTTAATGGGAGAGAATTAGCATATGTCCAAATGTTTCTTTGAGAAAATCAAGTTATAACTATGCTGCATTGTATAGGCCATGTCCAATTCAAATGTGAAAAAACAAAGGCACCCAATTAAAACAATGCTTAAGTGCCATTTAAACTTAACATGTACACCTTTTAGTCCAATTGACCTGAGTGTTATTAATTTTCACTGGTGCAAAGTTAATTTCTATAGAAGTTAAGAGGAGAACACTGCCTATTCACTGAATGACAGCCCACTGTCAGAATGATTACTGTTAAGTATACATTTACATACTGCTTCCTCTGGTATTGGTTTAATTCTGGAATGCTGAAGTGAAAACACAGAAAAGGTGTTCTGATAAATGTTTCCCATTTTGAGATAGTAAAGCCAGTTGTTCAACTCTTGCCTTCTATTGCTATGATGCATTTGGAGAGGAAAAGATTAAAAGCCATGGAAATAGCAGATCTGGGCTATGAAAATCCAAATCCAAATCTTTTCAAAACTTGCTTGTTTTTCATTCTGATGTGGTCATCAAATCTACTTTTGGTGAAGCCATCTTCAGTTTGGCATTTCTTCCCCAGAACTCTCTACAAAGGTTTCAGCCGAGATCTGATCCATTCTATTAAAAAGGTCAATTCAAAAGTATTGTGTTGAGTGTTGGATCTATATCATTTTTCTGGTTCTGCATCTGCAATATTTACTGTCATAAACTTTGGTTATAATGTTGGAGATAGTTAAAGCAAGACAAGGTTACTAGAATAACAAACAGTGAGTGTTCTGGGGAAGAAATGCCAAACTGAAGATGGCTTCACCAAAATTAGAGTTCATGACCATGTCAGAATGAAAAACAAACAAGTTTTAAACAGACTAGGGGTCCAGATGGATTTGAAGCAAGATTTTGGAATTAATTATAAAAATCCTTCCTGTAAGAAAATGTTTTTGTTTTGAATTATTTTAAAAGAAAATCACAGGATGAAGCTATGAAGGTTGAACACTGGAAGGAACCAGAAAGGACTAAAGATTCCAGTTAAAGGAGAAGCACTCTTACATTTGATTTACTAATATAGAATGAAGCAAAGTATTTTCCACTGGACGTACCGAAGCATGTTTTTGAACAACGGACTCAGAAATTAGTTTTAAGAGTATCAGTCATTATAGATAGACTATCTTTAAATGAGAAGATGGAAGAAAAACAAGTTTTACTGGACAAGACTGACACTGAGCTGAAAATGGATTTAAAAATGACAGGTGCAAGAGTGATATGGAAAAATATTTTATACTGGGCATACAAAAGACACTGGCTGACATCTTGATTATTAAAAGGGGTATAACAAATAATAAAACCAAGAAAGTGACTTGGATAATTTTTTATATTGGATTTACAAAAGCGGCTTGTTAAAGCTTTGAAGAATTTTGTGAGAAGGAAAAAAGAAAACATGAAAAGAAAACATTATTTGAAGGGATTAAAGATCAAGATTGTAAAAAATAAAAGGAAGGAGTATAAAGTTAATTTATTTGATCAAAGGTAAAGGTGATATGTTGTTATATCTGGTAACCCTTGAGATATATTTACATTACAGGATTGAAATAAGGATTCACTTATACAGTAGATAAGATATGGGATATATCATTTGTTGTATTTTAAGGGAAGGAAAAGTTATTAAAATAGTTTATACTTATAATGAAGGGAAAGTCATTCCTTTCTTTCTTTTCTTTTTCTTTCCTAGAAACACAATATAAACTAGTTACAATTCCCTAATTTATTAATTTTCATAATACGTACATTAAAAAATAAGCTATTTGATTGTCATCCAAGAATAATTTTATTAATTGTACAGAAAAAATTAAAGGATCTACTTTGTTAATTTTCTGAGCAGTTGAACAAAAAAGCCACCTGCATGCTTTACTTCGATGACAATAAGTTTAAAAAATAAAAAACCAAAAAAGAGGAAAAAATTGCCTTTAGTGTGTTTGATCTATGATTTATTTAATTAGCCTGATATATTTAAGTGTACTGTCCTTCAAGAGTTCTGCAATTTAAAAAGAACAGATTAAGGATCATAAAGTATAATATTTAGCTAAAACTTCCAAATATACTATAATGTTGTCAAAGCACCATGGAAGACAAAATGAGTCATGCCCCTGAAATAAATCATTAGACAAATGTTCTTTCAAGGCAGAAGATATAAATAACATTGCCCTGCTAAGCCTGGAGTTTTAATTCTCTCACACACCCAAATTTCTGTTAAAAAAAACATGCTGGCTGGGGAATTCTGGGAGTTGAAGTCCACAAGTTTAAAGTTGTCAAAATTAGAAATAATTTTGTTCTAGAGTGATTATTCAAAAATCCTAACGCCCCCCACTCCCATTTTTGATATATAAGATCTTAAAAGTCAAGTTATCACATGACTAAAAGTGTTGGTGAAGGTACACCTCCTCTTCAAACTTCAGACATTTTAAAATCTTGAAAAAAATAAAAACCTTTATCAGCTTTGTTGTAACTTCAAAATAGTAAGTACAACCTCCAGCCACCTCCAGTGTACTCTGATGAGCTTTTTGATGTATTTCTGTTAAAATTACATCAAATTTGCCCCCACAAGAGATCCACTCATCCTTAAAAAGAGTGTAAAATGTAAAATCTTGAAGATGGAATAAAATTGGTTGGATTTAACAGTGATCTTGAAATTACTGGCTAGAAGCTAGAAATATCTAAATACATAGAGCCGTCAAAGATTTCCAGTATAAGGCAGAGCACAGATGTGTTCAGAACAAGGGTAGGCAAAGGATGATGGTGCAGCCGAGCTTATTAAAATTGTAAAAGATTTCTCCATGGCTGTAGTGCATTTAAATGTATTGTTCCTGTGCATTTAGATTAAGGAATCCTAAATGAATCATCACTTTGTATCAAATGAGCTCTGGTCTTCTACTGACACTGACAAAAATCTGCCCAATCTTGGGGAGGGGGGGGGGGAGGGGGGAGGAAAAGAAAGCAAATATTTTTAAGCCTGCAATGTACTATAATTTTTCACCAGCTGGTTTGTTGGCTAGCTATTTATTCCATGCTTATACCAGCTGAATGGACATCTGTTTCACATGCCCACTGTTGCTTTAGAAAAGAAAATTGGGACTTGACAATTCTGGGTCTTAAGGCCTCTTCTTTGTTAAAGGAACATTACAGTGTTGAGCTTGATTGATACTCCCAGTTACTTTAGGTTTGTTGAGGTTGTGTCCTTACTTTAAGGATTCTTTCTAACAAATTTCCATGGAAGCATTTTTTACAACAGTTACGGTCAACATTGTGTGTATAAATATGCATCCAACTGGATGGTAAATTCTTTCTCTTAAAATATGATTAATGCTGAGGATGGTTTTAGAAAGTCGTATGTAAGATGCTGGGTGCTTCTTTTAAGGATCTTATATCAGTGGGTGATCTATCTCTTGTTCTGTCCTACACCATTGGGTTATTCAGGGAATGACATTGGGAAGAACAAATATATGTTGCTCTGAGCCCTTCAAAGCAGGCATTTTAAACTCACGACGTCATGTGACATTGCGCAAGGTATTGTGACTTTTTCCACATTGCTGGCAATGGGGTGGGCACGGTTTTGGCGTGATGTATCCAGTACATGGGCCAGCAGTTTGACATGCCTGCCCTAAAGGATGAGTATCAGATTAAACAAAACAAAACAGTAAATTCAGCATAAATGGTGCTTTGATCCCTTAATTTTTATACATACGTTTCACATATGTCTCTGAGTTAATTAATTATTAAGGCTTACAGAAGGAAGGAAGGAAGGAAGGAAGGAAGGAAGGAAGGAAGGAAGGAAGGAAGGAAGGAAGATTGATTTAGAGTAGAGAACAGAGGAGGAAAATGAATAGAATAGAATAGAATAGAATAGAATAGAATAGAATAGAATAGAATAGAATAGAATAGAATAGAATAGAATAGAATAGAATGGAATGGAATGGAATGGAATGGAATGGAATGGAATGGAATGGAATGGAATGGAATGGAATGGAATGGAACGAAACGGAATGGAATGGAACGGAACGGAACGGAACGGAACAGAACAGAACAGAATAGAATAGAATAGAATTCTTTATTGGCCAAGTCGGTTGAACACACAAGGAATTTGTCTCCAGTGCATAAGCTCTCAATGTACATACAAGTAATAGTGAAAATCATGATCATAAACAACATAAAAATACATACATCATAAATCATAAAATACAACACTTCATAAATCATAAGATGCAACGCTTATAGTCATAGGATACTAGCTAAGCAACAACATAAATCATACTAGGATACTAAATAAAACAATATAAATTGTAAGATACAAGCAACAAAGTTATAGTCATAAGAAGATAAAGGTAGATAATAGGAAAGATGAGGAGAATAATAGTAATACAGTTTTACTAAGTAGTTGTAGAAATTAGTTGTTTAGCAGAGTGACAGCCAGGGGAAAAAACTGTCCTTGTGTCTAGTTGTTTTGGCATGCAACTAGACACAATGATAGTTTCCCCCCCCCCCATTCCATCACTCTGCTAAACAGCTAATTCCTACAACACCATCAAACTACTTACTAAAGTTGTATTACTATTATTCTCCTCATCTTTCCTATTACCTATCCTTATCCTTTTAAATGTAAAAATTGCAGAATCACTAGGGTAAATGAAAGGGCTGGAACTGTTAGCTCCTATGAAGTTGATTATATATTTAAAATAAACAAAGTCTTCCTGTGAATTTGTGGTCAGCCATCTGGAAGCAAAAAAGACAGCATGATACACTTTTATTCATATATCATTTTGTTCTTAACTGTCAACATCTTTCATGCCAGTGCAATGCTTTCTGCCTGACTTCTGTATGAATTATTTTAATATACCAATTTTTTCAATAGAATAGAATAGAATAGAATAGAATAGAATAGAATAGAATAGAATAGAATAGAATAGAATAGAATAGAATAGAATAGAATAGAATAGAATAGAATAGAATAGAATAAACAGAGTTGAAAGGTATCTTGGAGGTCATCTAGTCCAACCCCCTGCTGAGGCAGGAAACCCTATATCATTTCAGACAAATGGCTGTCCAGCCTCTTCTTAAAAACTTCCAGTCTTGGAGCATTCACCGCTTCTGGAGGCAGGTTGTTCCCCTGATTAATTGTTCTAACTGTCAGGAAATTTCTCCTTAGTTCTAGGTTGCTTCTCTCTTTGGTTAGCTTCTATCCATTGCTTCTTGTCCTGCCCTCAGGTGCTTTGGAGAATAGCTTGGCTCCCTCTTCTTTGTGGCAGCCCCTGAGATATTGGAACACTCCTATCATGTCACCCCTAGTCCTTATCTTCATTAAACAAGATATACCCAAATCCAGCAACGGTTCTTTATATGTGTGGAAATGATGAGAGTTTGGAGGTGCCCTGAGTACATTGACCAGATAGGAAATATGAGTAAAGAAGAAGTGAAGGAAAGTGGTGGTTTGAGTTCATGAAGTGAGCTATAGCTCATGAAAACGTATACCTTTTCATAACATTTGTTAGTGGGAGAAGGTACTGTAAGTAGGAGATAGGTTGCTGTCCAAGGTAGCTGCAATGGAAGCAACTCTTCTTATTTCCCGAGTTTATTCGTGGGGAAGGAGGACATATTGGGATGAAAGAGCCTTCTAAGCCAGGAATGCTTGATAGAAGTATGGAGGAACAGCCCTCCTCAGAGGGACATGATAATGATGACAATATAGGACAGATAAAGACACTGCTGTTCTTTTTAGCATTTGTGCTGTTTAGCTTCAGAATGTTTTGTACTGAGGTTGCTTACTTCTTACTTCTCGCAAAGCAAGGCTATTGTGCATGTTAGTCTCATTATTAAAATTTTCAGGTATTTCATTTACATTTAGTTAGCAGTGCATATATCTAGGAAAAGATTTCGTTCCAGTTGTGGTGAAACTATAGATAGTTTGGAGAATATGTATAGAAGACAACTCATTAAGACACTGATTATATCAAACTAAAAAAAAACATGTCTTGTTTTCTGTGGGTCAGTTGCAGAAACAAAATCCACTGAAAAAGCTCAAAGATGAATAATCGACATCTGCATCTATCAGTTGTTATTTGGTCAATATTCCAAGACTAAGCAACCATTTGCCTCCAAGGACTATACACAGCCTTAGGCAATGTTTCTAGAGTCACACACTAACAATGAGTGCTGTCTGTCCAAAACACACATACAGTATACACTGACATGCACAATTTTTCCAGCTGCTCCCTCACTCTTAAGAGATACCACACAAATAAAAATGCATCCTTCTCTTCCTGCTTCCACTTGGCACTAGTGCTGCCATAATGCAATCATTCATTCTGGCTTACGGGGCATGTCTGAACTTATCAGTTTTGGTGTAGCATTAAATGTGAACCAGCCAGACTTTGTAATCTTTGAATGGAATTTGGAGGAGGTGCTTTCAAATACACAAGAATATGAACGTAACACCTGTTTGTGTCTCATTAAAGCAGCTACTTTGACTTCCAGGGTAACAGCTGCACGAGGCACTTATTTTCAATTGAATCTAAGTCTTTGCATCACAGATGTCAAACTCGTTCACGTCACGTGACGTATCATGATGTATCACGATGGGTTTTTTGCCTTTGCGGAGCCGGGGTGGGAGTGACCTGCATGTGATGCATCCGGACGGTGGGCTGCCAGTTTAACACCCCTGCTTTACACAGTCCTACAAACAGTCCACTAAGACTTTCCAACAATCAAGTTATGATACAGAAGACTATGTTCCATGCTTAAACAACTTTTTCCATAGTCAAACAAGCACACTTTTTTTTCATGCAAGATCTGGTAAACACTGGATGGCAAAAATAAAAAAATAAAATAAAAAGTAAATTCTGCAAACTCTCTTTGTTGCCATCCATCTGGATTTTAGCAGTCCAGATCTGGTTGCCCTAATTTAAGAGAGACTTTGATTGTTTCAAACTGGAATACTCAGAAAAGCTCTTCTCTCTTTTTGTTGGAATTTCTAAAGAGAGGCCTGGATTATACAAAGTTATCATAAAAATATCATTCAATATCTTTTCAACTGCCATAAAACAATGTGAAATCCCCTTCAATTATTTTTTCTATCACATTTGCATTCCACACATCTTCTAGTATGTAAAACATGGTATCTGCAATATTGTCCTGTTGTATATTTATAAGTCCCAAATGAACTAGACTGGAAAAGGACACATCGATAACTATAATACATTTATGTATATTGTTGTACATGACTGTGTCTGAATGAGATGTCTTACTTTCTAAGGAATCACATATCACATTTCAGTTTGTCAATATGTTTATTAAGAAGTATAAGGATTTCTGTTTAGATCTTCTATTAATTTGGGAACTGTTGTTGTGGGAACATGTTTACTATAGTTTCATGGAATCAAAATCTGCACATATCGGTTCTAATGGCTGCTCATGAGATTAGTATTTCTAGACAAATAAGATTGTTCCTCTACTGATGTAATTAATTCTGATGTGTCTGGACAATATTTCATTTTGGTGCTATTTTAGTTCTTATATTTAATTGAAAATGTGTTTTATGTTTACAGAGCACTGGAGACAAGGACAAGCTTTGTAGATGTTAAAGCACTTTGAGCCACAAGATGGCAATATTGATTACTTGTTCTTTTTATCTCTTCTTTTTTTCACTGTAATCACTATTTCCCCTATTTTCTTGGTTTTCAAAAAGGAAAAAAAATCAATTTCTAAGAATCATTTTCTGACTAGTAGGGTCACTATGCAATTATGCAATTTTAGAAAAATGGTCAGGAGCATGCTGTAGAATCTTTCCCCTAATAGAGTTTTTCAAGCAAAGCCAGAACCCGAATTAAGAGCGAAGCATTCAGGAGCAAGTCATATTTTCAAATGATTTATATAGGATTACAGCTGTTCATTTTAAGGACACTCTAGTGGAGGAGAAAGTTATGTTAGACAGAGTTAATGCTTTAGGGTAGGGAAGCAAGTATGTACAAGTGAAAAAAAATATTTATTTCAGAATAAAGATTATAGTGTTGGTTTAATGAAATTAATTTTAAAATGGAGCTGAAGTACAATAATTGTGTTTGGTCTTTTTTGTATAGTCTCTGGAATACCTGCTTTTGGATGTGTGTGCTTGGAAGTAGTAACATGATACAAAGCAATGTCTGTAGAGATTTGTATTAAAGATATTCCGATGTTGTCCCTGATAAGGATATCCCAATTTTGTTTTAAATAAGTCATACAGCTCCATACAAGACTTTCCTCTAACCTATAAGCCTAATTATTTAAGATGAAGCACAGTTTCTTGCCCTTTTGAGTTGGGAAATATTTAAAAGTTATAGCATCAATATTAACATTGGCTTAGCCTAATTTACAAATGATCCTTCAACTCCTTCCAAAACAGGACCACTTAGAAAATATTGACCTTCTTTTCTCTTCACTGTGTACTCACTTAGTGTGGCTTTTGGCAACCCCCAAAACCTGAAGTATATTCCTGCATCGTTAGAAAGCTGCCCATCACTTTAGACAAAAATTCAATGGTATTTCTAATAGCTTAGAGAAATGGTTACTAATACAGTAGTACATGGTTACAGGAGGTGGCAAGAGCATGTATATTTAATGACTCAAAATGTTATATGAATGAAATATACTTAGAAATACTTAGATTTATAATATTAAAAGAATACTAGACAACCCTGTGACCTATTGGGTCATCCTTTTAATGAAAAGAAGTGCATGATGTGACTGGAATAAGCATTAAATTTTCCTGAATGGTATTGATATTACACTGCTTTGAAAATTAAAGAAGAAAAATCAGTCACATGATTGTGATTTTTCTACTACCTGCTGGCTTCCTGCCAAATTTGCTTGTAGGAAGCTGGCAAGGAACCATTGGAAATCATGATCACATGACTGTGGGGGGTGCTTCAATGGCTACAACTTTTTGAATAAAGCTAGTCTGAACATCCTGCAAAATTCAATTCCACAGAAGCAATGGGTCCTATATATTTGTTAAGTTAAAGGATTTTAGGTGCCTTGATCCAAAAATTGTTGCAATATAATGTACCACTTGGGCTAACATGAGGTACAAACAGACAAGCAGATAAACACAATGAGAATTTTAGCAGTATATAGGTTACTTACTTGTGAATTTAAAACATTTCTATAGTTGCATTATATGAAGTGCACACTAAAGAGAGAGATAACATTTTTCTACTAAAGATATTTTCATATTGCCATTTGTTTAGCTGGGTGATTCAAGGGGTGCCCTGGGGCTGGTAAAAACAATGGCAATACTGCAGTCCTGACCAGGAGATTGAAAACCCTCTCTTTATATTTGTGTATGCCATTAAGACACATATAAAAGGGGCAGGGTTTCAGTGGCATAGTCGTTACTGCTATCTTACTCTGATCCCCCATCCTGCCTTGTTTCCTGGGGAATGCTGCTATGTGCTCTAGGGCCAGCATCAACTGGAGATCCTGTCAATGGGTGGAAACAGCCAGAAGTTTTAGAAATGCTGCCTGTAGGTTGCCAGGGGGCACCTTTGTCTGGAGTTGGAGGTGAGTGGGAATTACTTAAAGAGAGGGCAAATTAAGGCTCCTTTTCATTATAAGAAAAAGGGCTTTTATAATATACTGGAATGTAGAGTTTTATATTCCAATATTGTGGATGCCGTTCTAGTTCAAAGCAAGAAGTAAAAACAAAATTCTCCTTCATACCAAATTTGACTCCTGGTGTACCTAAGGAAGGATTCGAATTCACGATCTCCTGGTTTCCAGTCTGGTGCCTTTAACAACTACACAAAACTGGTTGCATTACATATAAGTACAGTATGCAGACATCTATTCCCAGACAATAGCATTTTCTTCAAGCGAATTACCATTTTCTCAATTAATATAGAAATCCCTTAGTTTATAAGTAATTGTTTCAAGAAGAGGTAGAGGATGGAATACATAAATGAAGGTATCAATGCACATTTTGTGTACAGTGCTAGGCATAAAACAAGTTTCATAGTGATAGGTTTGATCTATTCTAGGTGTTATTTTCTAAAATTGCTAGAATTCCTGAAATCAACTGTATTTCATTCGATGGCCATGTTGACTTCTTCAGCATCCAGGAACTTTTAAGATGAAAATTAAGATGAAATTCTCCAAGTCTTTAAAATGTCAATGCTGGAGGGAAAATAGTATGAGTTTCTAGCATGAAAATCTCTTCATTTCAGCTCTGCTCCCTGTTTTCTCTTCTTATTTCAGAAACAAACTTCTTCTTCTTCTTCCTTTGGCATATTGTTTAAATCCCACTGTATTCTGGACTGCTTGTTCTTAGGTTAAAACTTACTGTCATATTCATTATTCTTTTTATCAGACTTATTCCTATTCATTGGTGTGTGTTTTTTCTATGACACAAATTCCTACTCATATGGTCTTGGATTTAAACTTACTGCATTCTACACCACATTCATTATTTAGTCATCTCCTACTCCACGTCATTTGTTCAAGATTTTCACAACAAATGTGGTAAAGTTACTGTAAAACTAATTAATAAAAATATTGGTTGATAAGCTAGTGCCCTGTATCTTAAAGAAGTTTGTAGGGTTGCTTTTACCAGTTTGCCATGTCCAGCATGGCTTGGAGAAAAGCAGTCATGATGGCAGAAATGATGGGGCAGCAGGCTGTGCTAGACAACATCTTCACTTTTGACCTTTCCAACATTCTGAAAGAATCCAACCCATCGAATTCTTTAATTCTTGCGAAACAGAGGGGGAATCACCTGGTGTCCTACATTCCATCTCTATTCTGCCATTCCTATGTACAAAAAAAAAAGTTTAAAGATGGACTGACCAAAGATCACCTCCATTAGGATTGTCTATGCAAATTACTCAAAATTACTCACAGTAATTTTCCAACAGAAGTTGTGAAAATGGGATTGGGACTCTGTTTGTCTTCCCTATCGTTAACAAAGTAACTTCCCCAAATAGGACAAATGAAATATGGTGGGGAAAACCAGCAAAAAAAACCCCCAAAGTTTGAGTTCAAAAGAGGGATAGTTCTAATCAGGATTGCAAAGAAAAAAAAATCTCCATGAATTGTGGTGCGGCAATTTCTTGGATTGTGGCCCTTCTTTCCCTCGTGGTCACATGCCCCAAAGTAGAGAAAAAGTACACACAAACATACTGATAGACAAATCACTTTGTTACACAGAAGAAAATACATATACCTCTCTGTTGTAGATGATAGGATTGAAAAGAATTCCCTATCCTCTTTTCTCTGGGAACAACTATACATTTGTATATAGAACATAAAAAATACATGATGCCAAATTTATAATGCTCTTTGGCAGCCAACGTGTTTTCTTATTTTGTAAATAGTTGTACAAACTCCAACAGGAAGACGAATAAATATTACGAAATTGTCTATTGTCTCTCTACTTGTGCTGAATGAATGAATTTTAATTTGCCCCCTAAGAGTCAGGCTAGCCAAATAATAACAATGAAAAATGCATGATAACAGAAATTTCAGAGTGGTAATTTCATAGACAAGCCTATTTTCTGCATCAGAAGCAAATTAATTGAAATGACTTTTTCTTTCCTTAAGTAAGTCCTTTTAGGTATTGTAACCAATAGTTCTGAAGTGTGGTAGCAAAGAAAGGATTAGTGATGGATTGGTTTCTGTTCAGGATACGATTTTGGAGGAGAGAGTTTCGGGGGGGGTTACAAGGAGATTTGCAGAAAAGTTGGGCATCCTTTTTTTTGTGTGAGCCATCAGTTATCGGAGCTCAGCATTTATGGAACCCATATAGTAAATGGGAACAGCCTCAGGAGGAGTGCAGTTCCCTCTGTAATGTCTAAATTCAAGGAAGTGTCATGACCCAAGAAATGACAATTGACTAGGGGCAAGATAAAAATCTGAGAACTTTATTACACAGTTTAGCTGTATAGGTGAAATTTACAAGTATTCCTAGAAAAAAAATAAAAGAGAAGAAATCATTTAAAATGGTCCTTATTGAGAAATGAGATATATTTGAAACATTAAAATGTACATGGATATAGGTGATGTTAATTACCTTGTTAACATCACCTATGGAGAAAGCTAGGGAGTTCCAGAAAAACATCTACTTCTGCTTCATTGACTATGCTAAAGCTTTGATTGTGTGGATCATAACAAACTGTGGCAAGTTCTTAAAGAGATGGGTGTACCAGACCATCTTATTTGTCTCTTGAGAAACCTATATGTGGGCCAAGAAGGAACAGTGAGAACTGGACACGGAACCACTGATTGGTTGAAAATTGGGAAAGGAGTCTGGCAAGGCTGTATACTGTCAACCTGCCTATTTAACTTATATGCAGAGCACATCATGAGAAAGACAGGGCTAGAGGAATCAAAAGTTGGAATTAAGATTGCCGGGAGAAATATCAACAACCTACAATATGCTGATGATAGCAATCTAATGGCAGAAAGTGAAGAGGAACTAAAGAGCCTCTTGTTGCTGGTGAGTGCAAAAGTTGGTTGAAATTTAACATTAAGAAAACCAAGATCATGGCATCCGGCCCTCTCAATTCCTGGCAAATAGGTGGGGAAGAAATGGAGGTAGTGACAGATTTTATTTTCCTGGGCTCCCAGATCACCACAGATGGGGACTGTAGCCAAGAAATTAAAAGACACTTGCTCCTGGGGAGGAAAGCTATGACAAATCTAGACAGCACACTAAAAAGCAGAGACATCACCCTGCCAACAAAAGTGCATATAGTCAAGGCCATGATTTTTCCAGTTGCAGTGTATGGCTATGAAAGCTGGACCATAAGAAAGGCTGAGTGCCAAAGAATTGAGGGCTTTGAACTATGGTACTGGAGAAGATTCCTGTGAGTCCCTTGGACTACAAGGTGATAAAACCAGTCAGTCCTACAGGAGATCAACCCTGACTGCTCTTTGGAAGGCCAGATCCTGAAGTTGAAACTCAAATACTTTGGCCACTTAATGAGAAGGAAGGACTCACTGGAGAAGAGCCTAATGCTGGGAAAGATTGAGGGCAAGAGAAGAAGGGGACGACAGAGAATGAGGTGGTTGGATGGAGTCACTGAAGCAGTAGGTGTGAGCTTAAATGGACTCCAGAAGATGGTAGAGGACAGGAAGGCCTGGAGGAACGTTGTCCATGGGGTTGTGATGGGTCGGACATGACTTCGCAGCTAACAACAATTACCTTGTTATTGTTTGTGGCCTTTGTCCTCATAATACTTTGACAGAATTCCTGATTTCTCATTATGATTTGCTAGTAGCAACAGAGAAATCTAAGTTGAGGAAATAGATATTTGGCTTGAATGAATTTAAATCCTTGGATGAATTCCATCTTAGGCTGTTGAAGGAATATGCTGTTAGTGGCCAAAATTTCATGACTGATCTTTGAGAAATCCTGGTGAAGTGCCAGATTATTAAAAGAAAATAAATACTGTGCATATCTTCAATGGTGGAAAGTAAAAAAGGAACAGTCATAGTGACACTGAAATCTAGAGCAGATCATAAAATTATGGATCATTAAAAAGAAAATAATAGGTAATTATAAGAAGTAGATATAGATTTGTCAAAAAACTTTACCTATTTAATTTTATCAGATAATGTCTTAACTAATTGGCCTTAGTTATGTGCCCCTCTTTCCATTTTTGGTATTTGTCCTTTTTGTCTTTCAGTTTGTCAGAGAGATCTTTGTGCAGCCATGCTGGTTTCTTCTTGAATTTCTGTTTTTCTTTTTCAGTGGTAATGTGCTGGTCTGGGCTTTTATGATCGCATTTCTCAGAGTTTCCCATGCTTCTTGGGTTGTTTTCCCCTTTAGGATTTTCATCCATGGGATCTTTGCTAGGTTCTCTCTGAGTTTGTTAAAGTCAGCTCTTTTGAAGTTTAAGACACTGGTTTGATTGTTTTCTATTGCTAGTGTTTGCATTATGTTAAATTCCAGTATGATGTGGTCACTTTCAACCAAGGTTCCGGCAATTTCATTTCCCTCTATCACTTCTTCCCTATTAGTAAAGATTAATTCCTGTATAGCTTTATGTCTAGTTCCCAGCTCCACCTTTTGGGTGACAAAGTTGTCAGCTAGGCTGGTTAGGAATCTGTTGGATCTCCCACTCACTGCAGAGTTTGTCTCCCAGTTGATATCTGGATAATTGAAGCCTCCCATTACTACTGTGGTATGCTTCCAACATATGTTTGTTAACTGGTTGGCAAAAAGTTCATCTATTTCTTCTGATTGGTTGGGTGGCCTGTAATATACACCTATGGCAATGTCATTTTTTTCTGTTTTATATTGACCCATATACATTCTGGAGAGATTTTATCTTTAATCATGTGCCTTTCTGTAGATATGTAATGTTCTCTTACATAGAATGCAACTCCCCCTCCTCTTTTTGTAGACCTGCTTCTTTTGAACAATTTGTAACCATCCATCAATCCATTCCATTCATGGGTTTCGTCCCACCAGGTTTCTGTAATACCAACTATGTCATGTCCTCCTTCGTGTACTATTGCTTCTAGTCCGCCCTGTTTGTTCCCCAAGCTTTGAGCATTTGTATATAAGCATTTAAGACCTTTATGCTTGTCCATGGGTATGTTTCCTGAATCTCCTGATTGTTATTTGAGTTTTTTTCTTTTTTCTCATCACTGCCTACCTCATTGTTGGATTTGTTTTCTTGGGATTTGTGATTGGTTTTGGGTTCTAGAGATTCTAGAGATTGGTCACCCTTCCCCCTCGATTTTAGTTTAAAGCCCTCCTGATGATTTGGGCCAGTATTTTTCCAAGTACACTTTTCCCTGTTTTCATGAGGTGCAGCCCATCCCTTGCCAAGAGTCCTTCGTGAAGGAAATGCAGTCCATGATCCAGGAAACCAAAGTTTTCTTGGTGACACCAACTCTTTAGCTAATGGTTTATTTCTAAAATTCTTTTTTCCCTCAATGGAAACATACCTCCCTGGATTATATGTCTGATCTGCAGATGGATGGTTCTCCTATAGGTAATCTCCTATTACCAACACTCACCTTCCTTTGGGGGGGCTGTAGTTTCAGGTGCTTTTCTGTTTGTCTCAGGTGTGTTTGTTGATGTGACTTTTTAAGGGATATTTGAAGTTGTGTCTTTGCTAGGTGTCTGCATGTTTTCTTTGAGGGTGAAGTTGTGGGTATGTGTGTTCCCATCTAAGGGGAGAAATCAATTGCTGAGTTATAATGGGTCTGCTTCTGGTTGGACTGGATTGGGCAGAAGGGGTTTGTTACTTGTATGCTGCTTCTTTCTTTGAGTATTGTGTTTCTTTCTGTGTGTGACATACCTCCATTTAACTTCTGTTATGGGTTTCCAAATTATTGGACAATTAAAACAAAACAAATATTCCATTCCACAGGAAAACTCTTTAAGAAGGAATTTGTTGTTCATAATACTTAGAAACAAGGCATAAGTTCCCCAATTGCAATAGGTTATCATGTGATTACTTTGTTTTCGGTTTAATGTACTGGCTGACATCCAGCACTATGGTTACTGAGCCAAGATTTATGGCTGATCACTGCTAAGAGCCTTTTATAGTGGTTGACAAGTCTCCACAGGAGCCAAGAAGACTAGCAAGGGATTTATAGGTGAACAGAATAGACTATAATTTTGAATTAGATGATAAGAAAAGTAGAGAAAATGAACTGACTTTAAGCTCCTTAGATGTTTTGTTCTTTCCTATTAGAGCAATAAACTACATCAATTAAGCATTTAACCTGGCCCTTCATATCCATGTGTAATCTATACATCTGAAATTCTGAAATACATCAGATTTTAATTGGAGAGTAGTAGAAGGGCCTTAGTTTCCAAGAGGAGCTTCCTCTTGTAAGGTCCATGTTTTCTTAGCTTTCTTCTATGTGGCTCAGAAAAAAACAAGCTGCAAATTTTACAAGTAAACGGTAATTGTATGTTTTGTCCAGGAAAGCCATAAGTGAACCTTCTTCTCGTCAATAATTCTTTGCACGTGAAATCTAAACTCTGCTCAGCAAAATTAATGGTTATCAGTGTATATAACATTTATTAAACCTCTGTTTGTGACATCTGGCAATCTGTGTTGCTATCAAACATATTGAAATAATTGACATTTAGTATTTCAACTTCTTTTGACTGTGAACCATGACATTCATGTCAATAATGAGCATTTGGCAACTGCTGTAAATGTCTCCAAATTTAACATCATGACCTTTTCTCAGGTAAATGTTTTGGGATAAAATGTAAATAGTCATTCACTAGATGTCAAATACTTTGCAATGTGAAATTTACTGTCTTGTTAATTTTGGAGAGATTGGCAATTTGGTTTAGAAGATCTCTATTGGTATTATTTTAAATTCTTTAAATAAAATTGTAGAGGGAAAGTATGTGTATCACATTTTTCAGCCCTACATTCCTTATCTGTAGTAGTCCTCTTTTTGATTGATAGGAGTTCACTACAGTTCCTTTAAAGCTGCAATTAAATAGTGCATCATGCTTAAATTGAAACTGAATGCACTTTTCATTGCTGTAATGCTGAACAGGGATATTTTATCATCTGGGTCAAATATCTGTATATACATAAGAAAAAGAATATTCTAATGTTTACTTTCATACTGAAATTGGAAAGATTTCTAATTTGGATTTGGGCATCCAGTAAATTTGAATAAATAATAAAAAAGATGGAGAACAGAGCATCTGAAGGTAAGCTACACCCATTTTGAACATTTCTGCTATGTCAATATGTTTCAAAAAGGCAAGGCTTGCATCCTGACCCTTCGGCTGCCATTTTGCCAGTGACCCTCTACTATGGAAGTGATTTCAATGCTGCCTTGATTTCTAACAGAAGATGGCATTGAAATCTAATAATAAGCAGTGTGCTGAATATGAATAGAGCCAAAGGGATATGCTCCATATGATTTAAAGTTCCTGCATCAAAATAACAGCTATCTGCTTCTGTCATAACTATTTTTTGACAGTGACAGACATGTGGGGTTTGTTTGCAGCATTGTCCACCCTCATCTTATATTTGAGAACTCCTTCCCATGATGTGTTTTGAATAACTGCTAACTCTTTCTCTAGGTCTTTTCTCTGTGTTGAATGTTGTATGTAAATAATGTTTTATTTATTCCCCCTCCAATTTTTAAAAGCCTTTAAAGTAAATGTTATAATTATTATATTTTATATGCCTCATATCTGAACAGATAAAAGGGTTAAGGTTTTTTTAAAATACTGTATGTGCACTGTTTTCAGATCTTTTGGATAGAGAAAGTTACATAAATATGAATAAGAGTATTCACCATTAATCAATTGCAAAAGAGAGCTGTATTAGGAACAGCTTATCTGTCTATCCCAGGTTTTTGGGAAGGACTTAAAGTACCAAATCCAGTCTAAACATTTGGCTGACTGTGCAACCAACCATAATAATGATACACCTTCAGCATTGACAAAATCACCATTAGTCAATTGCAAAAGGCATCTCTACTTGGAACAGCTTACATCCTGCGATAATACTTTCAAAACAATAAAAAATAACATCTGCCTAATACCAGGTCAATAAATAAATGTTCCAAATCTAATCTAAACATGTGGCTGATTGTGGACCAACCATAATAATAACCTTCCAAAAGAATAGTATCTTTTCATAGGAGAGGGACAACATGATCTAGTGATGCTAAGGGCTATGTTGAATGGCTGTAACCATATCAGACAGGTCTTAACTGAAGAGTCAATAACATTCAATATGGTGAGAATACATAATTCAGATTTCATGCCAGATTGGCTGTCACTCAGATTAATGAGAGTTGTGTTGGATGCTACGGCTCCTCTCTCTTACCAAAAAAATGTACTACAGGGCTCAGTTCTCTATGTTAAGCAATGGGACATGGAACTGACTGCAATCTTGAATTTGTCAGACCCAAATACCCTAATTGTGTAAAAAAACCAACCAAAAAACCGCCTTACCCTACTTGGAACTATTCTTAGATATTTACCTTAATCATTCTTAGAACCTTGGTTAGGAATCAAATTATTATGTTAACACCAGTCTTAGACTGTTAATTTAACTGTACATTACCCAACATAATAATAATAGCAAAATTAAGATATCAATCAAGGATGAAAGTTCTAACTTTTTTTCCTTGACATTCTAATATTTTGCATACAATAAATTTAATCTTTTTTAATGTTTTGCATATACATATAAGAAAGTATAACAGAATACTCCAAAATTAGTTATGGCTACTGCTCAGTATTACTGATCACAATGCAAAGAAATGTGCTGCAAAGAGTTTCATATATAAAAAGAAAAACACAGAGACATAAATACATCTAGAACTTGCTGCGGATATTTTTCCAAAGTTACTCATATGAGGCAGATGTGCATCCAGGGACATAATGGCCCAAAATTACAGATTACTTGAAGCAATCAGTGAACAGGCTGGAAGTTCTAACCATTTAGCAGATTTGCAAACGGACCACTAAGTTTTAAGCTACTTCATTACAGCCAATAATGGCTGTGAAATCAATAACTATGTCTAAAAGATATCAAAATATTATGTGGGCCTAATTGTCTTAGATTGGTATTAGATGCTTTTTTGTATGATTTTAACCACAGTTTTCACCTTCCCTATTGATTAAGTGGCAATTTTGTCTGGCCAGCAATTCAGTGATTTAATCACAGCTGACAAAAGTGATCAAGAGAGTATGAAATAAAGGGCAGACCTCATGTGTTTTACAACCCAAATTACTTGCTTGCTATAGTTTTGATTAATAATAGAAAATAAAAATTAAATTAAGTAGCAACCAAATTAAAGGTGAGGAACTTTAACAATTTCATCCCCCCAAATTCATTTAGTTTCAAGTTAAATTTGAATATCTCAGCACTTTGTGTGATCCTTTCTTTCATAAAAGCTGTGACTGTAATTCAAACTATTTTTTATATTTTATTAGTCTTTGTGGGTTGGAAGCCTAAACTTAAAATTTAAAAACCTTTAAGTTATCCTTTGGGGAGTTTTGTAAATTGTTTTATCACTGTATTAGTATTTGTGTAGTGTCCATGCATATAGAAAACATGTTTGCCTTCACAGATTGTTGTATATATATTAATGCACAACTTGCTTTTATTTCATGACTATGTCCATCAATTATAAATAGGATCTCTACTGTTGAATAAATAAGTAGTTTACATCATTAATACATAGAGGCCTTACAGTAACAAGGGTGGAATTTGGCAATGATGAAGAACTATTGGGGACAACCTGTATAAAACAGTTTGTTTCTTCTCAGAGATCTCAGTCTACACTACTCATGTATCAACCTGCAATGTTTGGAAATTATCTGTCAATTCCTGGAAGTGGTATAACTGTATATGTAAACAGAGTGTACAAACAATCTAAAGTCCAGATTGTGGCTGGGGCACTATAAAACAGAGAAAATTCCATATCATACATTTCTAGTGTTACACAACCAGCCCTTCATCTCCCAGTCTGACAATTCCCCTAGGCCAGAGGTGGGAACTATGGGCCCTTAATGACTTGTGGACTTCAACTCCTAGAATTCCTGAGCCAGCATGGTTTGTACTTCCAGTTCCAGTCTTATACAGTACAGTGTCTCCGTGAATCAAGGAGGTATTTGCCTGATCTACTTCTGAATTTTATTTATTTATTTGCTTATTTATTATATATTTTTTGTTTCCCATCTCACTTTGAAGTGACTCTAAGCAGCTTACAACATTAAAAGAGGGCGTGCTCTGTGGGCGCGCCTGCCCTATGGAATCAACTGCCAACGGAACTCCGGACTGCCCCCGACCTTCGTTCATTTCGCCGGGACCTAAAAACCTGGCTCTTTGAACTATCTGGACTGGACTGAGGGGTTTAATGTTTTTAAATTGTGATTTAATTTTTCTGCCTAGACTTAGTTTAATTTATTTTAATTTATTTTAATTTTATATTGAATTGTTTTTTAAATTTTGCCTTGTGAACTGCCCTGAGTCCTTTGGGAATAGGGCGGTATATAAACCGAATAAATAAATAAATAAATAAATAAATAAATAAATAAATAAATAAATAAATAAATAAATAAGGTAAAAGTTTAATATTTCTAAAAACAGTAAACATTACTTTGGGCTTAAAAATGTTTCAGTCCCCTTTGCCTGGATATGGTTCGATCAAGATCATCTACCTTGCTCTTTACACAGTCTTTCTATGGAGCCATTTACTTGGTCAGTAATAGAGTTGGCTCCTTTATACAATATAGACAACAATTTGCCAGCGTCCTTAGGAGCGAGATTGAGCCTGCTCACGTGCATATAAAACCCTATGTGTTCATAACAGTTCAACCACAAGGTTTGCCTTTGGCCAACAAAAAAAAAGAGCATCACATATCAACAGGAGAAAAGTTTTCTGACTGATTTCTTTTCAAGGTGTTTCACAACAGGCTAAAATAAAATTAAAAAATGGGTTTTTACTGTAAACTAAACACTAAGAAGCAAACAGAGTTGGGTTGATCATGAGAAAAAAGCCAAAATCCATCCTTAGGCATCAGTTTTATTAGGCTAATGGAAAAGGATCCTGATAATGTGTAGATTTTCAGATCTAGCTCATAAAATCAAAACTGCTGTATCCTTAGCAAAATTGTTTTTCCTTTGTTTCAATTCTGTTTCCCGCTACAGTCACTTGTTGGGAGCATATAAAGAGAACATATAAAGTTAAACAAACAAACAAACAAATAAAACTAATTCCTGATAAATGAGAAACTACTACGGATTGGATTCTCTTTTCCACTTCCATAGGTAAAATCAGTGCTTTTTTCCTCATAGAACGCTCAGAACGGAGTTCCGGCACCTTTTTTGGATGGAACTTTGTAGGGTAGGCAAGGCAGGTTGTATGACATGTGTGAGTTCCGGCACCTTTTTCTTTTACAAAAAAAGCACTGGGTAAAATATTAGTTTTCTTTTCTTCCTTTTCCTCTTCCTTTTCCTTTCTCCCTTTCTCTCTCTCTCTCTTTCTTGCTTTCTTTTTCTTTCTTTCTGAAATCAACAGTATTAATTGGCATTCAGTCTCTCAGTACTTTTAAAAATCTGAGGCACATCGGTATGTTGACAAGAAAGAGCGATGAGAGCTTGGAAGCAGAGACTCCCCTCATAAATTTAAGAAATTGCAAATTGGTTATGATGAAATTCATTTCTAATGCAAGCTCATTATGCAATATGAAAGATTAATATAATTAATGTACTGTATTTGTTCTTTAAAAGATCAGTGTCGCTGTTTCATTGCACCTAAGCAGCCATGAGCAAAGTTCATAAAAATTAACAGAAACATGTATAAATGTTAGTGGCTACAATGTACCTTAACCAAAAGTGTTCATTTACAAGTGATAATAAGGTACAATTGTGTTCTACTTAGTAGCAGAATCACCACACTCTGAATTTGACAATACAAGTGCAAATTTTCAAAATAAATCTAAAATATCCTAATCTTTATAATACAAATATTTGCATTAAATTATGCAGTGCTGGATATAAAGATATTCCAATAGCATGAGCTGAAAGGTGTTCTCTGAGTTCCAGCTTTGGGGTAGTCTGTTCCTGTATTTGCCATCCATTTTCTCACAGTTGCAATCTCTATTCATTTGCACTGGAAAGTGGATAATTCTTTCTGTAAAGGACTGTTGGGTGTCAGAATTCTGTTTCCAGGCCCCATCCACCTCTTCCACATACTATACCATGTTTCTCAACCTTGGTAACTTTAAGATTCGCAGACTTCTTCTCCCAGAATTCTCCAGCCTGCATGCTGAATGAAGGAATTCTGAGAGTTGAAGTCCACAAATCTTAAAGTTGCCAAGGTTGAGAAATATTACACTCCCTCCAAAGTGATTTGAATCAAATTTAATGTTCATTACTCTTGCCAACTTCAGAATGTCAAGAACATGCTTATAACCTCATGAGTCAATCAGTGCTTTCTCTTTCGTTGACCAACAAGTACTTGTAGGAAGACCAACCACCAATATTTCATCCCATGTATGTTGTGCAGCAGCCAGAAACATTCCTTCGCCTCCATTCCGCACAAACAGCAAATGAACTAAAATGTCTCCATATTTTCCATACAGGCCTATATATATTTTTTGGTTATTTACCCAAATTTTTAAAAAAATATCAGAATCTGGAATAGCTCTCTGGTTACCAAGTCATCATTCCTCTTCTATTAAAATTCTCATTAAGAGCATAAGACCAGGCCATCAGTTTTGCCAAACAGGAGGGGGATGAGGCAAGACAGACTGAACCATCCTCAAGTTCTTCAGGACTTCTTTGTTGTTACTGCAACTGCAAAAAGAGATGAATTTTAATATGTTTTAGTTGTAATTTTTATTGTATCATACTAAGCTAGAAACAAATGTCTGCTGACTTTGAGGAATCACAGAGGAGCTCCTTTTGAATTGTCCAGCCTTCTCATGTGCTTTGCAAGCTGAGTAGGTCCCTATCATTAAATTAGTGTCTGGACAGGAGATTGAACAAGTATACAAATCTCCAGGTTATACAATAGTTCCTTTCCACTACACTGCCATGCATTACACAGCTATTTTGATTATTCTTTTCATATGGCTATGTAAACATTTAAATTAGTATACGATTGTATTTAACAGAAATTTGTATCTCTCTTTGCAGTTACTTTGATAGTGCATTTGATATTTCTGTGCAATAACAAGTGATTGTCCCAGCTATGTTTTTTTTTCTTTGTCTCTGTGTGTGTGTGTGTATACAGCAGATATTTGTTTATTCTTAGCTAATTGAAGACAATACCTTTTTCTAAACATTGAAAGGGGAAGGGTGGAATTTCACTGCTGCTCAGTGCTTCTGATTTCCTTTCACTCTTATCTTGCTTCATGCAGCTTCCTTGTCTTTTTAATCACTGTATAGTCCTGCTGTTTAAGTTGACACAATGATAGGACAAAATGGAAAGAAATGAAAAAACGTAGAGATTAGAGATGACAGTGACCACTCGGAAAAAGCTATTGTCTCCAAACTGGTAGGATGAGCTTTAGTGGGGCATTGACAAGTATTACAGAGCTCTGATTTGTTTCAATCCCAGGAGTGAAAGTGAACACTTCATCCAGATTAGCTAAATAGAATTGTACATGTAGATGTTATGACAGTTAATTCTCAGATTGATAAACACTAATATTTATCAAAACAGTAAGCAGATGTCCACCTGTTGTCCACCTTTAAAAAAATAGTAGGATTCATTCCCATTTTTCAGGCCCCATCAGCATTAAAGCATGAGAACAAGATGAAGGCAATGAGATATGGGCATAGTAGAAAAGATTAAGTTGCCAGAGTTTAACTGCTGTTCAGATTTAACCCATCCATAGCTTATGAAGGCTAAAACAATTTGTTTCACCCTTAACCTATCAATATCTACATACAGTCACAAGCTAACATTCTTTCATCCAGGTAGAAAAGAAGAAAAGAAGAAAAGCAAAGCAAAAGATAACACAATTAAATCCTTAATTCTCTATCTACATCTTACTGCTGAAGAATCAAAGCCATTGGACTTGGTCCTGCATCATTGGCTGATCTAACCAAAGACCGTATCCTAAAGATGTATGGTAATATTTTAAAAGTAAAATGTAAGCCACTAATCAGAGGTATTCCCCCAATCTCCAGACAGATCTTTCACAATACCCATCTTAAACAAAAGGTACCAAATAATATCATGCACTGAAAGGGACCAACACAGTAGTATTAGTCTCCCCACAACGGCAACAAATAAAGATAAGCCTATAATAGTTGTTTGCTTACTTTCAATAAAAGTAGAATTTTGAGGAGAAAGGAGTTTTACTCCTAAACTGCAAATCCGTACGTTAATGTGGGTTTAAATTCAACTGAATTCAGTGACACATTTCTCAGAAGATATGTGTAAGATCACATCACACTACTATTTAGCAATCTTCTGATTTTTAAGTCAGAGGTAAATTTCATTGCATTAAATAAATGGAGCATCCAAGTGCACATAGATTTACAGTTTTCATTAATAAAGAGACTTGAAATCTAATGTCCTTTATTTTTTACCATGATCCAAAAACCAAAGCTTTCTATAAACTAAACTGAGAATGCTTGGTAATTCTCCACCATGCTCTCTTTCTGCAATATCTAGCATCACAAAAGTGAAACTTACCTTATATATATAGTGTCTACATCTGTTGCCCACTGACCTTAACTGAAAAGATATTAAAGCTACGGAGAGGCTTTTATCTTGATTCATCTGAAGTGTAATGCATTGCAATTGTATTTTGTCCCTTAAGAAAAGATGAAGGAAATTTGCAAATTGTAATTGCAAATTATAATTGCGAACTCTAAATCAAAAACTTAAGTTGTGTGGGTTTGTGTGTGAGAGTCTGTGAGTGTATGCTAACAATGGAATACACACACTTCACAAAGCAACATACAGAACAAATTAATGTGATAACAGCATAAAAGAGTACCTTTAGAGGTAAATGGGAAAAGTGAATATACTGTACATCCCAAACTGGACAGTTTGCATTCCACACTGCTTGTGAGTAATCTCAGAGAAAGAGAATAAGAGAGTTGCTGATTTTGCAAGACACACTGTTGACCTGCTAATAAAGATAGGGTACTTGTTTATGTTCTGTGTTTTCAATGATGATCATAATCAGACAAACAGCCTGGCTTATTTTTTTCCCTGCTGGTCCTAGTGCTGGTCATTCAGATGTTCCACTCTTTCCACCTGCTTGCTTCTTTCCTCTTCCTCATTCTCTGCCAAGCAACGTTGTGCTAGAAGTTGCAGGCCCTATGAGGGGAAGAAAGAGGGCAGAAAAACAGGCAATTCCATTTTGAAGGTGCTTTGGTTTCCTTCTGATTGCAGCTCTGGCTTTGCCTATTAAAGACAAGCTTTGCTGTCATCCATGTTCACGTTGTGGCTGGGTTTGCTGTTCAGACTTAGTTCTTCCTTACTTGCCTTATGGAGCTTACTTGTTTATACATGCAATTACTGATCCAGTGTATCATCCTGCTGCTAACACCCTGCTCTCCAAATGCGTTGGACTGCTATCCCCTCATCCTAGTGGAAGAAAAGAGGTATAGCACAAAACTTCTAGAAGGGAGCAACTAAGGGACGTTTGCTCTAAGACAGGGGTGTCAAACTCAATTTCATTGAGGGCCACATCAGCATTGCGGTTGCCCTCAGGGGGCCGGGTGGGTGTGGCCTGGGTGGGTGTGGCCTACTGGGCAGGTGTGGCTAGAGTGTGTACGGCCTACTGGGTGGGTGTGGCCAGCTGTACATCGTTCACATCAAGGGTGCCTATGGGGGCCTGGGCAGGAGTGGGACAGATCTGAGGGTCTCTGGCAGGAGGAAGGTCTCTGGGCCAGGGCCAAGGCAGTGGGGGCCGTTCCCTCACTGTTTCCAGGATGGCTTCACAGGCCGCATGAAACCACTTCGCGGGCCGGATCTGGCCCCCGGGCCTTGTGTTTGACATGTCTGCTCTAAGACATGTCAAACTCACGACGTCATGTCACGTCGTGCAACGTATCATGACAGTTTTGCCATTACCGGCAATGGGGTGGGTGAGGCTTCTGCATGACGCATCCGGCCCGTGGGCCGGCAGTTTGACACCCCAACACATTTCAAACTGGGTGTCCATACATTAGGAGCCATCACGGCACAAGAAGATAAGAGGCTCAAATCTTCTCACTATGTTGAAATACATCTGGCACTCAGTAGCTCCAAACAGATTAAGGAAGATAGATATAGGGAATTTGGGCAAGCCCTCTGCCTGAAATCAAGGATCAGAATAGCTATTAATGCTCCACTCCTTTTTTCTAAAAGGTCACACAATAGTTCTCTGAAAAGGTATTTTCCCTATTACCAACAGGAGGTCGCTGCAAAAAGAAAACTACAACTGGCACAAGGAGAGTACATTGTAAATGCAGACAGGTAGGGAATGAATCACACAAGTTGTTTTGCAAAGAGGTGACATTTTTGTAACCTGACAAGATTGCTTCATGCTACAAAGTTCAAAATAAAGTGCATTGTCTTACATGATTTCAAAGCAATGAACAAACAGTTTGATATACATTAAAGCTGGAAGCACCTATGTATGAGGTTATCAGAGGGAAATAATGGTTCCATTTTGTGTTCAGTGCATGTGCATAAAAGCTCCATAAAAATGCATTTAAGAATGAATGAAGAATGTCTTAAGAAACCTCAAGCCTGCCTAAGCAATAATTCTCATTGTTATGGCTTAATTCATTAGCGAGCTCTGGGATTTTAATCTACTGCTTTTATTTTGTTCACTGCTTTAATAAATATTTCCCTGTTTGGAATATACCTTTGAACTCCCTCTATTCTATTCTATTCTATTCTATTCTATTCTATTCTATTCTATTCTATTCTATTCTATTCTATTCTATTCTATTCTATTCTATTCTATTCTATTCTATTCTATTCTATTCCAGTAAAAGTATCTCACATAATGAAAATATGTTCATATTATATATGTGATAGTGAGAAATAATTCAGTTTACTATCTCTGGAAATCCATTGTGGGTAGATCACTTACAATATGCAAATGATGCTTCTACATTGTAAAACACCCAGAGAGTGCTGTAAAGCACTATGGGGTGGTATATAAGCCTAAATGTTATTGCTACTTCAAGTTGTTGGGATTCCAGTAATAATATATTGACTTGTAAATAGTACGGTATTTTGCATAGAATAATGTGAGCATATGGTAAAACTGAGCTTTTCTTGTACAAATAGCATGTTGGTCAAAATATGCCAAGCTGATCATCACTGTCATTATTATCAGGGTATTCTCATGCGGCATGGGTGAATAATGCTGGTCAACTCATTCTCTATCTAACTGAAAAGTGTTACACAGAAATCTCCATGGACCAAAGCCATGCCTTTTATCAGATAATAACTATGGCTTATGGAAGATAAGCTATAGTGTCTTGGAATGTCAGAGGGGTAAACTGGAAAATAACCAGTGTTACACAGTGTAACATCTGCGGATTAAAATATTCTCAGAACAAATATATGGGAAATTAGGGCAATAAGTGAAGTATAATACAGTTAATGGTATTGAAGGCTGCTGAGAAATCAAGGAGAGCAAAGATGGATGTACAACCCTCATCCTGCTCCCTCCAGGGGTCATCCACAAGTGTAACCATTATGTTTCAGTCCCATACTCTGACCTGAAATCTGAAAATAAGAGATCCAGATAAGTCAATTCACCCAAGGCTCTCTGAAGGTACAAGGTAACCATCTTCTCAACCACTGAAAAGGTAGGGTTGGAGACAGGACAAAAGTTGTCCAAAGTGGCACAGTCTTGGGATGGATACTTAAAGAGAGACAGACTACCTCCTCCTTAAGATATAGCAGAAACGCCTCCTCTCTCAAGTATACACTCATCACCACTCAGGCCCAAACATTATCCACATTAGTTGACAGGTTTACAACAAGTTGCGAAGATATTGTGAGAAGTGGAATAAAGATATAAAGATTTCATAGCACTCCAGTGTTGGCTTCTTTATTGGAACTGGTATTTGAAATGGAGTTCAATAATGATGTTTCTCTGAACACAGCAACCTCCAATAACTAACACTTTAATCTAGATTTGGAGCCCTAAAACATGCCTGGAAAAAAATATTTGCAATCTAGCAGATGTAAGCTGTCTCCAATCTATTGACCGTGATGTATAACAGCAATAAAATTGGCTCACAAGAATTTTGTCTAAACTTCTGCACTTCCTGTTCAGCTCTTCACATCACCCTAATCAGTTATATTCAGAGAGAATATATGGGAAATTAGGGCAATAACTGAAGGAGGAAAAAAAGCTCTAAATATCCCACTGCAAATATAATGCAACTATTTGAAAATATGTCATCAACCTGTTTGAATTGGAGCCAGAAATCAGATCATCTTAATCCAATAATCTATGCCTTTAATAAACTAGGCCAAATTGATTTTCTAAAATTAAGTGTTAGACTAGGGAAGTTAACATATTAATACTACATAATCCCCAGAACTTAGTAAAATCAACACAAATTGAGGGTTATCATAGTGTAGGAACTGAACAATTTATATAAAGGCATTTCGCTTTGTAGCTAGAGAAAAATACATACTATTATAATTTGCTGCTATCTCACGCAATTTCATGATCTATTTAACTGAATTACTTTGCATTCTTATGAGGAAAATACTGATAATTCAGGAGGACACACTGAGACTAATATCCACTACTATATCAGAAACCTATAATTTTCATCTGAAAAATGAACATACAGGCTAGATAGAATAGTACACAATAATATATATTTATTGAGTTTATCTTAAATGCCAGCATAAAAAGAAAGCCATTTAAGAGAGTTTTGGCCATGATAGTGCTAAGCAAATCTAATATTTCTGCCTTGCCTGTTTATTATGTATACATTTATGCCGATGTATATGTTTCAAAATATAGTTCACTTCTGAAGATACGCAATTTTTAGTTCCTTGGTGACCTCAACATTAGCAAATCTAATTTTTCTCAATGGTTGCTAATGTGTTACTTAATGAACAAAGATGAATATGCCGTAATAGGTACATAGTTAATTTATTAATTAGCTAGTCCCTATTCAGGTACAACAACTGTGTTATAAGCACAAGTTGATTTCTCTACCTTCTCTTTTCCGCTCTTTGGGAGGACATTGAAAGTTCCTATATGAAGTCTTCTGAAAATTGCATTTTCCTTTTATCTGAGTATGAGAATTGGTGATTTGTCCAACTATTATCTACTTACAAATCAGGATATAGAAACAATAGCAATAGGACTTAGATTTATATACCGCTTCATTGTGCTTTACAGCCCTCTCTAAGTAGTTTACAGAGTTGCCTATTGCCCCAGCTGATTTAGGTTCTCATTTTACTGACCTCAGAAGGATGGAAGGCTGAGTCAACCTTGAGCCCATCAGGATTGAACTCCTAGCTGCAGGCAGAGTTAACCTGTAATACTGCATTCTAACCAATGCACCACTACAGCTCTTGGTCAACAAGACCAACTGCTAACCTTTTGAATATAAGTTGCAGTGCTGCTTAAACTAATATTATTTCCCTGAAACATATTGTATCATTACTTACTCATATAGTATGCACACATTTATCTAGTCCAACCCCACTTCTTGCAAGTATTAATTTTAAGAGGCTAGAACAGAAACCAGTGGGCAATAATGCCACATGAGAATATAGAAAGAAAATTACTAAGATCCATTTGCCAATCAAAGCTGAATCATAGCTGAATCTTAGTTTCTTCACATGAAAATGGTTTCTTGGAGATGAATCACAAACCTTCTTGATCTATTCATTGCAGAGACAAGAATCATACTGTTCCATCTTTGAGAAACTTGAAAATAAGACAATATTTCTTTAAAAAACAATATTTCATATCCTTTTCACAAGCTACAACACACAAGCATCTCAATTTCGATACCATCGACCATGGTATCCTGCTGCGGCGCCTCAGGGGATTGGGAGTGGGAGGCACGGTTCTTCAGTGGTTCTCCTCCTATCTCCTGGGACGCTCGCAGTCGGTGTTGGCAGGGGGGCAGAGGTCGACCGCGAGGCCTCTCGTTTGTGGAGTTCCTCAGGGGTCGGTCCTCTCGCCTCTCCTGTTCAACATCTACATGAAACCGCTGGGTGAGATCATTCGTGGTTTTGGAGTTGGGTATCATCAGTATGCTGATGATACCCAGCTTTTCATTTCGACCCCAAACCACCCCAGTGATGCCCTCGACCTGATGTCCTGATGCCTGGAGGCGGTCCGGGTCTGGATGGGGGGGAACAGGCTTCGACTCAACCCTGACAAGACTGAGTGGCTGTGCGTACCGGCATCTCGGGATATTCAGGATATCCCACCCCTCACTATGGGGGGTGAGTTATTACCCCCTGTAGATAGGGCTCGCAACTTGGGAGTCCTCCTAGATTCACAGCTCTCCCTAGAAGACCATATAGTAGCTGTGACTAGGGGGGCCTTCGCCCAGGTTCGCCTGGTGCACCAGTTGCGGCCCTATCTAGACCAGGATGCCTTACGTACGGTCACTCATGCGCTCGTGACCTCTCGTCTTGACTACTGCAATGCTCTCTACATGGGGCTACCCTTGAAGACCACTCGGAGGCTCCAACTGGTACAGAATGCAGCCGCGAGAGTTGTGTTGGGAGTTTCCCGACACTCCCATGTCACACCTTTGCTCCGCAAGCTGCATTGGCTTCCAGTTGTCTTCCGGGTGAGGTTCAAGGTGTTAGTAATGACCTACAAAGCCCTACATGGCATGGGTCCGGAATACCTTGGGGAGCACCTGCGGTCGGCGTCAACTTCCCTCCGCCCAGTACGCTCCCACAGAGACGGCCTCCTCAGAGTGCCACCGGTCAAAGGATGCCGACTGGTGGCCCCCAGGGGGAGGGCATTTTCTGTGGGTGCACCGGATCTTTGGAACCATCTTCCGGTCGAGCTCCGGATGGCACCCGATCTCCGCTCCTTCCGGCGCTATCTTAAAACCCATCTCTTTGAACAAGCTGGCCTGGCCTGATGGGACGGGGTTGGATTTTATAAATGGATTTTAACTTTTAATCTGTATTAATTTATTACGGGCACTGTTTAATTACTTTTTAATAATTTTTAATTTTTGTATCTTGTTTTTATGTATTGCCCTGTTCACCTCCCTGAGTCCTTCGGGAGAAGGGCGGTATACAAATTAAATTAATAAATAAATAAAATAAATTTATGGAAGCAAAATGCATCTCTTTTATTGAAACAGTTAAGTCTTTTGCAAGGTATGCACAGCTAGTTCAAAAGCTGTTGCAGGCTTTTAAGCTGTGGATGCATACATGGCTTTTAAAGCAGCTGCATGACAGAGTTACCTTAACAAGTTAGTGAGTTGTTTATTATGGGTTATCATCAGGTTAAATTGCATATGCAAAAAACAGAAAGCATTTTGTTTATTACCTAGGAGCTTAAAAAGCTAGCTTAAAATGCCTTGGTTCATCTAGCTCTATACTATTAACCAGATGGGTGAAATCCTTCTAAACTTTCATGTAGGACAGTAGGAGTCTTTCAGAGACTAATCAGATCTTCAGCATGCAACATATATGTTGAATGACTAAAATATATCTATTACCAAATATCCTATTTGCTTATCTTAGGAAACATAGACACAAGAAATGCAAGCATAGTATATAAATATAATGGTGGGGCCGAGAAGTATTTGACAGTGTTGAGCCTAGTGAATCACCCTAACAGATGACACAATCTAAAATAATATCCTCCCCATCAAAGGAATTCAGCACAGTTATTGATAAATATCTGCTCCCTGGACTTCTGCCTGAAAAAAAACTGGTAAATAAGATACTTCCAAATAAGCAGAAATGATCATGAGATGAATGATGGACTGGTGGCAGGCTTATTCCAAGAGAGTCCTTCTAGACAAGGAGAGGATGAGAGGTTATCACTTGTGCTCCATATGGCTGCTCCTCACAAGTAGAACACAATCAACTTGTGAGTTTGAGTGCCAGGACATGAGCAAAGTTATCAAGCTCTCAATCCTGGTGGAGACTTTAAGGACACTAAATTTGTCTATCTTGACTTCTGATCACTTTTGGATTTAAAATTATTTTAAAATTAAAATAGGTCTTACAAACAAGTCTGAAAATCTGTCTGGTGAGTAAAATGTCATCCAAAATAGAAGAAAAGAAACCTTATAGTTTAAAGAAGATAAAATAAATGGCAAAAAGCTAAATGAGAATTTAACCCAAGAACATTTTAAATGGATTAAGGGACCAGATGAATTTGGAATATAACTTTTGTAAGAGCTTTGAAAAGTGGAGTAAAGAAACAATTTTCATGGAATTGTTTAGTCTACAAGAAAAGAGATTATTGGTTGAAACTTAAAAAAAGTAACTTGAGATTTTGTGAATACAGAAATGGGACATTAGAGGAGACTAAAGTTTCTGGCATAAATTTGCAGAATGAGATAAAAATGTGACATTGGAGACATTTCAAAGGTTCTTTGAAGACCTGGAGGAAAACACTATAGCTAAATTGACAGCAACAATTTCTATACCTGCCAATATATTTCTTGAACATTTTAAAGAAGAACTCAAATATGTAAAAGATGTTGACGAAAAAATCCCAAACAATATAGAAATATTGGAAAATGGAGAAATTGTGAATTATAAAATAGAGATTATTGTTACTGTGGAAATACAAATTACAAATCAAGAGTTGGAAAATTATCTAGACAAGGACATATTGGATTTACAACAACAAAAAAATTCTAAAGCCTTAAAGAAATCTCTGAATTGGGAGAACAAAAGTTTGAATGTAAATTTAACCCCATAACAGCAACTTGATAAATTAGAGATTAAGACTGGTAGAAGCCAAAGGAATGAATATTAAGTTAATCTATTTGTTCAGGTTTAAAATAAGAAGTATTTTTTTAGAATTCTGGAAATCCTCTTTGGACTTCTGCTGATACCTGGATAGGTATGACAATTTTTGGATTTCTGATTGGAAAAATTGAATGGTGGAAGGAGGGAGGTTATGGGAAGAAGCGAGTTAAGTACTGTATGTAGCCACGTAGGAGGTGGTTTTTATTCTTTTTATTCTTTTCTTTATTTTTGACTTTAGTTTGCATTATCTTTGAATAATGCAAAATATTTCAATAAAAAAATTCTTCAAAAATGTTTTTTTAATTAGAAAGAGATAAACAGCTGCTTCTACTTCATGGACATAACCAGTGTTATGAACTGGTGCTTATCAAATGCCTTACAATACCTATAAGAGCAGATGGTCTCTGAGAAGACAGTATGGTAAAATAGGAAATAAGTGCTATTTGTGCTATTTATGCCTCCATGTCTGATTTAAGTGCAGAAGCCAACTGTGTTTTCAAAAGGGTGACAACTGCTAAGTGATGGACTCACAAAACATGCATCCTTCCGTGGGTTGTTTTCTCATTCTTTGACAAGTGGTCCAGGGACCTTGGTCTAGAACAGGGATCTTCAGCCTTGGCAACTTTACGACTTATGGACTTCAACTCCCAGAATTCCTCAGCCAGCATGGCAAGGAATTCTGGGAGTTGAAGTCCACAAGTCGTAAAGTTTCCAAGGTTGGAGACCCCAGGTCTAGAAGGTGCACCTGGCATCTTAGCCATAAAGTTTAGTGCTCTCCTCTTTACTGAGCAGTATTTGTCATTCTATCAGTCCGTCTTAAATTTTAAAAATGAATTATTCATTATGGAGTACAATCAGCTCACTCTACTTCCTTATGTGCTCTTCGCTAGGGAATATTAAGACTCCTCTCTGCATGTTTTTATGGCTCCTTTCAATCTTGTAGGAACAGAAGTATTCATTTTTGAGGAGAATAAGAAACATTTGGTATCTACCTACTACATCTGATACTTTTTTTCTTGAAGCACTAAAAGCCTTCAGCTAGCCTAAAGCTTATATGGCTTTGGGGAGTGGGGAGGGGAATAATTGAAACAACAACCAATTCTCTCTCTTCCCCCCCTCCCCCAATCTTTTCAGAGAACTCAGCCTGTAACCTGGCTAGGCATCTTGTAATTTAGTCCACTGAAAATCACTGGGACTTTAACAGAATCCTATTTGCTGTTGCAGCTTTTCACATTGCAGATGGAAGATTTCATGTTTTAGTGCTTCCCTGGGGGAAGGAGCTTGTGCACACAGAAAGCAAGAACATCCAGGGGAAGATTTGAAACTGCCTGAGCTCTGAAGCTTTCATTATCTGTCATTCTATTACTGAAGGTTTTCTGTGGACACTTCCTCATAGCAAACTAACCCATGGAATTGCCTTGCTAATCATTTTTAGAGGACATATCCTTGTGATTTCTTTCTCATTCATTCCCAGTCCACCGTGGAAGGTAGCAGAAATTCATCTTTTGCTGTTCCAGTTTTAGAATAGCGTTGTTTTCTTTTTTTTTCTCAACACAAGCCTTTTCATGTGATGGATTGCAAAGGCACAGTAATAATGCTGGTTATGACATGGTCAAGGATTAGGATCTTGCACTTGCATTTTCTGCATCGTATGAGAAAAGCACATCTTCCTTCCCCTGTCCTTACCACTTTTTATAGAGGGGCGATCAAGAACATCCTGTCATATTGCATTACTGTCTGGTTTGGAAGCATCACTGCTTCAGACAGAAAGGTGGTGCAGAGAGTAGTGAGGATGGCAGAAAAGATTATTGCTAGTTCACTCCCTTCTATCCAGGACATAGCATACTATAAATGATGGTTGAGCAGAGTCTGCAGGATTGTCTGGGACACTACACATCCTCTTCACAACCTGTTTTCCTTGTTACCTTTTAGGAGGAGGTTTCGTGGTATCTTGGGTGTAGGTATATATGTATGTATGTATACAGCATGTGTATATGTGTGTCATGTATATGTATGGGTAGTCATATACTTTTGCTTGAGAGCAGGCAACAGAATTTCATTTTTAAGGTGTGCCAGTGTGCTCACAGCAAAAAATGACAATAAAGTTTATTTTATGATTGTATGATCTCTTATGATCTTATCTTCCCAATTCTTGTTGCCCATTGGAGGCTGCTATGGACAAACCCCCTTTCTCTGGGCACTGTTCTCCATGTCTCTTTGGCTTGAGCATCAGGCAAGACTGGAAACCTGGCTTGTCCCATTTTTCCTATTTTAAAGCAATTTTTCATGCTCTGATAGCTACTTTGGGGTGCTAATGGCTATAGCCTCTCACTGCAGTACTGCCAAACCCCTCACAGTATTTATTAATTCTGGATACAGAACCCTATGATGAGAAAGATAGAATTTCTGTCCATTTTACATTTTAGCCTGAGTAACTAATCAGATGGACCTGAGCTGAAGGGTGTTGCTGGCCATCCGCTCTCCTTATCAACATTGCCACTCGCTTGCAACATTGATAGATCACTCCTGTTGTGGGCTCCTTGGTGCTCTCTAAACTTGACTGTTTTCTTGCAGACATTTCATTACCAAACCTGGTAACATTATAAGTGCTAGAAGGGTGTGGAGTTTGATCTCATTTTATAAACTAGTGCAGCGGTCCCCAACTTTTCTGGACCGGGGTGAGATGGTTTCACACCCAACCTAGATCCTATGCATGTGCAAATGAAGCTTCACTCGCTGACCTGTTGCTTGCACAGCCCAGTTCCTAACAGGCCAAGGACTGGTACCAGTCCATGGCCTGGAGGTTGGGGACCCCTGTACTACAGTATTGGCTTGCCAGTGTTGGTAGAGTGGATTTGGTGGTTATAGATCACTTCCTCGCACATTACTCCATGTCTGACTGACAAATCACATGCATGATGAGGCTGAAACAAGAGGAGCCTTTTCTGATGCTCGCCTCCATCATACCTCATGCAGATTATGCTGGGGACTTTGGTATAGCACACTGCCAGAAGTGCATTAGACATATGTTTAAAATAATAGATCCAGCACTTTTTGAGAAGAGTGCTAGAATTAAATTCAGAAATAGACTTAATTTTAATTTAATTTAATTTATTAATATTTCTATACTGCCCTTCTCCCGAAGGACTCAGGGCGGTGTACAGGGCAAGAATAAAATACAAAATTACAAAAGTTAAAAGTAATTAAATACATGCCCGTTAAAAGAACAATTAATACATAATAAAAAAACCCAATAAAATAATAATAACCCCCCCCAATCCCTCCTCAGGCCAGGCCGGCTTGTTCGAACAAGTATGTTTTTAGGTCGCGGCAGAAGGAGCGGAGATCGGGCGCCGTCCGGAGCTCAACTGGTAGCTGGTTCCATAATTCTGGGGCGCCCACAGAGAAAGATCTCCCCCTGGGGGCCACCAATCTACATTCTCTGACCGGTGGCACCCTGAGGAGGCCCTCTCTGTGGGAACGCACAGGGCGGAGGGAAGTTGATGCCGGCAGCAGGTGTTCCCTAAGGTACTCCGGACCCCTGCCATGTAGGGCTTTAAACACCATTACTAGTACCTTGAATCTCACCCGGAAGACAACTGGCAACCAATGCAGCTCACGGAGCAGAGGTGTAACGTGGGAGTATCGGGAGACTCCCAACACAACTCTCGCGGCTGCATTCTGTACCATTTGGAGCCTCCGGGTGGTCCTCAAGGGAAGCCCCATGTAGAGAGCGTTGCAGTAGTCCAGACAAGAGGTCACGAGCGCATGAGTGACCGTGCATAAATCATCCCGGCTTAGATAGGGCCGCAACTGGCGCACCAGGCGAACCTGGGCGAAAGCCCCCCTAGTCACAGCCACCATGTGATCTTCCAAGGTGAGCCGTGAATCTAGGAGGACTCCCAAGTTGCAAGCCCTATCTACGGAGGGTAATAATTCACCCCCCATAGAAAGAGATGGAATATCCGAATAGACCCGGGATGAAGGTATGCAAAGCCACTCAGTCTTGTCGGGGTTGAGCTGAAGTCTGTTCCTCCCCATCCAGACCCGAACTGCCTCCAGGCAACGGGACATCACGTTGAGGGCATCACTGGGGTGGTTTGGGGTCAAAAGAAAAAGTTGGGTATCATCAGCATACTGATGATACCCAACTCCAAAGCCACGAATGATCTCACCCAGTGGTTTCATATAGATGTTGAACAGGAGAGGCGAGAGGACCGACCCCTGAGGAACTCCACAAACGAGAGACCTCGCGGTCGACCTCTGCCCTCCTGTCAACACCGACTGCGAACGTCCCTGGAGATAGGAGGAGAACCACTGTAACACCGTGCCTCCCACTCCCAATCCCCTGAGACGCCGCAGCAGGATACCATGGTCGATGGTATCGAAAGCCGCTGAGAGGTCTAATAGGACTAGAACAGAGGAATGTCCCCTGTCCCGCGCCCTCCAGAGATCATTCACCAGCGTGACCAATGCCGTCTCCGTGCTGTACCCGGGCCTGAAACCCGATTGGTACGGGTCTAGATAATCCGCTTCATCCAGGACCAGAGGGAGCTGATGCGCCACCACACTCTCAACAACCTTCGCAAGAAAGCGAAGGTTGGAGACCGGACGAAAGTTGTTCAATACAGCTGGGTCCAAGGCAGGCTTCTTGAGGAGAGGCCTCACCACCGCCTCCTTCAAGACGGCAGGGAAGCTACCCTCACTCAAAGAAGCTGATATAACTGCCTGGAACCAGCTGCGTGTCCTCTCCCGGGCTGCATAAACCAGCCAGGAAGGGCACGGGTCCAATAAACATGTGGTGGAGCTCAGCCTCCCCATAATCCTGTCCACTTCCTCCGGAGTCAGTGGAACAGGCCAGTGGAACAGGAAGCATCAACCACAGCAATCTGCTACTCAAGCAGCTTGAAAGGTGGACTGTCCCTCGTCTAGGTTATGCTTCGGGATTCAAAAGAATCAGAAGGTGCAATAAAACAATATCATCCCAAAATGACTTCAGATAAAGAACAGTCCCACCTAATATGAGCTAATATGCCCATCACGCATACAAAAGCATACAAAAGCAATATTCATAGGTGGGTAATAATAGCTTAAAAGGGACGCGGTGGCTCAATGGGTTAGGATGCTGAGCTTGTCGATCAGAAGGTCAGCAGTTTGGTGGGTCAAATCCTGAGTGCCGTGTAACAGAGTGAGCACCTGTTACTCATCCCAGCTTCTGCCAACCTAGCAGTTCGAAAGCATGTAAAAATGCAAGTACGGTGGGAAGGTAACAGCGTCCCATGTACCACATGACCACGGGGACGTCCTCGGACAAACACTGGCTCTTTGGCTTTGAAACGGAGATGAGCACTGGCCCCTAGAGTTGGAAATGACTAGCACACATGTGCAGGGGAACCTTTATCTTTACCTAATAATAGCTTTATTACAAGTCAATCAAATGACATGAAAGAGTGCACAGAACTTTGAGGTTTTCGGGTAAGAAAAAGAGGTTAGGAAAAACAGGGACTTTATAGGCTAGAATAGGAAGCTAAAAAAGAAGAAAACAAAGGCAAATCACTTCTGTATTCAGTCAAGAAAACTACATGGACAGATATCGAGGGAAATGCTCAGCAGTAAATTTGACTTCTATGGATGAAAAGCAATGGGGAAAAAAAATTTATTGTTGGCCCAGATGCAATGAGAATAAAGTGGCAATGGAGCTCAAAGGAATATCTGCCTCAGGACTCTCAAAGTCCTTAAAAGCCTGTAATGTTGCATACAGATGACAATATTTTCTGTTTAGACTGTATGTTTATTAGATTTGAGCTGTCGCTTCTACAAATAAAACACTGATGAACTGGCACGATTCCTACATCTGGCACCCCTTGTTTCATCCATATTTCAAAATCTATTCTAAATCACTTTATGTTTGAGAGCGTACTTTACTTTTTGTTAAATAATATGTTAGAGAAGCGCTATTAATTCCTGTGGAAATACTGGATTCTTTCAGAAAGCTAGCATCTGGATCTGAATCAGATGAACTTCAAAGAGACGCTACATGAACAATTCTTCTTTGAAGTATACTTAGAAGCACTCTCATGGCTAGGAATCCAAAGCAGCCTCTGACTTTGCTGTTCTTGGAAAAATCCCAGTCAGATGCCTTTGAAAAAACAGAGAAAGAGAGAGAGAGAGAGAGGAGAGAGAGAGAGAGAGAAAGAGAGACTTTCATTTTAGAAAAAGGGTGTCTGGATCAGCTGTACTTCAAAAGAGAAATGTCTTGTGCAGGCTTTTTTTCTTTGGCTTTGAAGTATAGCTAATTCAGATGTTGACATTAGAAAGGGAAGGAGGGGAGGAAAAAAGAAGGTCACCCAATCATAGTCGACCTTATTTCGCTTTCTCATTTTCTATCTTATGGTTTTTCAAAAGTTGGGGGGGAGTAGTAGTAGTTATATTGAAGTAGTTATGGATAGCTGTTACAGTTAAATAATAACTATTACTATATTTATTTATTTAATAATATTTATATACCGCCCTTCTCCCGAAGGACTCAGGGCGGTGAACAGGGCAAGAATAAAAATACAGAATTACAAAAATTAAAAAAGGATTAAATATATGCCCACTAAAAACAATCAATACAATATTAAAACCCCAATAAAACAATATATAATGATACATTCATGTTTTATCATTAATGAATGGTCATCATTTCATATGGTAACATCTAATACAGGGGTCTTCAAACTTGGCCCTTTTATGACTTGTGGACTTTTACTGGGAGTTGAAGTCCACAGGTCATAAAAGGGCCAGGTTTGAAGACCCCTGAGCTAAGCAGAATAGACTTGTTTAATACTTGAATGGGAGACCGCAAGGGCTGTGGACTAGCCTGGAAAGTTGAGGGGGTTGGAATGGAGAAAGGGAATGTCAAACCACTTCCCTATTGCTGCTAAGAAAACTACATGGTAGTTATGAAGTTACCAGGAGCCAGGCTCAGTCTGAATGTTTTATTTCATTATAATACATATACGTATATATATATTAATGTTTGAAGTGGGTTTGCTGGGCTTCAGAACTGCTGATCTCTGCTATTATACAGTGATCCAATTCAAGGCAATTTCTTTACTAGGAAAATGGAGTCGCTTAGTTTCTACACCACATATCTCAACATCAAAGCAGGCCAGCTTGACTGAGCCATCTGCTGTAATGCAAGGGGAAAGAGCTTCTGAGCACATGCAGCCATGTATAGAAACCCCCCCCCCCAAGCAAGGGGGCTGCTTTGATCAGTGCATCGCTTTGATCAAAGCCTTGCTGAAGCAAAGTTCCCCCCTTCAAAACTCCACACAGCTCTCTCTGCACTCCCTTTGCTTGCAGCTGGAAGAAGAACTCCAGGGCATCTCTAAAGTTGTTATTTGCAGTTGTGTAGATGACTGGGGGAAAGGGGAAGCTTCATTGATTAGAATACACGTGATATATTGCCTGTTCATTTCACAAATCACAAAGTCACTTCCCCTTGGAGATTGACATCTGTAGAAAGCTCTTCATTTATTCCTAGGTTGCAGCTCCAGTGCTGAATATGCTGTGCAGGGAAGATCCAGAGGACTAAGTTGGCATTACAAGGAAAGACCAAATCTCTCTCTGCTAGCACAGAACAAAGAAAATCAAGATGGGGATTTGGATTTTGAATGAAAGTTTGTCAGTTCTGCTTGTTGTAAGTATTTCATAATCAAGCTACTGGTTCTGATAAATCGCTGGTGTTTGGAGGGGAGTTCTTGAATTTTTGCTACATTTTTCAGGTTCAGCATGGTTTTCTCTAGCGTAAAAGTTATGGTGGTAAATAAAGTGCAGTCCTGATATCTGTTTTTCACCTCCTGGATTTGTAAAATGGAAAAGGGAGGCCATGGAGAAGATGAAGCTGGATTTTCTGTTTTGTTTTTTCACATAGCCATTTGTGAATTTCTCAAAGCACTAAGGGAGACATTTCTAAACCAATGAACGTAAATAAATACTTGAAATCAACTAGCGAAAACTTCTCTGTTCTAGTTATTGTGGTTGGGGATGAACGTCTACTTGTTCATTGTCACATTCTTCTGGTATGAATACGAGGATGCCTACCTCTACACACGTGTTATGTTGGGTGTGAGTAAAATTCTTCTGAAATACCTTCTGGATCTTTTACTTATCTCTCCATCTGTTTTGTTATGCCAACCCAATCCGCTCATTTGCCCAACTTTCCACCACATCTTTGCTTCTGTATACACCTATCTCTTTACTTAGACCAGTATTTATCAAACCTGGTAACTTTGTTTGTCCAACTCCCAGCATGCTGGCTGAGGACTTTTGGGAGTTGAAATCCACACATACCTTAAAGTTGTCAAGAAATTTATTTTAAAATTATTTCCCTTTATGCACCTGTCACCCTTTAAAAATATATAGTTTCTAATGGGTCATGCAATGCATGTTTTAAGGTATGGGGCGGGGAATAAAAAACACAGTCTATCCATTATCTACAAACTCTTCATTCCCCACCTCAATACTTCTTAAATGAACCTACTATTTTGTCTTCTTCCCTTGCTGCAGAGGCCACTTATCCTGCCTTAGTAACAGCAGAGATAGATTTTCTCCGTGGTGATCTGTCCCTAACGTGATACTTTTAGGTCTTCCAACAGTACTAGTAAATCTGAGCACCTAAAGCTTTCCACTTTGCTGCTGGCTTGTTCTCTTCCTTTCCTTTTTTTATAGCTTAGACTTAAAAGGCTTAGAGCCTTCTCCAGAGAGCTAGGCCTTCACACAATGTTGCTAAAGTAGGATTATTTGTTTGACCATCATAAGCATAATTTATTACCTTATTTGATATCTCTGAACTTAGTTGCCGTGCAGTAGGCCTTAAGGTCAGAAACATGACTACAAGATATTTTGCTGATACTGAATAGTTGGCCAACCTTTAAAAAAAAAAGGTTGCTGTGCTATTTAAGACTGAATGTCTTTGTCTCTGTCTTTCACTTAGATCAGCGTTTTCCAACCTTAGGAACTTGAAGATGCGTGGACTTCAACTCCCAGAATTCCCCAGCCAGCATAGCTGGCTGGGGAATTCTGGGAGTTGAAGTCCACGCATCTTCAAGTTCCTAAGGTTGGGAAACGCTGACTTAGATTATACCAATCATTTTACCCAAGGTCAGCTTAGGAATTATACCTTCAGAAATAAAGAAAAATAATAATAATGATTTGATTGCTTTAGCGTGTGAAATTCTTAGTTTCACCTAAGTAACAGTTTTGTTCTCCTGATACCTAGTCTGCACTTGCATGGGCAAGAGCTTCTGCTACTTGCCTCAACTTCAACTGCTTGCTGATCCTCCTGCCAGTCAGCAGGAACCTCATCTCCTTCCTACGGGGAAGTTTTGTAAGTAATGTTTAGTGATGGCGGTAGTCCATCCGTTGTCTTTTTAACTCTTACTGCCATGGTTCAACATTTTAGTATAATTTCAGATTGTGTACTAGAAATGCCCTTTCTTGTTCAAGAAGAAGATAATCTGTAAGATTTAATTGTAAATGGATTACGTTGGTAAGCAGATGCTGGTAAGTAAATATCTCTGGAGCAGGAGTGCAAAAGGTGGCTTTGGGCCAGTCCTCTCTCTGATCCCAACCTATCTCAGAGAGGGGTTACTGTGGGCACAACATCTGAAGACCTTCTAAGTGAGCCACCTTTGACCTCTTAGAGAAAAGGGGGAAATAAATGCAATAAATAAAAGTTTCTTGAAACACACATTATAACAGAGTTGATGCATAATATTGGCTTAGTCGAGAGGTGTTCCCACCAGAGAGAAGATGTTTCAGCTGTCTCTTTTTTACCATGACAACTTCCTATGTTCACTAAAAAGTGCTTTGAATCATGAAGTACAGTAAAGTTCCAAGAACTGGCAAAAATTAGAACTGGCAAAAATTAGGTCTCCCTTCTTTCATGGGCAGTTTCCTTTGGATCTCAGTTTGTTCCATGGAATGAGGAAATTCCTGCATTGTTGGAAAGACAATTCTGGATAGACTTTGATTAACATAGTACATAATAAACTTAGTCAATGTTACTTGCTTGTTGATGCAAACAAGGAGAAAAAGATGTATGAATGCATCTGTTAGATACTGTATACTATCACTTCTCCTTATGGAAAAGAGCCAATTCACCAGACAAGAGTCACAAGGAAATTATCTCATTGTGATTTATATCTTGTCTGAGTTTATTGTTTCATTGTGCCTTATAACATTCATAAATGTGACGCCTGAAATAGGGTGATCTTGCCTAAATGAATAATGACCATGTGGACTTGTTTGCACCATATCTTCAACCTAGTTAATTCTTGTGGTTCACAACAAAAGGCTGCGATGCTATTATGTAAGACAATTGTATAGCAGAGAATTCACAGCAACCTTTCATTATTATCATTCACATAATTCTTTGGAAAAAGCTGTGATCTCTTATTTCAAACTGGTTAAACAATGTAATGCAGAAACTGCATATTTGCCAGTATAAAGTAGGTGCTAATTATGAAACGGACAAATTCTGGAAAAAAAAATCTGCAGATAGGAAATCGTTTAAGACATTTAGAAATAAAATGGACTGTTAAAAAAGATAGCCTTTTGTAACACAACGGTACAATAAATATATTTTTCTGCCTTGTGATGCAGAAAAATATGTCTCTGTGCTTTTTTAAAAAAAGTTTTAAAGAAAAACAGCTGTAGCCTATATCAATTAAATACATGGAAAAATCTTTTTTCCGTAATAGAAAGATTTATACTTTTTCCAATAAAATTTTAACCAACAAAACTGTTGCTTTTTCAGTATGCAAACAAGTTATATTTTGATGCTGCAACTAAAGGATTAACTTAATATTTAACCTCTTGAGTTGTAGGCTACATTCATATGATACATATAAAATTTAGTAAGCTATGTATTATCATCATTTACCAAGGATGTGTGAGCCTTGTTAAGCTATGGACTTTCCTCTCTCTTTATTCTGTCTTTTTGAAGTGGTTGTATATTTTTGTTTCCATTTTTATCAGCTGAAGATTACAAAAAAAATGGATAAACTGATTTATCCACATTTACAGTTCCCGACCAAGTCAGCTTCATACTATGGATTATGCACCTTGCTTAAATAATTGTGTGGACAGAAACTCTATTTTAGATTGAAAAACCTCTAATCTCATTTTTGTCTCATGAATTATGGGAGGGAGGAGAGGAATGAACACCACAGTTACTAAATTCAAGCTCAGAGTCATGTAAATGAAATAAACATGATTTAAAATACATCTTTGTTTTCATCAAGTGTTGCAGAACAATATTGAGGAGACAACTGGATAAAAATATCACATTTCACAAGATGATTGCCTATGGAGTAGCTGTAAATGCAAGTAAGTTTGAAAACATGTTGCCTGCAATATTACTTGTTTCTATCCGGGATCATACAAATTCAGCATATTAGCCACATGCTTGAATAATTCCATGTACCTCCCAATGCTCAATTATTATGGATCAGTGGAAGTTAACTGTGGGGAAAAAACTTAAACTAGATTTTAGAAATATAATCCTATACTTATTTTCAGTTGGACTTAGTGGTGGTCTTAATTTTTTTTCCAAGTTCTGTACTAGAGCATCACTGAGATTCCCACAGAAATATTTTTATAACCTATTAAGCTGATGTAGCTGGTTTGATTCTAAATTTTGTCAGCCTGTGATCTAGCCATAAAGGTACCATTACTAAAATCTAAAGTAAACAACAAAAAGTTAAATTCTGATCATATAGTATATCTTTATGATGGAAATTTTATCTTCATATAAGGTTTTCTTTTTTCTTCACTGAAAGTATGACAACATTAGCTCCCTTCCTACAAATTGGGGCCCTGGTCAATTGCCATCCCTGGAGTTAGCATAAAGGATATCCTATTGCAATGACTTTTGTTGTGATTTCTTAAGCCTCTCCTAGCTTTAGTGGAGTTGGACTTAATTCAGTTGCTTTGAAAATGGGAACCTATACAATCCTTATTACTGCCATTCTTTTACATTTCTATTTCTAGCTTTAACTGAAATAGGAATATTTGTTCCTTTTGTATAGTGCACATGTAGATTTTATTTGCTTTATTTTCCAGCAGAAATACAATACAACAAAGATACCATACCACAGAGACAATGCAACATTAGGCCGTTGATCCACTTTGTCTAACATTCTGGTATTATATCATGGCCAACCAGGTATATTCAGGAAATTCACAAATATAGATGGGAGGACATTAGTCTTCAATGATTGTTCTCTAGCAGCTGGTGTTTAAGATATATTTTAGCAACTATCTTGGTTAGCAACCATTTACAAATATGATGGTAATAAATGGTAACTAAAAAAAATCATTTTCCAACCAATGTGTGCATTTACAACCAAATTTCATATCCCCTTGTACAATGCATGCCTGAGTGAGAGTAACACTGGTGTAATTGTACGAGAGAAATGTATCTGAAAGCGACAGCAGCAAATAGTCTTTGCTGTATCTCTCTCTCTCTGTCTCTCTCATGTTTACTTCATGAGCATCTTGCGTAATGACCTGGTTGATAGAACTAAATGGTGAGTCAGTGTATTATCTTTGTCTTAAAAAGGAGTAAATTGTATCAATGGCTAAAAGCCATTGATAAGCCAATCCTCCTTGGTTTTGTCCAGAACTTTTTAAAGCCATCTAAATTGGTGGTTATCTGCATCTGATGACACCACCATCTCGAACAAATCATGCAATATTAAAAATTTCAAATCTTTTGTTTGATCAGTTCTGGATCATTTGCATTCACTTTCAGTTGATAATGCCTAATTCTAACATTATAGGAATCTTAGGAGAAAAATATTCTTTCTATTTCCCACCTTCTCTGCCTGATATGCTTTAATTTGTCTCCACTTTTCCTACCTTTACTATCTTTGTTCACAGATCATACGGAACATTTAAACAATAAGATGAATGGTTCAGTCATTTTACCAAACAGGTGCTGATGTTTCTTGAATCTAATATGGCATAATTCCTATCACAATCAATGAGCTGATTTTTTGTTCTTTGTTTTGCTGAAAACCTCAAAAGAGTATGGAATTCAGAATATGTCACAAAGCAATACAATGAGATGCTTCTTTATCATGGACAGCAATTTATCAATTTGCTTTCATCATATGAATACATTCCTGAAAAATGTGCACACATTTCTTTTTCTTAATTAAGAACTCATTCCAGGAATAGAAATCCATTAATTTGACTTATTTTAGTTTTCTCTTGTAACAAAGTAAAAGTCCACCAAACTGCGTTGACTGCGCTTTGCAATTTAAGTTTAAGAGGTTAGGCATGAAAGTTATTCATAAAGCGGGAATACATTTCAGTACGTATCACTTTTTTTTAATAAGGACTGATATGGAATAACCCATTTTTATTTAAAAATCTTACCTGAGGTGTATCCCAGAGAAAGAGCCCATGATAGTTATAGGGTCTACACGCTTATTTACCCATAATTTTAAATTAAGTCTTTTAGAACCCAAATAACCAGGGTTGAAAATGCTCTGGGACCCATCAGTAAAAGAATGTCATGGCACCCAGGAGACATGCTGGCTCTTTGGACAACTATCCCTCCTGATGCCACATGGCCATGATCCTAGCGTCCCTTAGGAGGGTCTTAAAAACCTGGCTCTATCTCCATGTTCATCCTTTCCATTTCAATCACCAGTAAAGCAGCACAAGTTGTAGCGTTTTGATCAGTCTAAAACCCCATGGACAGCGAAAGGATGCCCAGTGGGAGAGGGGTGACAGCAGAGAGTGACGTAAGGGTGAAACTAGAATGTGAAGCTCTAGAACGTTTCTGGGGAACAAGATTTGAATCTTCTACATCTGAGCTCCTCCTATTTACAACAATGTACAAGTATTCCTCAATGTACGACCATTGTTTTGCTTAATGACCATCGCAAAAAAGATTGTAAAATCAGGTCAGAACTTGGGTGACCCATTTTATAACTGTCATGACTTACAACCTTGATGGTTAGGTTCCATAACAGTCATAAGTTGAGGTTTACCTGTAAATTGACAAGTGAGTGATTAAATGGGGAATAGTAAAGTGGTTAATTAGAAAGTGACAAGCCAGTCTAACTACTATCCAAGACCTTCATGTTGTAATTCCTATTTTTTCTCTCTCAAATGCTAATTCTATGACAGTTGTATGTGTTTTACCGAGGATAAACACAAAGTAATACCAAATAACAAAACTTAATTCTTGCTTCATTCTTTCTTTGCTTACTGATCAGATAGCTAATGACTTGTAATTGCAGCTTATATAAAATCTTTCCATTATAATAAAATATAAAGTAACTAGAAACAAAATAATAATAACAGTATTGGTGAATATTTTCCATGCTGGCAAATAATATGTTAAAGCTGTAAAGCAGCAAAGCCAAAGAAATAGCCAATGCCTTACCTATCGTGACTGTCATGTGTATGTGTGTGTGTATACACACAGAGAGAGAAATACATGTAATAGAGGCAGGATAGAGGTTAGCATTAGGAACAGGAAAAATCATGGCAGCATTTTGCATTACAAGGATAAATGAATAATGCTTTCATTCGGCAATAACGAATAAACCTATGTGTTATCTCTTAGTCAAGGAAAGAAAACTTTATCAAATGTACTGATTGACTATGGCAGGAAGATAGTCCCTCCTAAATTGATGTCTACCTTATTCCAGTAATAACACATCATAATGTTTACTTTCTAAAAACCTATTTTCATAGCTATTCACATCATTGCACATTTGGTCAATATAGAACAATTTCATCTCAGCCATTCAAAACAAGCAGGAGACTTGCGGAATAAACTATCTGGCATTGGTGGAAGCCCGAATGAAAGTTACTTGAACCCCATCAGAAGCTATGACACAGTAGGTTGGTTTTGATGTTAGTCTCGTGGTTGATTAGCTTTCATTCATCAGAAAGTTTCCTGTACTGTACTCACAAAATACAGTCCAATGCATATCCGAAATTAAAATAAAAATGTTGGGAGCAGAGAAATGAAAAAGAATACATAAAATGGGGAATCAAGTGAGGGTCATTTTGCAGGGATATACAGTAGTAATCAATTATGCATAAGAATACAAAAATAAAAGATTTTGAATTGCCCATTGATATTAGTTGTTGATAATTTCTATATCAGGGGTAGGCAACCTCAGCTCTTTTGTGACTCATGGACTTCAACTCCCAGAATTCCTGAGTCAGCTGACTCAGGAGTTCTGGGAGTTGAAGTCCATGAGTCATAAAAGAGCCGAGGTTGCCTACCCCTGTTCTATACCATATTCTCTTGAAACCCATGGTGACATAACTTTGATGTAAGATGGGGAATGGGAGGGAGATGATGATACCATGGCAATCTTCATGTTCAATAATCATTTGTCATTGTTCTAAAACCAGTACAAATGTACAGTTATTATTGCCAGTAAAATAATTTAGGCTGTTATCCTAAATTACCAGTGAGTAAGTTCCAATGGGCAGCCACAAACTTTAAACGATTAAATATTCATTTATATTATCTACAAGATTTTTCCCTGATTGTAATTGCTGTAAAAATAGGGTTTAAGACAGTAGAATCCAATCACTATACAGCATAGCCAAAAAAAATTGATTAAATTCTACAGATGCTATAGAAGGACATGCTTCCTTCTAGCATATTCTATATTCCTCCTTCTGGAGGAATATAGAACCACGCCTATTACCCTATATTCCTTTATTCTATAATGCTATGCTTTCCCCATCATTAATGCCTGCTTCATTAAATCTTGTTCGAATCATCTATTTCCTTCAGAATACCCAACTATAGTATAATAGGGACTGCTAAGACAGGCTTGCTTCCTCTTACCGTTTCACAAAAACACAGGAACTGCACCCCTTGTTACTGATAGGTTTTTAGTATTACATAGAAAATAGGTTTTAATATCAATGCCCTGGGTCAATTAAATTAAATTAATATTTTTATTACACTATTAATTCCTATAAACCACTTTCCATTTAGAATACATTAGCTGAAATCCTGAGAACCATAGCTGGAGTGACAGGATTCCTAATTACCGTGTCGCTAATTCTGATAATGACCTCGTCTACTGAAACCATTAGAAGGTCCTTCTATGAGGTGTTCTGGTATACCCATCACTTATTCGTTGTTTTCTTCGCTGGCCTGGTAGTTCATGGGATGGGGTAAGTATGTATACATATATATATAATAGTTACACAGCAAAATATTATTTTGAATGTCCAAAATACAAGATCGCCAACTGGGACTTATAGACTAATTCTGAGATCAAACCACAAAGCTTAATTTAAAGGAAGCTAGGACAGCCACCCATCAATCTCATCTCTCTTTTCTTCTGAACTAATCTACCTGAATACGTTATATATGATGTCTGGTGTCTGCCAAGTCACCATCAGAGAACATGGTGGCTGAATACCATCAGAACTGACAGCAGCCAGATCATCGAAAAACTCAAGGAAGTACTGCAAGATTGGAAGAAGTGGAGAGATCTGCCCCAGAGAATTGTATCATCATCTATGCATCATCATCTGTGCATCATCTATGCATCATCATCTACCATAGCAAAATATAATATTATTGGAGGGAAAAGCACTATTAGAAAGGCTAAGACTTTTATAGAGACCTGTCTCAAATGTTCCTGATGTTTTAAACTGTAGAAAGGCTTCTTGACCACCACGAAAGTGAGATTTAACTATAAAATACTGTTTAACTTTGTTATTTTTTTCTAGTCATCTTATCCGTGGTCAAACCAATCAGAGTCTGCTGGTTCACAATGTGAGTTACTGTAAAGATCACTACTGGGAGTGGGAAAGGTCAGCCCAGTGTCCTCTGCCCCAGTTTTCGGGCAACAGCCCTTCGGTAAGAATTGCAATTATATTATGATTATCTCATCATTAATGCTGTTTACAGACTTGTATAGTTGCCCCTCACCATATGAAAAGGGCTACATAGTTCAGAGGTGTTAAGTGACTCCCCAGAACATAGAACATAGAAGAGGGTTGGAAGGGAACAACTGGTTCTCTGTGTGAATGCCTGGGCAACAAAAAATTAGCTACTAGTTCTGCTGAAATGGTGCGAACTGGCTGAATCTCACCACTGGAAGGGATCCTGTAGGTCTTCTTGTCCATGGCAGGAGATCATATGCCATTCCTAAAGATCTTTTCTTCTTCAGATCAGAACTGTATGCATCTAGCACCGTGGTGGCAAACCTATGGCACGTGTGCCACAAGTAGCACGCAGAGCCCTGTCTGTGGGCACACGTGCCGTCGCCCCAGTCCTAGGCCTTCAGCTGGGTTTTATAAGACCTTTTTGCTTTAGGCCTCCATCGCCATGTGCAAAAAAAAAAGGTTCAATCAATCAATCAATTTCAACTTTTTGCAGGAAAAAAAAGATCTCGCAAAGTTGGAATTGATTGAACTTTTTAGTCCCACCCAGTCTGCCATTACCACCACAGCCACACCCACCCAATGGGCCACACCCACCAAATGGGTCACACCCACCCAATGGGCCACGCCCACCCAGCACCTAACAATACACAAGTGGGTTTGGGGTTGCGGTTTGGGCACTCGGTCTCTAAAAGGTTCGCCATCACTGATCTAGCACATACACACGTTAATATACACCTCAGGAAATCCCATTAGAGCACTTTGAAGCATCTCATCTTCAAAAGATGAAGTAGCCCCACATGAAGAACAAGGGAGCCCCAGTGAGCTAAAGAGAAAGAGGGTTATAATCCATATGGTGTTCCCACTCCCACAATTTATAACTTGAGCAGGAAAATCAGCAGCAGAATTTGGTATTCAAGGGCAGCTAGCAAAAAAATTAAATTTTGAATCCTAAAGATTATCTGCCAGCCTGATGTCTTTAAATAAGATATTGTGGCTCTGTCCTAGAAATGACTGCATTCATCTCATGCTTACAAATGTGATTCTGACTGCATACTGCCTATATCTCCCAATCCTTTATATGAAAGTAATGAACTGTGACTCTCTTTTATCAATGCCCATTAGGATGATTTGATATATGAAACAGCTGGTAAACTTATCAAACACAGAAAGCATAATGCTGACACAAGCAGTCTGAATTGGCATTTAAATAGTTTTCATCATCATCTGAGTCATTTTTCCCCCAAAGAGGGATGTGCTGCAGTTAAGATCCAAAGCTGAAAAGGTCCTTCAGTGTTGGTGGCCATATATGCTGGTTCTGTTAGTGCCTCCCAGTAGTAGTTATGCTTTTTCCTGAGCTTGCACTGAAAAAAATAAATGAATTAAAGTATCAATAGGGTGCATCAATATGTTTCAGAGAATAGCAATTGCCCACTGTTGGTACTACCAGCTTGAAAAAAAAGATGAGTTAGGATTTCCTTTAAATAGGAAAATGTGTTACCCAACAGCTCTGCTATTTTGTTGTTACAAAAAGAAACATAGCTTTTTCTTCTCCACTTTTATTTATTTATTTATTTATTATTTAAATTTATATACCGCCCTATTCCCGTAGGACTCAGGGCGGTTTACAGGGGAAATTAAAATACATAGTATACAAAATTAAAATCAATTAAAACTATTAATTAAATTACAGTCCCTGAAGTTAAACTAAAACCCAATTAAATTAAATTAAATTAAAACCCCTCAGTCTGGGCGAAACAGCTCGAAGAACCAGGTTTTCAAGTCCCGGCGAAATGAGCGAAGGTCGGGGGCAGTCCTGAGTTCCGTGGGAAGTTGGTTCCATAGGGCCGGCACGCCCACAGAGAACGCCCTTTCCCTGGGAGTAACCCGCCGGCATTCCTTAACCGGAGGTACCCTGAGAAGGCCCTCCCTGCAGCTACTGAAATAATCAGATTAGCTTCCATATTCTGCAGGTTTCTGGGACCCTAAAGATCTGGAATTGCAATCAAACTACTGCAAACATTCCTTTAGCTTAACTGGACAACACAAATAGGAATGTATAAAGATACATATTAAAAGTAAAACAATAACATGATTTAAGTTTTACCAAATTACAATTGCCTATTTCCAGGAGAATATGTAGCATGAAACCTAAGGTAAATATCCATACACTTAAAAGATCCTAGGTTCACTGTAATAAATTGGGAAATTCAGTATTAGCAAAAGAATGGAATCAAATGTCTCTATTTGGAATTGTAAGTTGTTGCTTCCCCACTGTCACATAAAAGATAGATGAAATGGGGTCATTCCATAACAAACTTTTTGCTAATGATGCTAAGAATAGCAAAGCTGTCTCTTCCTTAGTCTTCATCAGAACCTACCCAGGATCATTTAATGCCGTTATCGATGACTTGTCACACTGGCAAAAGGCAAGTGTCCTAAATATAATGAATATAACTTTGAACATTCAACAGGGCATTAAAGGCTAATCATTTCCTACAAAAGACAGATTAAAGCAGCTCACTAAGGATCAAAAGAACCAATCTGAAAGCCATGGCTGAATGGTCAGGGAGGATGTACAATACTTTAAAATCCTTCACAGTGATTTTTATGTCCAGATACTATAAAGAAAAAGAAAAAAAATAAGCTTATTATTCCCCCTTTTTCTTTATCAAGTCATTAGGGCAAAAAAATGTTCTATCAGTGACATCTTCCACCAGTGGACAATTTCTCCATCGTGGTAGGCCCCATGGTGATTGATGGTCCTCCTATATAGAAGAAATTCAAAAAAGGACCATTCTTGAGACTTCAAAGGAGCGAATGTGATTTTGCATCCTCCCAAGTCTGCAATCGCTCAGTAGAATGTGTTGGAGAACACATTTCTACAGCAGGTGTGGCCAGAGTCACAAACTTGTGGTACCGAAAGTAAGCCATTACTCTGTGACTCATGCAATGAGGAGAAGGATAGTTAAGTTTGCCTTTCAAGACTTCTTAAATTGTCTTTCTTTCTTTTTTTCTTGTGCCTATACTGCTGGCTGCCAGCCAACAAGATAGCAAGCTGGATGCCTGCCCAGTGATAAGCAAAGGTCATGCAGAACCTTTTACCGATATCTTAAGATGGCAATTTGTAAACATAATCAAAAGACCTGGCACAGGTCAAGATCAGAAATCCAAACAAGTGACAAAACCAAAGGACGAGACAAGAGAAATGGTGGGGTTGGCATTTAGAATACTAACAACCATAAAAACACAACAGAGCTAAGGATTGAAAAGTTGTTCTTGGAGTTTTCTCCCCAGGAGTGAGATCGATAAATTATCAGTCAAAGGTTCTGCCCTCCTGCTATTGTGGGATTCAAATTTAGAATCTGTGGTGCCACTTTAAATAGTCTAGTTCAGGGACAAGCAACTTACAGCACTCCAGATACTGCCAAACAATGCTTTCCAACATCACTCACTATGTTTCCAAGAACACTGAGAGTAATCTTTTAGCAGGCACTTAGTTTTGCATCAACTTACCTTCTTTTTCTCCATCCAGAGAATCATCAAATCAATGAAGTCCAACATCTGTGCCCAGTATGGCCAAATGTTTGTTTAACTCAATTGTTTCTGGTTTTTCCATGAATTGCGCTCACATACCCAGAGAGCAGAGTCTGAGATTAGAGTTAGCAGAAATGAAGTCACCAAATGAAGGGTTTGCATTGCTTCCCTTGAGGGAAGTGGGCTTGAGTTGCATAGGGGAACATGCTTCCAGGTAGTTCACACAAACTTGGATTTCCTATTGGGTGTCCCCAATCTAGTACCACTAAGTTGGGTAAGAAAAAGTTAACAGTTAATGTGAAGCAGACCCAACTGTATAAACTTTTTCTGCAAAATCTGCATGGTGACCCCTGGAAATTGTTTGGGCTAGAGCACAGGTCTGCAACCCGCGGCTCCGGAGCCGCATGCGGCTCTTTCCGCCGTCTCTTGCGGCTCCCAGTCCTCTGCCATGTGCAGTCCAAAAAAAAAAAGTGGGACTAAAAAAGTTCAACCAATCAATTCAAATATGCAGGGTAGGTGCATCTCTCGCCTTGGCTCCGCTCTTCAGTCAAACCCTGTTCTGCGCATACGCACACATGTTTTTGCGGCTCCCAGTTTTTCATTTTGTGAGGGAACCGGTTCCGAGTGGCTCTTTCACTGTTTCAGGTTGCTGACCCCTGGGCTAGAGCAAAGCTATATTAGGATGCAACCATTTTCATTGTCATCTCAGTATCATTAATGAAAATTTTCACCAGAAATTATTATTAACTAATTATGTGTCAATGCTATAGTTTGGAAAGCCAATATTAATATTGGGAAAAGGAAAATGAAAAATACTGAAAAAGATACATGACTTTTTGATAATATGTAAAAGATGCAATCAATTTTATTTTATATAATTATTTTGATTAATTAAACAAGTCACCCTGTTAAGCTTAGAACTAGTAGCTTTCTATTAATTGAACAGACTATTAAGGGATATTAATATTCTGTAATTTATTAATACTATTAATATTAATAATAAAAATATAGATGTGAAAAGTAATCCCTTAATTTTTTTAATCTGAGTAGAAAAATCTGAATTATAAAGGAATAGAAAAATGAGTAAATAATGGCAGTTTATAAATGATTAATCTAGTTTTGTTTCATTTTTAATACATACTAGAATAATTCTGTTTAGGGTTCAGTTGTATTGTACAGTATTATATTTATTTCTGTTCATATATACATTAAAAGGAAATTTAAATCTATTTTCTTTGGTGTAATTGGATTGCAATTTGGAGAAATAAGATTTTCTATATTCTTTGCAGTCTAAAAATGCTACCATAAGCCTTTTTCCAAATATTAATAGGAAATACTTAAAATGAATAGGCATGCTTGCACATCTAAAAACATCTTTTAAAAAAATCCTGCACATTCTATTATATTTAATTATCTAAAGCTGTTGTACTTTGAACTGAATAGAATTACCAGCTGATATATATAGTCAGCTAAGTAGCTTTGATCAATAGGATGATCAGTATATGTAACCATGAAGCTGCCATATCTGGAGATCTAAGCAACTTAATGTCATAGATCAGCTGAATGTAATCGCTGACAATAAAACAGTCTAATCAATTAAATAAAAATAGATTATTTCAGCATAACAGTACTTTCTTGGGTCAATTTCTGACCGATGATGAATTATACCAGAAAACTCTGCTGATTTTTCAGTAGAAGCAGAGAGAGGAAAAAAAGCAGTTTTCCTTTCTTAAAATGGTTATGCCAATTTCAGAAATGCATATGTAGGTTGAATAGAACTCATGGAGAATATAGGTCTTAAATAACCAAACAAAAGGGAATATATTATAATAGCTGTTAAGGCTCTTTGCTAAAGCAGAGCCCATTTCCTATTGCTATTAGGACCAAGAATCCTTTTCCCATCTGCCTCCTAATCCCTCACTTATCTGTGAATAAAATCAGAGTTTTAACTACTGGTTAAAAAAACAACAGTATTTTGCATTGATTCACAGGTAGAGACAGAGATAGTAATAGCAATAGCACATACTGTAGACTTATCTACCACTTCACAGTGCTTTACAGCCCTCTCTAAGTGGTTCACAGAGTCAGCATATTGCCCCTAACAATCCAGGTCCTCATTTTACCAACCTCGGAAGGATGGAAGGCTGAGTCAACCTTGAGCCAATGAGACTCAAAACTATTGAATTGTTGGCAGTCGGCAGTCAGCAGAATTAGCCTGCAATGTTGCATTCTAACCATTGCGCCACCACAGCTCTTAAAGATAAAGTGTAACTGGGTATGGCAAAAAGAGAAAAGGGGTTATGTGAACAGGTATACCTGCATGTATGGGATCCCAATCTGGCAATGCATTGAAGCAAAAAAAAGTAAACTATTTATGAAATAGTACATTGTGACATACACTTAGTATCCTGACCCCCTTACCTCCATGGAGATGCATATAGTTTTACATAGATCTCTTAGATCAGTGTTTCCCAAACTTTGCAACTTTAAGATGTTTGGACATGCTGGCTGGGAAATTCTGGGAGTTGGTCCATGTTTTCTGAAGTTGCCAAGTTTGAGAAACACCACACTAGATAAAGATAGCTTGGAATAATGTTTCTACCTTTTTAACCACAGCATTCTTATAATACAATTCCCAACAGGCTTGGAAGTGGGCCCTGGGTCCTGTAATACTGCACGTCTGTGAAAGAACGATTAGATTATGGAGATCTCAGCAAGAGGTTGTTGTTACAAAGGTGTGTGTTCATGCTATATTTTGTTATACATTTTGGTGTGGACATTCTATATCTTATTCACATATTTATGTTATTTTACTATATTCATGAATATTTTGTTATTCTCTTCATAATATTATTGTGTTTAATTGGTGGTTTTTCCAGCTGGCTATAAAGAACTATGGACCCTGAAATATGATATAGCTAGATGTTTTCACATTTAAGGTCAAATAAGTCTTCTTACTTTGTAAAATGCAACTCACTGGTATTCATAACTGACTAGAGTTAACTCCAGCAGTTGATCAGAACAAGGAATATTCCAAAATATTGAAAATGTGCAAACAGGCACAGGAATCAGTCATATTCCCTTATGTAGGAGGTTATGAGATTCACAAAGACATATATTTTATTTCAGATGAATTGCTCCATTCTTACAATCATGCTGGCAGATCATTAATAGTATTCCTCCCATTGATAGGTGTCATTCAAATTATAGCTAAGCTAAATGTTCCCTGTGATTAAAATCCTAGATCAGAGGCCTTCAGACTTGGCAACTTTAAGACTTGTGGACTTCAACTCTCAGAATTCCTCACTGGGAATTGAAGTCCACAAATCTTAAAGTTGCCAAGTTTGAAGACCCCTGTCCTAGATGAAATCTGCTAGATCAGTGTTTCTCAACCTTTAAGAGAAGAGGTGTTGACTTCAGCTCCCAGAATTCCCCAACCAGTCCACACCTCTTAAAGTTACCAAGGTTGAGAAACATTGTACTAGATAAAATCTACTGGTTCTGGCAATAATGCTTTCAGTGATAAAAGGGCTGGGTTATCAAATCTGGTTTGGAGAATTCCAAATGCCCACTATTACACCCGCCAATGAACAGAATAACTAAAATGTGGGAAATGTTTAGAATACTCTGAATGTCTTTGTTACTCTTTAATAAATGTCTGAATTAAGGTGACTCCAATCTGGTGGCCCCATCAAATGAAGATAAAGGCAGGAATACTTTTGCACCAACAGGGCAATTTCTACTTTTTTCACTCAATAATCTGATTCATGAGTGCTTTTCCATGTCATGATTATTGTTTATAAAGTACAATGCAAAATGTGAATAAATGTTCTTGTCAGACAAGGTTGAAGGTAAAAAAAATAGCCTAATGACTGTCCTTCAAGTCTTATGACCCTTCACCAGTTTATCTGCCTCTTCCTGTAATCCCTGCTGACAAACGGAATAATTAAAATTATGATGGTTGCCATTTTGCTTAGGTGGTGTCTCACTCTTCTGGGGTCTTAGAGCTTCAGCTGAAGAAGCGTGCCTTTAAAATGGAGCCTGGGCAGTACATCTTCCTCCAGTGCCCTGCAATCTCCCAGCTAGAGTGGCATCCTTTCACCCTCACTTCAGCTCCTGAAGATGACTTCTTTAGCGTGCACATACGATCAGTTGGGAACTGGACAGAAGCCATTTTCAAGGCCTTTGGAGCCTACAAAGAAACATATAAGGAACCCTGGAAACTGCCAAGGTCTGGAACTTCTTTGCAGTGTTACTGGCTTGGCTGTTCATCTTTGATTATCTGAAGATGCCGAGATCAAATGTTAACTGCAAATGTTGACCAATCTACTATGTTACTAGTAGGAAAAATAGATAACAGAAGACTATTTAAATGGCACTACTTAAAAAAGACTTCACGTGTAATTTGACATAAGTCTGATTCAGCCCAAAGTAAGCATCTTGAAGTATCACATTTTTCAAGGGGAAGCATTAAGAATTTGCTTAAGGCTGCATGTCCAAAATCTTTGGGTCAGATTTTATTAAACTCTAAATTTCTTCTTCTGACCCTTCTACTTCATTTTCTTATTGAATCAGGCACTTCCACAACACTCTGAAAAAGGAAATAAGTCTGATAAAAAAAGCTATCAGTTTCAGAAACCACAAATTCTCTTAAGATTTACTCCAAAGCTTGTTATTATGTTGAGTGGGGAGGGAGAGATTTTATCGGAAAAGAATATTTATCTCAATATGCAATGCCCTAATATTAAAACAACACTGTTCTGCATAGTCTATTATTCTATGGCAATTGTTCTTGTTAGATGCAAAGTCGTGTCCGACCCATCGCGACCCCATGGACAACGTTCCTCCAGGCCTTCCTGTCCTCTACCATCTTCTGGAGTCCATTTAAGCTCACGCCTACTGCTTCAGTGACTCCATCCAGCCACCTCATTCTCTATCATCCCCTTCTTCTCTTGCCCTCAACCTTTCCCAGCATTAGGCTCTTCTCCAATGAGTCCTTCCTTCTCATTAGGTGGCCAAAGTATTTGAGTTTTAGCTTCAGGATCTGGCCTTCTAAAGAGCAGTCAGGGTTGATCTCCTCTAGGACTGACCGGTTTGATCGCCTTGCAGTCCAAGGGACTCGCAGGAGTCTTCTCCAGCACCATAGCTCAAAGGCCTCAATTCTTTGGCGCTGAGCGCCAAAGAATTCTATGGCAATAGATTTTCCAATTTTGCCACAACACAGTTTCTCTTTCCTAACTCTTATGAATTAGCAGAGAACTTGGGGGGGGGGAAGAATCTTTGTGGGTTGTGGATTAATAGGTCTCCTTTGGATCCTGATTCAGCATTATCTGGAAATGTTTCCATACAATTTTTTTATTTTTTTTATTTATTTTAATTCCATTTATATCCCGCCCTTCTCCGAAGACTCAGGGCGGCTTACAAGCTTAGCAGTAGCCTTCATTCTATGTATATGCCTGCTTATTAGGGCTTTCACACACACACCCAAGCGGCATTATTACAAAGTCAGCTTAATTGCCCCCAACAATCTGGGTCCTCATTTTACCTACCTGGGAAGGATGGAAGGCTGAGTCAACCTTGAGCCTGGTGGGATGCGAACCTGCACTAATTGCAGGCAGCTGGTGTTACGTAAGGAGGCATTAGCCCACTGCTCCACCAAGGCTCTTTTATGCTTTTAGCTTTTAGCTTGCATGAAAAGGATGCTTGTTTGCATGAAAAAGCCCCAAGTCCCAGCCTGCATATCCCCTTTTCAAAGCTTTGGTAGGAAAAGTTGTAGAGATGCTGGACTAAATTCCTAGAGAAGTACAAGTCAGGTTAGCTAATATTACCCTAATTGATGAATCTGCTTTTTAATCCAAGATTTGCTTCAGGTAGGATCCAAAGGAATTAAGCCCAAATCCGGTTAATTCATGTCACATTAGTGATATTATTTTTAATCCACTGAGTAAGTAAGGGATTCAGTCTCCAAAATATAGGAAGTCTCATTTAATGACTGCCTTGTTTACAATTACAATAGTGATGAAAAAGTAACTTTATGACCAATCCCCACATTTACAACCTTCACAGGTCAGTAAAGAAAAGGAAAGCTGCAGTAAGATCTTAAGCATAGTGACAGTTTCACTGAGCAGTCACTTTGCTTAACAACCGAGTTGCTAGTCCCAATACTGGTTGCTATACAAGGACTATATTACCTGTCCCAATACTGGTTGCTATACAAGGACTATATTACCTGTAACTTGTGAAAGAGCCATATAGCTGATGATTAAAATGAGGCTTAGTGAAGAAACAATGGATTGTGTTTACTGCAGCCCTCTTTTTAGCATTTCTTTTCTCTTACTTCCATGTTTTCAGATGTGAGGTGTGAAGAAAAGCTACAGTCATGTTCTCTTGATGACAAATACATTTCTCCATATGAGCACAATTTTAATTCCTTTTTGGACATCTGGAAGAGATCAACAGAGTAGAGGCAGAGCTATTGTGTTTCCCTAATCCTGGATCCTAAAGCCTAGTGCCATTGTCACATCAGATGGCCTTAACATTAGAGACAGAGTGGGACAGCCATCTCAGGGGGCAGATATAACAACAGTCCACTGCACCTACAACATAAAACCCAAAGTGATTGTACAAGTAGTCCTAAACTTACAAACACAACTGAGCCCAAAATCTCCATTGTTAAGCAAGACAGTTAAGGGAGTTTTGCCCCATTTTTTGGACCTTTCTTGCCACAGTTCTTAAGTGAGTCACCACAGTTGTTAAGTTAGTAACATTGTTAAGTGAATCTGGCTTTCCTCCTTGATTTTACTTGACAGAAGATTACAAAAGGTGATTTACATGATTTTGGGACACCGCAAACATCATAAATACATGACCGTTCGCCAAGTGTCCAAATTTTGACCATTGTAACTTCAAACAGTTACTAAACGAATGGTTTTACATTTAGTTGTAACTACCTGTAGTCTCTAATACCAACTCAGAGAAAATGTTGAAAGTTACCATTTTGTAAGTATTAGATGGGATGTCATTGCAGACTTGCTGTGGATGGGCCTTTGGGAGCTGCAGTCACTGATGTCTTTCAGTATCCAGTTAGTGTGTGCATTGCGGCGGGAATTGGAGTCACTCCTTTCGCTTCCATTCTGAAGTCTATTTGGTATAAGAACTGTAATCCAAATACAGAACTCAGTGTGGAAAAGGTAAGTCACATTGTGGTGACGAATTCCATCTATAACTGCATCTTTAAACTTTTTGCAGGTGAGGTAATTTAGTCAAAAACCTGCTCCACTTAGCCTTACCTAGTGACACGTCCTGTTAAAAGTCTCTTTCCAGTTGAGCTTAACTACTGGTGATGAATCAATATGTCTTACTGTTTTATTAATAACAGTACAGAAGTTATCCACCCATACTTTCTTTGAGGTGTGATTGTGTTGACTTCTTAGTGAGATTACCTGATAACATCCTATCCAAATTCTAACCAGAAATGACCTTTTCTTTTTTCTTTTCTTTTTCTTTTTTTCTTTTTCTTTTTTTGAGATCAACTAGATTCTGCTCTCCTGCTATTCTTCTTCAGCTAATATTTGAGGTCATAACATCCTGGAACTAGTAAAAGAGGTAGACTTATTTCAGTGTTGCCTTTGCAAGCACTATCTATTGCAACTAATTTTTATCCTTTGTCATCAAGATTTCCATGAATTGTGCTGAGTCCCCAAATACCATATTGTCAGGTTTAATATGACAGAAGACAGAAAAATGTATTCCCTATGGATATTGGGAATAATTGTCTCAACTGTATGCACTGTTATACATAACAAATGTAGCTTTTGTCCTTACTCCATCCTTTAGTATACTTGTCTACTTTGACAACTGTGGCTCCTGACCAGAATCAGCTTTAGACTAAAAATAGTAAATGAGATCCAGGGAAGCCCTAATTTCTATGTTCTCTCAGGTTTGTTTTATTAGATAGCTTGAAGTGAGCCATTATCCAGTATGAGATGGGGCAGAAATGTTTAGCCTTACAGGATTTAAGAATTGCTATTGAGCCAGTTTTATCTAATGATTAAAGGTACTGGGCTAGAAACTGGGAGATTGAGAGTTCTAGACTTATTTTATATTTGAAACCATCTGGGTGACTTTGGGTTGTCATTTTTTCCATATTTAGGAATAAAGCAATGGTAAGCAAGAGAAATACTGCCAAGAAAATTGTATGGACTTATCCAGCCAATCACTAGGAATCATGACTGATTCAAAGGTCATCATCATATTATCATTATATCATCATCATCATCATTCATTGATTCATTCTGAAATCATAGATGAAAAGGGCTCTGCATAATCTCAAAAATATATTTCTTATTTTATGATATACTCAAGATTTGGTAAACACTTCACCACTTCTGCCTACTGTACATCCCCTTACATGGTCAAATTACCAATAGCCATTTAAGCTCAACTATTAAGAACATCCCCTGAAGCATGATGTTCAAAGTATCAATTGAAAACATACACAAATGACTGCTGGAGTACATTATTAAACAGCAGAGCTCTGCACTGTCAGGGCTGGCTAGAAAATCAAGTATAAATTTTAAACCTGAGCACAGTAGCAGGCTATAAGATTAGCCACTTATCTCCAAATAAATAATTTAAGAGCCATATAGGATGCCCAGTGAAAGCTTACACTTGGTTGAATTGTTTTACTTTCCCTTGACAGGTTTATTTCTATTGGATTTGCCGAGATCCATCTGCCTTTGAGTGGTTTGCTGATCTCCTGTGCTTGCTGGAAGCACAAATGGCTAAGAAAGGGAAAGCCTATTTTCTGAGCTATCACATATTTCTTACCGACTGGGATGAAAGTCAGGTATAAATGAAATCTTCTGGGACTGAGTTACTGCATCTTATTTTCTAGGACTGCAGCCTAAGGAACAGTAATCAAATGAAGGCTTAATCGCATCAAGCATGGCTTTCTTAAAATGAATCATACTTACATTTGTCTTTTGAAAGACTCTGTTCCCAGTGCAGTGTCACAGAGTCCCAGCTATGCCAAAGCAAATGTCAAAGCTAGGTTTAATGCCAAAGGTCTCAGTAACTGCAGGAGTACCCAGATCTGTGATTGCTCTCCAAAGCCTTTTTCTTCCCATATCATCTATCATTCTCTTCTCCCTCCTCTCTGTCCTGAGGCTCAGCTTGCTACCAATTCACTCGATCTGCTGATATCGCTGAACTTTTCTTTATGGTGCTAGAGTACCGGTGTCACAGCTTGTACTTCAGTTCCTACATGCTATTTTGGGGGACTGATAGATGAGACTACATGAAATAAATGTCAACCCCATTGCTGGAGAACAAGGAAACACTTGAAGTTGCCTTTAGAGAAACCTAAGCATGAGTTTGGACAGATTCCCATCAGATGCTGCTTCCACCAGTCAATGGCATTTTGACTAGGAGAACATTTGGGCCATCATACTCAATTATCTTAATATTGGATGATGTTTTAACATTTACATGGATTAAGCTGTGCCTCTAACAGAAAAGGATGGAAGCAGACGTCTCTGCTCTTTCTTTCCTCCAAGACCCTCCCATTCAAAGAATCCTCTAACAGTTGGAGGATCCAGCTGACTGGCAGGAAGTGAGAGATGGGAAACAGAATCCCTGAAAAGTTGACAGAATGAGCCTGATTTTCAGAGACTCTCCTTCCCTATCATCTCTCTATAGCATTCAGTTGGTTCCTTCTGTTCTCTGAGCAGTCTTTGGGGACCCTCGGAGAAAACCTGGGCAGGAATTGAAGAGTGGGAAATACATGATATTTTCTCATTATATCTACATATTCATTTGTCCGGTAGTAATATTCTCTTTCTTCTTAATTCTAAAATAATGACTCTTTAATCCACTGCAATATAGGCTACTCATATTGCCTTGCATTACGAGAAAAAAGTGGATGTAATTACTGGCCTGAGACAGAAAACTTACTATGGAAGACCAAACTGGGACATTGAATTCAAACGAATAGCAGAGAACCATCCTGGGTAAGGCGTGTTAGCAACTACTGACGATATTACCATGCTATGTTCTTCCCGGCATAGAAAGCTAGGAAGGAAATTTGTTCTTTCATATATTTAAGTTGGCTATTTATACTAAAAGCATATTATTTATGTGTTATAATGGTTTCAAGGAAGAAATCTTGGGTAGGCAATGCCACTCAAATCTAATTTTTGAACAAGAAAATCTAATGTTTAGAAGTATTTCAGCTTCTTGGCATTTATCCAGCTATAATTGAAAACCCCAATCCAATTATTGTTCAACACAAAGGACAAAGTAACATTAATTTTCATTGAAAATGGTTATTAAAAAGATAAACAGTGAGGTCTTTTTTCTTAGAAAGTACAAGGATGTGTTTGTTCCCCAATCTCATTGGCTGTGGATGTAAGGACAATGCTATTATGTTATTAGTTCACCTCAGCTTGAAAGGTCTAAGTTGAATACCAGAGGATGGGGGAGGGGGTTTTGTTGGTTGTTTGGGGCTAGGAAAGTCTTAGAAAAGCTTCTTTGTTCCCAGAGAGTTCTGAAGCAATCACTACAACTGCTATCTTCATCAACCAGAAAAGAGGAAGAAAAATAGTTCTGATTACTTATCAGACCCCCAATATTCAATTATCTGTTGTTCAAGAACTAAAATCAGTGCCATGGAAAGGAAGAAAGAACCAGACTATTTTTACGATATGAAAACGAAGAAAAAAATTAGTGCAAATCTTGTGTGATTGCTCAAAAGTAAAACCCATTAATTTCGGCAGACCACATTACATAATTCAGCAATCATTCCATGTTATGATGGCATTGGAAAAGGCCTTACGAAAGGTCATCAAAGCTGCAGTTGTCGTGGCATCCCTAGGGTAATGTGATCACAATTTGAGAGCTGCGCAGAAAGAATATATTTATGATAGTCACAGTGTCAGCTGGCCACATAAACACCATCACAACCTTTGCAGCCAGCTTCCAATGAGCATCTCAAAGCTGGTAGGAAGTTGTAAGTCACAGTCATGTGATGTCACACTTAATGACCAATGGTGATTCGCTTTGTGGCTGCAGCTGGAATTGATGTGATAAGTCGGTGTAGTCATGCGGTGTCTCACTTAATGCCCCACTGTTTAATGATTGAGTTGCTGGTTCCAAATTGCAGGGAGGATTGTCTGTACTTATGTTTATAATTAGCCTAACAATCAGGGATTGACTCTAGGACTGAGCACCTGTCCAGTATAGACGAGTTCAAATCACCAGGACCAGATGGATTACACCCCACGGTTCTCAAGGAACTGGAAAATGTGAACTATATTTTTCAAAGATCCTGGAGCACTGGGGAACTACCAGAGGACTGGAAGAGAGCTGATGTAGTTCCCATCTTCAAAAAAGGAAAAAAAATGGATCCAGGAAATTACAGACCTATCAGCCTGACCTCAATATCTGGGAAGATTCTGGAAAAGATAATCAAACAATGCATCAGCGAGCACCTAGAGGCAAACAAAGTCATTACTAAAAGCCAACATGGGTTTGTCAAAAACAGATCATGCCAGACAAATCTTATTGCATTCTTTGACCAAGTGACAAAATTAGTGGATCAGAGGAATGCTGTGGATATAATTTACTTGGATTTCAGTAAGGCATTTGATAAAGTAGATCACAACCTTCTACTTGATAAGTTAGAAAAATGTGGGTTAGACAGAATCACAACCAGATGGATTCATAGTTGGCTGACTGGGCGTATTCAGCGTGTGGTCCTCAATAGAACCGCATCTACATGGAGGGAAGTATGTAGTGGGGTGCGCCAGGGCTCTGTTCTGGGCCCAGTGCTCTTCAACATCTTCATCAACGATTTGGACGAAGGGGTAAATGGGGAACTCATCAAATTTGCAGACGACACCAAGCTGGCAGGAATAGCCAACACTCCAGAAGACAGGCTTAAGATACAGGAGGATCTGGACAGACTTGAATACTGGGCGCTATCTAACAAAATGAAATTCAATGGTGAAAAAAGTAAGGTTCTACATTTAGGCAAGAAAAACCAAATGTACAGGTACCTTGCTCAATAGTAGTAACTGTGAGAGGCATCTCGGAGTCCTAGTAGACAATCAATTAAATATGAGCCAGCAGTGTGCTGCAGCTGCCAAAAAAGCCAACACAGTGCTAGGCTGCATTAACAGAGGAATAGAATCAAGATCACGTGAAGTATTAATACCACTTTACAATGCGTTGTCCACACTTGGAATACTGCATCCAGTTTTGGTCATAACAAAGTAAAAAAGATGTCGAGACTCTAGAAAGAGTACAGAGAAGAGCAACAAAGATAATTAGGGGGCTGGAGGCTAAAACATATAGGGAATGGTTGCTGGAATTGGGTATGTGTAGTTTAATGAAGAGAAGGGTGAGGGGTGACATGATAGCAGTGTTCCAATATCTCAGGGGCCACCACAAAGAAGAGGGAGCCAAGCTATTCTCCAAGGCACCTGAAAGCAGGACAAGAAGCAATGGATGGAAACTAATTAAGGAGAGAAGCAACCTAGAACTAAGGAGAAACTTCCTGACAGTTAGAACAATTAACCAGTGGAACAACCTGCCTCCAGAAGCTGTGAATGCTCCAACACTGGAAGTTTTTAAGAAGAGACTGGACAGCCATTTGTCCGAAATGGTATAGGATTTCCTCCTTGAGCAGAGGATTGGACTAGATGACCTCCAGGGTCCCTTCCAACTTAATATTATTATTATTATTATTATTATTATTATTATTATTATTATTATTATTATTATTATTATTATTATTATTATTATTATTATTATTATTATTATTATTATTATTTCAGTCCTAACAACTGAGAAACTTAAAAACCTAGCTTGGAGCAAAAGAAATTAAACTGTGCAAATCCTTTAAACATTGATAAATATGTGATGTTTCTTCCCTGTCTTCCTTTTGGGAAGGATTTCTACAAATTTGGGATCACTGCAAAAAACGTCCTGTAATACATGTTGATGGTTGACTGATAGTCAAGACAGTGTAAAAGCCACAGTGTCACGTGTCATAACACCATCATGATTTCCATAATAACATCCTGATGTATTGTGCAGGCAATGATATTCTCCAGGGTCAGGAAGATGTGGAAGCTTTTTTTTTTACAAGAAACTCATTGCTTGTAGGTTTTTAAATGTTGCCTCTTTCATATTTTACTGACACAAAGATATTACTGTACCCTTTCAGCCATATTATTGTGATTTATTTTTCTGATAATGTTTGCATTCATTTCAGTATTATGTTCTCGTTAACCGCATTACCCCTTATATAATGCATAACACATATTCACATATCCCTCTCAAATCTCCTGCTTCAAAGACATATGTATAGTTTTTTCTAGTCAAGGAAAATGTTCTTAACAATAATTTGTGAATTTTGATTTTTATTGCAGCAAGCGCATTGGTGTGTTCTTTTGTGGATCTAAAACTCTTTCTCGGACTCTTCGAAAAATGTGCAATCGGTATTCATCCACTGATCCAAGAGGCATTCAGTTTTATTATAACAAGGAAAGTTTCTAGAACTTCTTTTAAAAATGACAGCTGATAACTGCATGCTTGGAGCAATGGAATTGCATCGTTTTGAAGCTAGTATTTGCTATTTAGTAAATTTACAGTATATCTCTATTGCTATGGATACATATGCTTTAAAATATCATAAATTCTTAAATATTATGCCCTATTAGATTATAGCCTGCATGCTTTATTATTTCCTGCAAATCATTAATAAGAGTCCTCTGGGAGTGAAATATAATTTTTAAAAAATAAAATAATGCAGAAACATAGACATCAAAACCCTCTTAATTAGCTTTGAATAAGACACAATTTGCATGTAGATTTCATCTCAGGAAAAGCGTAAGAAGATTCCCTGGTTTTACCAGCTGGGCTGGTGACATATCTGAAGACAGTCTCTGCTATCACCAGAATGAGCTGAATAGGGGTTCTCAGTATTCTCTCGATATTTTAGCCTAGCTGCAAAGCTAAATATATACCGTACACTTTAAAGTATGAACTGTTCCTGTAACTCTGTATCTATGTTCAGCCTGCCATCAAAACATAAATATTTCTGATCATAATATAATAAAATCCAGTTTGATAATCTGAGGTGTGTTTGTAGCTAACTTCCATTCAAAACAAGGTAGGGCCTTTTTGTTTTGCTGAAATTGTCCAAAAGGAATTCACTTTTAACATATTTGATAGTGCCTCCCAAGGTGATTAAATTTGATTTACACCGATTAATATTTCATCCCAAAATGATTCAAGAACTATCAATTAATTTTATTAAGAAGATAGACGTTTATCAGCCAGGTAACCAGCATATCATTTGTAAATGAGATTAGATTTATTAGACTTGCTTGTTCCTAATGGATCAGAAGGAGATAATGGAGCTACGACAGGTACTCCTCAACTTACAACTGTTTGTTTAGTGGCTGTTCGAACTTATACTGTAAAGCACTGAAAAAAATGACTTAGGACTATTTTTCATACTTAGAAATGCTGCAGCATCCCCAATGGTCACATGATCAGAATTCAGGCACTTGACAATTGTCACATGTTTATGACAGTTGCACAGTCCCTGGTTATGTGATCACCCTTTGTAACCACTCCCGCCAGCTTCCGACAAACAAAATGAAATGAGGGAATCCAGATTTGCTTAATGATCACATGATTCATTTAACAACTGCAGTGATTCTCATAACACCTAAGCTCGTAAAATGGACAAGACTCACTTAACAATTGCCTTGTTTACCTATGGAAATTTTGAGTTCAATTGTGGTCGTAAGCCGAGGACTACTTGTACTGTAATGTTGGGCCATCCTTTTTTGGAAGGGATGTAACTGAGATCCTTTACATGTAAAAAAAAAACTGCTAGGTGGGCAGGAGACGGGCAAGTAATGGGAGTTCACTCCGCTGCATGGAGCTCAGGTCTTCAACCCAGCCTGTCAGCTCTCCCGCTGACAAGCTTAGCAACGTTAACTGCTGACCCATCACGTCACCCTTTTCTTTACATCAGTGGCACCAGGGACCAGTTCCATGGACAGAGGTTTTTCCACACACTGGCGGGGGTGTGGTTTCACATGCTGCCTACATCCCATGGATGGGGCTTCGCTTGTTTGCACAGCCCGGTTTCTGGCCGGTGGTTGGGATCCCATGCTTTACATGTAGGATCATAGAAAGATGCCCTCCAGACTATTGGTTCCTTTAGGACTCTATTGTCTATAACAGGGCTTTTTCAACCTTTTCACCCATTGTACCACTTTTAGGATATGGCAACATCAAAGTACCACCAGTCGCCTAGCAAGGTGTCAAAAACTTGATGACCAAAAAAAAAAAAGGAAAAAAGTGATGAAGTACAGGCAGTCCTCAACTTACAACAGTTTGCTTAGTGACTGTTCGAAGTTACAATGGCACTGAAAAAGTGCCCCCCAAGCCACAGACGAGCAAGACACCTGCCTGCTCGCCCGGTGGTGCTCTTCCTCCTGTCCGAGGTTTTCATTGTTGTGGGCATTTCTGTTGAGGATTGGCAGTTGGGGGTGGGATGGGAGGGTGTTTGGTTTTTATTCCCCCTGTCTGCTGGGTGGTTGCAGCAGGTTTCGGTCACTTCACATGACCCTGGGACACTGTGAGAATCATAAATATGAATCAGTTGCCAAGCATCTGAATGTAAATCACAAGACCCTGGAGATGCTACAACATTCCAGCTGATAGATGCTTCCAGCTGATAGATGCAGAAGCACCAGGATCAGCATTGAGCTCCCGCTGGAGCCTGGTGCTGATCGTGCCACTTCTGCTGAGCCCTGACAGCCCTGCAGCTCCAGACATCTCTCGCTCAGGCTTGTGCGGTGCTGCCACCGGTTCAGCTCATTCCCCTCCCCCGCTACCACTTTTCTAGGATGTTTCGTACCACCTGCCAGGTGCCAATGTACCACAGGTGGTACCTGTACCACTGGTTAAAAAGCATATGTCTTTCCTAGGCCTTCCTGGAGATGCCAGGGACCCAGGGACACATACATGACTATTCAGCTTCTACGCCTCCCTGTTCCATTCCTGCTTTCTCTCTGCTTTCACTGTAAATGCTGCTTTTTTAAAAAAGCAGGATTACTGATAAAACTATGTGGAATACATATAGAGAACGTGCCATCCTCAATCAAGTTTTATTGTTGCTTCAAAGAGTAAAGAAAATAAATAAAACCATGGAAAATCTGAGGAATGAATACCCAGCCGTAGTTGAGTTCTACACTAAATAAAATAAAGGCATTTCGGTTTCACTTGAAGGGAAAATCTGATAATGCATTTATTGATGTATGCAATAAAATCTGAAGTATAAAATATCCTATTTGTATTACAAGGTGAATAAGACAAATGGCAACATTATAAACATACACATACATACACACACACACACAAACACACACATACACACACACACACACACACAGAGAGAGAGAGAGAGAGAGAGAGAGAGAGAGAGAGAGAGAGAGAGAGAGAGAGAGAGAGAGAGCAGTATGCATACATCAGCAAACATGTAAGGCAAGCAAAAATCCACAAAAAACTAAAAACATATTATTGAATGCTACACACACAGTTTACAGTCTTTCATTCTGGGCCTGAATTTATGAGGAAGGTAAAAGACATCTTTGTAGTATGATGATGCATCTTTATTTCCAAATAGTTTTCACAGATGTGTGTGCATGTAAAAATGATTAATGTAGGCCATAGACTGGGACCGTGAAACAAACGATGGGTGAATCTGTGTGACTTTGCCCCAAAGCGATTCCCCTTTCCTGAGCCTCAGAGTTACTTGACACATTTTAAATATATATTGATATGGGAGAGGGAGGGGGAAAGGGAGGGAGGAGGGTGTGTGTGTGAGAGAGAGAGAGAGATCAAACAATGGGACGCTTGTATGGAAACTATTATCCACTGCTGCTCGATAAAAGAAAAGACATTATCATTTCCTGCCGATCTTGAATGATTACTTGGATGGTTCTATATAGGAAGTAACAACATTATATTCCTATACTACTATTTCCTGCTTGCCCCCGTTTCTGCACAATCAGTACTTAGTGTGTATCCTGCAACAAGATCTAATGTTTTCCTTCTGGCTCAGCATGGCTTCTCCCCACTGCTTTGATTTATTCTCACTTTTGCAAATCACTGTGCTATGCGACAGAAGATGCCTTTGGAGCCCTCGTGGTAGTTCAGTGAAGAACAGAACTGTTATCACTGCAAGAGGCAAATTTCACTGGCATCGGGATAAGTGTCTAAGAAAAAAAGAGAGAAATAGAAGAAGGTAGATAGGCAAGGTTGAAGCACTCAAACAAGGAAGATCACTGTCTTATAGATGCTGCCAAACTCAGAAAGGATAATAGGAAAAGGATGTGGAGTAACCTGCTTGGGGGAAAAAAAAACCCTTTTACACATTTGCTAAGGTAATAGGAGAATGCATGCATTGTATATATATACACATACACACCAACACACACACACATATACATATGTGTGTGTGTGTGATATATATATATATTTCAAAAAATGAAAAAATATACCATATAATTCCAATAAGTGTATCTATCATCTGCTAAATTACTTGCATTTCATCAAATTAAGTGAGAGAAAATAAGTGTGCCATTCATTTATGTTAGTATTGCCTTTTTTTTTTTCTGTCATCAAAGCTAGTGTAAGAAGGATCAGTTCTAACTGTACACAAAAATTGAAATATTCAAATTATTGCTTTCTGGGGGTATTAGTAGCAAAGAGTTTAAAGTGCATACATAGTTACATACATCCAACTTCCTGTTGTATTTCTCTTGATACAACTACTTTTGACTACCATAGAACAAAGTAGGCTGAAGCATGCTCATTTTCACTTATTTCATGTAATTCATTCCTTGTAGCTGATCACAAATACTCCACTGCTTTTTACCAGCATTTACACCCTAACTCTAATATTACTTAATCCATTTTCATATTTTAGTAAACATAGCAAAGTATATAATTCATTAACTTGGTCTAATTTTCTCCACATCTATAAAATACAATAATTCAATCCATTTTCTACCTTGGCTATGATACATTAATTTTCTCCTCCATGCTTTTATTGCATGATATAATCTATCTAACATTTGTTGCAAATTGTTTAGATTCTCACGAGTAACAGACGTTCACTCTGTTACGCGGCACTCAGGATTCGACCCGCCAAACTACCGACCTTCTGATCGACAAGCTCAGCATCCTAACCCACTGAGCCACCGCGTCCCTTAAACAGCATGGCATTGGCTAAATACAAAATTATGCACTCATTCATGCCCTCCAACCGACAAGTCATGATTACAAGCATTGCTTAACTATTTATCGTAAATACATAAACAGCCAAGGGAAGATCACACATCCTACTTTTTTCCCCTGCTCAATGATGAACTATTTACTAAAGTTTTCATTTATTTCAGGCATGCTTTATTTCTATCATGTGCTGCTCTTCCTGCATTCAGGCATATTTCAACTTAAATTCCATATTTGCCCAAAACATTCCCTAATCTAAATCTCTTCACTCTGTCATATACTTTCTCTAAACCAACAAATATACCAACATTTCTCAAATTCATACATTTTCTCAATGAGCTGATCAAGTGCAAAGATGTGGTTGCACATCACTGCCCAGTAATAAAGCTGCCCTAACCCTCCCATGATTTTTTTTCCTCCTCCAATTTTTCTCCTATGTTTTCCATCAGAATTCTCCCAGGCATACTTTGTTCACTTGGTTTATTTAATAAAACAGAATAAAGAGAAGATGAATAAAACAATAACTAAAAATAAAAAGAAAGCACCACAATAGCAGCAAGCATACATGTGTATAAGTGCTTCTCATTCATGGATTGATAAAGTTTTATATAGTACTTTCAATAAAGAATGATCATTTTTCACAGTGATTGTGCATGTATGATCTATAGCTCTAAGCAACTTTTTATTTCTTTACTTATCAATCAAATTTATATCTTGCCACAATAAAAAGACTCTTGGCGGCTCAAAGAATAGCAAACAGAATAATAGTACATAAGAACATACACACAGGTAGTCCTCAACGTACGACCACAATTGAGCCCAAAATCTCTCTTGCTAAGTAAAACATTTGTTAAGTGAATTTTGCCCCATTTGGGGGCCTGTCTCGCCACAGTTGTTAAGTGAATTACTGCAGCGATAAAGTTAATAACACAGTTGTTAAGTGAATCTGGTTTCCCCATTGATTTTGCTCATAAGAAAGTCACAAAAGGAATCACATGACCCCAGGCATCGACATAGTTCAGTTGCCAAGCATCCAAATATTGATCACGTGACCATGGGGATGCTGCAACGGTTGTGAATGTGAAAAATGGTCATAAGTCACTTTTTTTTACTGCTGTTGCAACTTTGACTGGTCACTAAATGAACGGTTTTAAGTTGAGAACTACCTGTACAATTAAAAACTCCAAAACACAGCATCAGATCCCACCAAGATCTCTGGAAAAGTTCTGCCTTTTCTGGACGGCAGATAATGTTGGAGATTGAAGAACCTCTGATTGGGGGGAGGGTCATTCCCTGGAAAAACATCATCGGAAAAACATCCTTCTGGACTTTGGCTCTCCTGGCTTCCACTGACAAAATCAACATGACATCATGAGAAGATGTGGTTCTGCAGGTGTTGTTGTTTTAACCATTCAGTTGTGCCCAACTCTTGATGACTTTATAGCCTTCCATGCTACCCTATTTAGCAAAGCTTCTTTCAGTTGTTGGGATGTTCATCTTTGTATCAGTTTTGATGTTATCATGCCAGGTACCCAGCACTAAATCATATCCATCTGTATAGCTACCACTTTAAATTGTTCATAAGTAATAACTAACATCAAGTCCTCAGTCTACTGTATAAATTGACTCTCTGATGTCAAAGGACTAGATTCGTAGCAAAAAGCTAAGAATCCATTTCCACTGTATACTGTAGCTGTCTGTTTTCATCTAACATATAAGTAGTTCTAAAAAAAATGGCATCCAAAAATATTAAATTTTGTCTTAAAGTCGAGTCAAGAGCCTTGGTGGAGCAGTGGGCTAATGCCTCTTTAAGTAACACCAGCTGCCTGCAATTAGTGCAGGTTCGAGTCCCACCAGGCTCAAGGTTGACTCAGCCTTCCATCCTTCCGAGGTAGGTAAAATGAGGACCCAGATTGTTGGGGGCAATTAAGTTGACTTTGTAATTTTGCCGCTTGGGGGGGCCCGAAAGCCCTAATAAGCAGGCATATACATAGAATGAAGGCTATTGCTAAGCACATGACTTAGGCCTGGGGTACTTGCGAGACCACCTGCTGCCATTGTCAACCACTCTTCGCCCGGTTCGCTCCCACAGAGACGGCCTCCTCAGGGTTCCATCGGCTAAGCAATGCCGGCTGGTGACCCCCAGGGGGAGAGCCTTCTCTGTGGGCACGCTGACCCTCAGGAATGAGTTGCCTCCGGAGCTGCAGATGGCCCCTGACCTTCGGTCCTTCCGCCGTGACCTGAAGACATGGATGTTCCAACAATCGGGCCTGGACAGACTATAGTTTTAAATTTGGTTTTATTGGGTTAATTGTTATGTATTTATTACAATTATTGTTTAATTCTTTTTTAAAATTTTGTATTTTATGTTTTTAACTTTTTATTGTTGTGAGCCATCCTGAGTCCTTGGGGAGAAGGGCGGCATATAAATTTAATAAATTTAATTCAATTCAAATTCAATCTCCATCTGCAAATTTAATATTTTTCAACATTTTCATAGCATTTAGTATTTCCATTTCATCATTTTGGGGAGGGTGGATGTCTACATTTATTTCTCAACCTTTTCTTATTTCAGTTTCAATCCAAATAGTTTTATCCCAATTAAAAAATATATTCTTAATTCCATTCACTGTGCTCTATACTCCTTTGTTCAGCCCTCTTCATCCTCTTCCAATCTTTTATTTTTATCGAATTTGCTCTTCATTTTCTCTGCCATTTTTCATCTTTATAATTTAATGGGTTTTTTTAATTACATTCCATTATATCTTTGCCCCAGTCTGTTTTTGCAGCAATGTGCTTGGATGCATTTTTTTGTCAGCTTCTTCCACATGAATATTCCATCAAGTAACTTTTTCAAACTTCTCACTGCATAATTCCGTGCAATTCTATGATACTCTGTAGCAATTTTTTTCAAGTTTCACTGAATCTTTTACATTCTCTTTCTTTATGCTATTTCTATTCATTATTTGGGGTGTTTCATTAATTTTGTTTATTTACTGAATTTATATAGTTGCTCATCTTGTTTCCAAATGACTTTCATGATGTACATTAATCCTAGAAACTGTGGATGCTCCAACACTGGAGGTTTTCAAGAAGAGAATGGACAGACCATTTGTCCGGAATGGTATGAGGTATCTTGCTTGAGTGGGGAGTTGGACTAGGACAGGGGTCTTCAAACTTGGCCCTTTTACGCTAGTTGAGGAATTCTGGGAGTTGAAGTCCACAAGTCATAAACGTTTGAAGACTCCTGGACTAGATGAACCTTCAAGGTCCTTTCCAACCCTATTATTTTATGTTTTCTGTTTTTCAATTCATTATTTTCCATGTGCATGTATAAATAATACTAGGTTTAAACCTTGTATCCAAACCAAACTTTTCAAGCGGACACTCACCAAACAGGTGCCAATCTCACCTACTGTTGTCTTTGCTTTTCCAGTACTCACATTTTATTCCCGGCTAGCCTTTCATTTTATTTATTCAACATGGATGCTGCTCAACTCCAAATGACTTTCACGTTACCTATGAATAACTTTCTCCCTCGCTCACCTCCATTCAGAATACTGCACAATTTTCCACATCCCACCAATTAGGAGGTGCGTGCAGTATACTGATATACTCAGGATAGGCAAAGGGTTTATACATATTTCATTCTGAGAATGTTAGCACTCAAATTCTCATACAGGGTCTATTTAATTCATGCAGGATAAAGATCAAAATGCAAGTTTAAAAAAGACACGAGAATAAAAATAACTGATATAAGCTCATAACTAAGAAACAGAGAGTTCAAAAGGCAGGAATCACACATGGCTCTGACTGAGGCTATCTGTAGTTTGAGCAAGTGTCCTTAGAGAAGGTGCTAAAGTGCTTGGAATTAGAGAAAAGACACAAGAGATTTGCTAATATAGGATTCTGAAATCTGTGGTCACTAGGAGTCGAAAACAACTTAATGGCACATAATCAATCACTCAATTAGTAATTTGACCTTTGGCCTAAAAAGAAGCCATGTTGTGGTTGTAAAGAAAGGGGAAAGAAAGAGAGGAACCTGGCAGAGCTTAGCTTTTCTGGAAGCAAAATTTCCTGCTTGCTCAAGCTTTTGGCAAAGGCTAAAAGATTTTGTGGAGAAAAAAGAAAACCCCCAACAGTGATGCTCTTTTGAGCCTGCTTTCTGAAAAAATAGATCTTCTGGAAGGCTTGTCAAGATGGCCAGAAAGCAAAATTCAGTCGAAGTGACTACAGTGGCAGTAAAGGCGCAAAACAAATCTCAGTTTTGACTGTGATCATTGCTACCCGAGTGCCAAGGCAAGGTTGCATTAATGGTCAGGTTCCAAGCATTCATTATAAAAGACAAACACAGAAAGAGACTGGCGGGGGAAAGTGTGTGAAGGATTCCAATGTAGAAAAAGGAATCCTTCCAAAAACAAAATACCACAGATGCTCTGTGGCTTTGAAGAGCTTTCTACTAAGCAGTCAGAATGCATGCTTTTGGAACAAGGGAGGCAGAAGCTCAGATGAAACTACCAAGTGAAACTCCACCCCCCAGAAAAGACAGTATAAATAAAAAAAACTATATGCATGCCAGCCAAATAACAAGTCGTGGCCCTCAAGATTTAATAATCTCCCTTGTGTCAAATTAATCCAATCACTTATTCCTGACAACGCAGCAGCTTCATAATATAATTTAAGATTAGGCATTTTAAGACCACCTCTTTCACGCGTATCCTGCATAATTTTAAGTTTAACTCGTGGCCTTTTCCCTGCCCATACAAATTGCATGCATACCTGTTCGAACAAGCCGGCCTGACCTGAGGGGGGATTGGTGGAGTTTTTATTATCATTTTATTGGGGTTTTATTAATGTACTTATTGTTTTTATGGGCATGTATTTAATTACTTTTTAATTTTTGTAGCTTTGTGTTTTATTCTTGCCCTGTACACCACCCTGAGTCCTTCGGGAGAAGGGCGGTATAGAAATATTAATAAATTAAATTAAATTAAATATTTGTTATATGACAAGAAGGTAGATAATGTGTTTAAAGTGCATATTTTAAGACAGGCATTGCTGAGAGTTTGGAAGAAGTATAGACACAAGTTAGACTACAAGATACCGTTGTGGGCAATCCCGAAACACGCAATAGAAAACATAAATGTTGGCTTCAAACATGATGTGACTACGTACAAGGAGATCTTAAGCTTGGAGAGGAATGTCTGGTGTTTGAAGCCGTACAATCGTCTGCGAGATGAGAAGATCGTTCAAACTTGGTTTCAATATGGTCAATTACGGGCCAGGTGGAAAGAAGACCAGAAAGTTGGTTTTTCAATGACTGATGAAAATTTGGTAAAGCAAATTAGAAATCAGGGTCCAGCACATATCAAAAGGATTTATCTTGCATTCATAGACATTGATTCAGAAACAGAACTTGTTAAAGACTGCATGATAAAATGGGCTCAGAATATTCAAGAAGTTATTACAATGGACACTTGGGAAAAGATCTGGGTGAGGAACGTAAAATTTACACAAGCCCAAAATTTAAGGGAGAACTTTTATAAAATGTTTTATAGGTGGCATTTAGATCCTAAAAAGCTTGCAAGTATGTATCCGAACTATCAACCTAAATGTTGGAGATGTGGTGGCGAAGATGCAACGTATTTTCATATATGGTGGACCTGCAAAAAGGTTAAGGCTTTTTGGATAAAAATTTGGTGGAATATGCAGAAGATCTTCAAGCAAAGGATAAAGTTTTGTCCGCAATTGTTTTTATTGGGAATAATTACAGATGTTACTGTTGTGGACATTAAATTGATGTTGAATTTAATTACAGCAGCAAGACTATTAATAGGTCAATATTGGAAGAAGGAGGAACTGCCGACTATAGAAGAATGGACTCTAAAGGTTTCTGACCTGGTGGAAATGGCAAAGATTTCAGCTTATTTGAAAGATCATTCGCAAGAACGTTATATTATGGAGTGGAGAAAGTGGATTGATTATATCCAGAACAAATATGGGACTAAAAAGTTTCACTTAGCATTTGAATAAGGTTTTTTTTCTCCTTTTTTTCTCCTTTTTTATGTAATACTAGTATTGCTTGTAGTTATTTCATATGAGCTAGAGTGCGATAGACTTAATAGTTTATTGTTATTAGCATATGGATGTTTATGATTCTTCTTTGTTTTTATACCTTGTACTTAGCTCTGGGAAGTCAGGGGGGAGGGGGGAATGGGGGGGAGGGATAGGGAGGGTTAGGTAGGGGTGGGTGGAGGGAGGGGGATTGTTAAAGATAAAATGTATTTTAAAACTTTTCAATAAAAAAATAATAAAAAAAACAAAAAAAACCTATACCAGAACCTAGTAGGGTGTAGCAAAATAGGTTTTCCTTGTAAAAAGGTAAAAGGTTTCTTGTCCAGTTGTTTCCAACTCTTGGGCATGGATCAGTGCTTATCTCTGTTTCTTAGCCATGGGAGCCAGTGCTGTCTGAAGACATTTTCCACGATCATGTGACCAGTGTGGCTATACACCAAAGGCACATGGAACACTATTACCTTCCCACATAAGTGGTACTTATTTATCTACTCACATGTGGATGCTTTCGAACTGCTAGTACTTTATCTTTTTATAGTTTCAAGAACTCAGTTACAGTAAATAAGCACCTGTCCAGCCTAGATGAGTTCAAATCACCAGGACCAGATGGATTACACCACAAGGTTCTGAAGGAACTGGCAAATGTGATCTCAGAACCACTGAACCATATTTTTCAAAGATCCTGGAGCACTGGAGAACTACCAGAGGACTGAAAAAAAAGCTGATGTAGTTCCCATCTTCAAAAAAGGAAAAAAAAATGGATCCAGGAATCTACAGACCTATCAGTATGACCTCAATACCTGGGAAGATTCTGGAAAAGATAATCAAGCAACGAATCAGCGAACACCTAGAGGCAAACAAAGTCATTACCAAAAGCCAACTTGGGTTTGTCAAAAACAGATCATGCCAGACAAATCTTATTGCATTATTTGACCAAGTGACAAAATTAGTGGACCAGAGGAATGCCGTGGATATAATTTACGTGGACTTCAATAAGGCATTTGATAAAGTAGATCACAACCTACTACTTGATAAGATAGAAAGATGGATTCGTAGCTGGCTGACTGGTTGTACCCAACATGTGGTCCTCAATGGAACTGCATCTACATGGAGGGAAGTGTGTAGTGGGGTGCCCTAGGGCTCTGTTCTGTACCCAGTGCTCTTCAACATCTTCATCAATGATTTGGATGAGGGGATAGATGGGGAACTCATCAAATTTGTAGACGACACCAAGCTGGGAGGAATAGCCAACACTCCAGAAGACAGGCTTAAGATACAGGAGGATCTGGACAGACTTGAACACTGGGCACTATCTAACAAAATGAAATTCAATGGTGAAAAAAAGTAAGGTTCTACACTTAGGCAAGAAAAACCAAATGCACAGGTATAGTATATGTGGCACCTTGCCACTAGGATCTCGGAGTCCTAGTGGACAATCACTTAAATATGAGCCAGAAGTGTGCTCCAGCTGCCAAAAAAGCCAACACAGTGCTAGGCTGCATTAACAGAGGGATAGAATCAAGATCACGTGAAGTGTTAATACCACTTTGCAATGCCTTGGTAAGGCCACACTTGGAATACTGCATCCAGTTTTGGTCACCACAATGTAAAAAAGATGTCGAGACTCTAGAAAGAGTACAGAGAAGAGCAACAAAGATGATTAGGGGACTGCCACAAAAAAGAGGGAGTCAAGCTATTCTCCAAAGCACCTGAAGTCAAGACAAGAAGCAACAGATGGAAACTAACCAAAGAGAGAAGCAACCTAGAACTAAGGAGAAATTTCCTGACAATGAAACAACCTGCCTCCAGAAGCAGTGAATGCTCCAACACTGGAAAATTTTAAGAAGAGACTGGACAGCCATTTTTTTGAAATAGTATAGGCAGTGGTGGGATTCAGCCAGTTCACACCACTTCTGCAGAACCGGTAGCTAATTATTTTGTTGCCCAGGCCCAGAATGGACTTCCGGAAGCGGCACTTAAAATGCACTGTTGTTACTCCACAAAAGTTTAACTATGATGAGTGTTTGGGGAAGACTATTAGGCTCACTTTAGTATTTTAAAAATGATTTCAGCATTCCCAAGTAAGCGCATACATAAATGTCTTTTCATTTAACAACCACAAGATTCACTTAACAATTGCAGTGGTTTGATTCTAAGCTGTGGCAAACAAAGGTCATAAAATCAGGTGTAACTCACTTAACAACTGCCTTAGAAATTCTAGCTCCAGTTCTTGTCATAAGATGAGGACTAACTGTACCTCCATGGAGGCTGCTCAGCCACTAGTTGAGAAAATGCTCCAGGAAATTGCCATTTTTGAACCTTTCTTCAGAAGGGTTGATATTTGACAACCAGTTCTGCGTATCCACAACTGGAGGTTCTACCTACTTAACTATGCTCCAATATTGGAAGTTTTTAAGAAGAGACTTTGTCTGAAATGGTATAGGTTTTCCTGCCTGCGCAGGGGGTTGGACTAGAAGACTTCCAAGGTCCCTTCCAACTTTGTTGTTGTTGTTGTTGTTGTTGTTATAACTAGAATCATCCTGCATTGCAAGTAAACTTGATAAGAGACCAGTCTTTTCTTCAGGATGGTATCTGATTTATTTATATCCTTTATTTTTTTTCCACTACAACATTATTTAATTGACCTTCAAGTATAAATCCTAGACAGATTTTTTATATTCATGCAACCATCCCATCTATGACATTCAGTTGTTCAAACAGACTTGTAAAAACACTCTCGCCGCCCCTCCCCCCCCCTCCGCCACTATAGGTAGTTCACTTAGCAAGGAACAAGGGCAGCACCTAGTGGCCAGAAAAGTCAGTCCAGTTATATTTGTTTTTCTGTACGTTCTCTGATCTGATTCTGAAATTCAGAAAGGGTTGATTAGGTCTAAGCAGGGGGGGAAACGAACAAAACAAAGACCTCAGATACAATTTGTTTTTTGAATTGTTCATCTTTTTCCTGCTTTCTAAAAGCTGTCTTCTGTGTTCCTTTCAATCCCCCAAATAGGTTTTCAAGTGTTTCTCTGCACACTCTCTCATTTTTTCTCTTCTGCTGCCCTCTAGTGGTTGCTTTGCAAATCATTCCCTTCCATTGCCCTATTTTTAAAAACTTCGTCCAGGTTCCGCAGATCTATTCGCTTATTGGGTCAGAGCTAATGCAATTCATAAATAAGTATGCATTTAGTTTAGAGATTACAGGAAACAAGATTTATTTTTTTAAAAATCTACCCAGTTTAAACATATCTCATTTTTTAATAATGATATATGAAGAAATTCCTCCAAATTATCATTTCAAGCACTAACTAAAATGTAATTAATTAACTATAGTAGCTTCTCTCAATGTTGAACATCTGTTTATTTTCATAAGATCATCAGAATCGTCCCATGTTCTCTTAGTGATCTTTTTCTCCTTCCAGCTGATGATTGCAGTATTTTAAATAAAAAGGTGTTGTTTATTATTATATTTTATTTATTTTATTTTATTTTGCAGCTCCAGTAAAAATGGGCCTACCTGTTGCAGACATCCCTAGTAGATCTGCTGGATAGGATATGAAAATACTGTATAAACCCAGAACTTCTCTGGTATGCATTAAAGTACCCTAATTTTTCAGATTACCACATGAGCCTAAGAAAAAGAGGTGAGTGCTTTAAAGAGTCAATTGTTTAATAAGAACAGATATTACATACAATCTTAGCCAAAAGTCCAATAAACCTTTTCTGTCAGACAAGTTTCACTTCTGAGGGTTCTTTTATTACAATACATCAGTTAAGCATTTATGAGAGTTGTTCTTCTCTCTTGCCTGAAGGAAAGCCACAGAAAAGCAGAAATACATCTATTGAATAAACTTATGAAATGACCTCAGGAAACAGTTCAGTACATGGAATTGTGCAACCCCCAAATTTAGGTTTTAGAATTTCTATTTCAATCTGATATATAACTAACACATTCCCCACAGTATTATTTTAATGAACGTTTTATTAGTTTTTCTTTTTTTCCTTTTATCTATTTCCTCTGTGCCAACTAAACTTTTTTACAGAACAATGTTACAAGAATTTAGATATGAAATTTCTTATAGTGCTGTAATTTGTTAATGGTATATTGAAATATATTAGACATATTTTAGCTTTCTTTGCTATCCACCAATATTTTAATGCTTAAAACCTTTTTTTCCCTTCCCTCTATGTTTCTTCTTTCTTTTTAAAATGTTATATCAGTAAATGTATATTGTATTTATTACATATAATAATTGCAGAGCTTTTAATATACTGGAAACATTCTTAAAAATTCAGGCAGATATCGGTTGAAAAGGTTTTGCCCTATGATGTAACCATTTCACCCAGTTAAAAGTTTACACACAAGAGTTTTACAGATTTTAGTAGTATATTAATAGTACATACAAACTGATCCTTTAAAGCAACAGGTTTTTTTTTCAAGGAAAACAATCTGCTTTCTCATTTAGTGATGACCAATTATTCAAATATATGTTGTAATATTAAATTGACTAAAATCTTAAAATATAACTTATGGCATAGAAATAGTTCAGTAATAAAAACACATAATTATACTGCAAGTGAAACAAATGCCACTACAGTAAGTCATAACCATTATTACAGTTTATCCATTGAACTTCCTAAAAAAGACTTTACATTTTTTGTGTGCAATAAACTTCTCAGTGTGAAGGGGTCTGCAACCTTGACAACTTTAAGACTTGTGGACTTCAGCTCCCAGAATTCCTCAGCCAGCATAGGGAGCTGAAGTCCACAGGTTTTAAAGTTGTTAAGGTTGCAGACCCCTGATCTAGATGATGGGGAGGAGGAGGAAGATGGTGGTGGTGGTGGTGGTGATATTATCCATCCAATAGTGTCCAACTCTTGGAGAGTTTATGAGCCAGGTCTCTCCACATCTTTCAATCTTGCCCTACTTTTTTGAGTTTTTTATGCTCTGGCTGATATCAGCTTTGATGCTGTCCAGCCATTGTATTCTTTGATGGCCTGGTTTCTTTTTACCACTAAGTCTTCCAAACATAATTGCTTTCTCCAGTGAATTCTTCCGCATTACATGGCCAAAATAAGTGAGATGTTCATCTATTTACTGATTACAAAACAAGGCCTTATCAGTTGACAAGCTAGGTGACCAAACAGTTCTTGAGAGCCAAGGTGTTTTTTCCTCAATATCTTGCTTTGGTGTCTACTGCCAAATTATTTATATACATCAAAGTTGACGTTAAAGAATTGTCAAGCAGAATCTATCAATTGGTTTTTAAAAGCAGCTAGTCTGGATGATTCTGACTCTCAGGTCTTTTCTTGGCCATTTTTATTCAGTTGCACGTAAACAATGGGACCCACTATTCGGAGACAAGAAACAGAACATGAAATAAAATGCTTCAGCGGGAAACATCCTTCCATAACAGGAGTACGTCAATATTGATGGTTACAGATTCTTCATTAAACTGTTTTTGAACTGTGGTGTTGGAGAAGACTCTTGAGAGTCTCTTGGACGGCAAGATTAGATCAGTCAATCCTAAAGGAAATCAACCTTGACTGTTCCTTGGAAGGACAGAAATTGAAGCTGAAACTCAAATATTTTAGCCACCAAATGAGAAAAGAGGACTCATTGGAAAAGACCCTGATGCTGGGAAAAAGTGAAGGGAAAAGGAGAAGGGGATGGCGGAGGATGAGATGGTTAGATATTGATGTGCTGGGTGAGGGTTTGGGCAGACTCCGGGAGATAGTGTAGTTCAGGGGGGAGCGGCCTGGTGTGCTGTGGTCCATGGGGTTACAGGGAGTTGGGCATGACTTAGCGACTCAACAATAGACTACGTTTGGAGTATGATCAGTAACCCTTTGGAAATTTAGACATTTAAAAATACCTTGACTATGGCAAATTTTTCAACAGTAACCCTAACTGACATTGTAACATTTTACCTACAGTACATGAGGAGCAGCAGTTGGAGCTACTCTGAGTGATTTCCTACTGATGATGGTCAAAGAAATAAGCCCCATTTTCCTCTTCAATGCTGTAGTCTCCATAAGGTCAAAAGTATGTATGTGTGCTTCTCTGCAAGAGACAAAGCAAAAGGATATTATCCTGAATCTTAATTGATTCCAAAGTGTAAAGTTGCACATATAATGATGATTATATACTATGCTTTTCTTCAGGAACTTAGGGTGATTTTGCTGGACAAATTTTGATTTTTGACAAATCAAAATGATAGAAATAAGTGAATGATCTTCAAAATTTAATATTGAAGGAGAAATTTAAAATTGAATTTGCTGCAGTGGAAACTTACTGCCTGGACAAACAAGCTTAGCAAAAACTATCATGGATGGAAACAGGAAAGGATAGCATAAAGGGAGGATGTAAGATAAATATGTAGGCAAAAAACTTAATTAAACTGAAAAACAGGAAAGAACCTATTGTTCTAAGGGGCCCAGAACTCAAAACCAACAATTGAATATGTCTAATATTTTATATTATTAATGTACATGTGATGTATGATTTAGTATGTAGCACGAAATAGGTAGGAGGCGGTCGGAAAGAGTGTAATTCATAGTACCTCAGCCAATGGGGAAAGAGGAGGGTTGAGGTGGCCAGGACAGGGTTGTATAAAGGAGGGAATATTTTGGGTTGAAACTCTGGAGATAACCAAGCTTTGATAGCTTCTCTCCCCCCTTATTACAATAAACAAAACAAAAGCCCTTCACTGTGTCTTGGCTGGTTATTGGTCAGGCAAGCTTTCATCTGGTCATGAAGGAAAGTAGCCAGGAGCACATAACAAAAATGTGATCCAAGCTGCCAAAAAAGCCAACACAGTGCTAGGCTGCATTAACAGAGGGATAGAATCAAGATCACGTGAAGTATTAATTTGTTGTTGTTAGTTGCGAAGTCGTGTCCGACCCATCGCGACCCTATGGACAATGTTCCTCCAGGCCTTCCTGTCCTCTACCATCTTCTGGAGTCCATTTAAGCTCACGTCTACTGCTTCTGTGACTGCATCCAGCCACCTCATTCTCTGTTGTCCCCTTCTTCTACAGTATTGCTCTCAATCTTTCCCAGCATTAGGCTCTTCTCCAGTGAGTCCTTCCTTCTCATTAGGTGGCCAAAGTATTTGAGTTTTAGCTTCAGGATCTGGCCTTCTAAAGAGCAGTCAGGGTTGATCTCCTCTAGGACTGACTGGTTTGATCGCCTTGCAGTCCAAGGGACTCGCAGGAGTCTTCTCCAGCACTGTAGTTCAAAGGCTTCAATTCTTTGGCGCTCAGTCTTTCGTATGGTCCAGCTTTCACTGCCATACATTGCAACTGGGAAGACCATAGCCTTGACTATACGCACTTTTGTTGACAGGGTGATGTCTCTGCTTTTTAGTGTGCTGTCTAGATTTGCCATGGCTTTCCTCCCAAGGAGCAAGCGTCTTTTAATTTCTTGGCTACAGTCCCCATCTGCAGTGATCTTGGAGCCCAGGAAAATAAAATCTGTCACTACCTCCATTTCTTCCCCATCTATTTGCCAGGAATTGAGAGGGGTGGATGCCATGATCTTGGTTTTCTTAATGTTTAGTGCAATAGCCCAGATGGTAATCAGAGAGAGAGAGGAGACGGCTTGGGTTCAACGATTTATTCGCTTCAGCTCCGGACGAGCTGACAGCGACAAAACATGCCTTTATATAGTAAACTGTAAACATCAACAACAAATGAGGAACTCGTATTCTCCCGCCGCGAGACCCGCATCCAATGGCCAGCTGGTAGCTTTGACAGCTCCCTGGTGATCGCGCATGCGCAGCTCGACCGAGGGGAATCCGTCAGCTGGCTGCCGCACCAGCTGAATAGCGCGTGCATCCCCGGCCACCATTCTGACAGCTCGCGGCTGTCAGTCTGTTGGTTAATGCGCCTGTGCGGCATCTGACAGCTGTCAGTGTCAGCGGCTGCTGGTGCGCATGCGTGTTTGGTTCTGGCGGCCTTTTGACAGCTGTCAACTGTCAAATGCGGCCGTGAGGAGTTTCCTTGTTCTTCTGCGGCTTGGGGAATGTCAGTATGCAACACCCCTTTCCCCCCCCTTGAATTGAACGTAACAAATACACAAGTTAACCGCAACTGTTGTTTGTCAGCGTGCTTCCGGCCCAATCGAAGTCCGCGAGGTAGGCGGGAGGCCGTCGGGTCCTTTTAGAGCGGCGGAGGAGGGGGCCTTCTTCAACCACGGAATTGTCCCCAGGGGAAGGCGGGGGTGGGTTTTATGACTCCGGGGGTGTTTGCGGTTCATCAGGATAATTGCTCCCGGGTGGGACAGTATCTTCGGGTACTGGACTCGGGGGAAGGTTGGGAAGTGACCTGGGACGGAGCTGATCTGTGTGCCTGTGGAGGGTGAGTCCTCCACCGACGTTTATGGTGTAGGAAAGGGGCCCCGTTTGCTCCAGGATAACACCCTGGGTCCATTTATCCCTTCCCACATAGTCCCGGGCCCAGACATTTTGTCCACGTGTGAATGTCCTGGATGGGGGTGTGTTGGCTTCTTCGGCTGCCGGTCTGTCAGGGTGCAATCTATCGAGCCTTGTCACCAGTCTGCGGCCCCAGCAGAGTTCAGCAGGGGATTTTCCGGTGGTGGAGCAGGGTGTGGAATGGTGAGCTAGGAGAAATCGGGCTAGATGGCAGTGCCAGTCCCCCGTGACGATTCTTCGGAGGGCGTCTTTGGTGGTCCTCACCATGACCTCTGCAAGACCATTGGACGAAGGGTGGAAGGGGGCTGATGTAGCATGCCTAATATAGTTGTTTGTCGTGAAGATCTGAAATTCACGGGAAGTAAATTGAGGCCCGTTGTCAGAAATTATTACGTCGGGGAGGCCATGTGTTGCGAAAACCCCCCTTAGAGCCTGAATGGTGGCAGCCGTAGTTGTGCTAGAAACCGGGAGAACCTCCAACCACTTTGAGAAACTATCCACTATGATGAGGAAAACTTGTCCCTGGAAGGGGCCAGCGAAATCAATATGGATACGGGACCAGGGGTTTCGGGTTGTTTCCCATCTGTGAATTGGGGCTTGGGGCAGCACTGGTCTGGAGTGCTGGCATAGGTAACAGCTGGCTACGTGTGCTTCGATATCCCTATCGATTGATGGCCACCAAACGTAGCTACGTGCCAGGGCTTTCATTTTTATGATGCCTGGGTGACCGTCGTGCAAGGTTTGAAGGACTTTGGGTCTGTGACCCGGTGGCACTATTACTCTGCAGCCCCAGAGAATGCAGCCTAAGTACGAGGACAGCTCGTGTCGCTTTACAAAATATGACTGGAAGTTGGGGCCAGGGCTGACGGACTGCCAACCTGAGGATACCCAAGCTAGTATTCTGCTGAGGGTCGGGTCTTTGGCGGTGGCAGCAGCGATGTCTTTCGCTGTCAAAGGGCACTCTGATAGTTCTTGGATGGCCAAGATGTGACCCGCTGGTGCGGGGTCAGGGTCTACTTGGGGCAGGGGAAGCCTGCTGAGGCCGTCTGCGTGGCACATTTCTTTGCCCGGTTTGTGGATTAATTGGTAGGAGTATGCCAAGGGGAAAGTTGTCCACCGCAGCATTTCGGGGGGATAAAATTTGGGGTGTTTGACGGTCCCAAGTGAATAAACCAAGTGGGGGCTTATGATCAGTGAATATGGTAAAGGGCCTGCCGTAGAGATAATCATGGAATTTTTTTATTCCCGCTACTATGGCCAGTGCCTCCTTGTCGATCTGGGCGTAGTTCCGCTCAGCCTTAGAGAGAGCCCTAGAATAGTATGCAATGGGCACCTGTGTCCCGTCACTTAAGAGGTGGCTTAGGACTGCTCCGATCCTGTAGGGGGACACGTCGCATGCAATGGACAGGGGTTGGTCCTCCCTGTAATGAGAAATGGTGGCGTTGCTTCACAGCAACAGTTTAAGTTTTTTAAAACTGTCATCGTGGACTGATGTCCACAGCCACGCTGCCCCTTTGTCTAGTAGTCTATGGAGGGGTTCAGCTATCGTTGCCTTCCCTGGTAGGAAGGCATGATAAAAATTTAAGAGCCCCAGGAATGCCTGGAGCTCTGATTTGTTTTTAGGAGTAGGGGCCGCCTTGATGGCTAGGATTTTAGAATTTGTGGGGTGAATCCCTTTGGAGTCTATCCTATAGCCCAAGAACTCGGTGGAGGGGACTCCGATGGAACATTTTTCTCGTTTTAATTTTAATCCTGCTCTGCGGAATCTAGTTAGAACTTCGTGCAGCCTGGCTGCTAAAACACTTTCAGAATCCCCTGTGATGAGGACGTCATTGAAGTAGGGGCAGACCCCGGGGATTCCCTTCAATGTTCTTTCCATGACCTCCTGGAAGATGCCAGGAGCCACGGAGATTCCGAATTGGAGGCGGGTTACCCTGAAAGCCCCTCGGTGGGTGACTATGGTTTGGGCGTCAGCTGTGTCTCTGTTGACAGGGAGCTGCAGGAACGCATGCGCCAGATCGAGTTTCGCGAAAATGGAGCCTGAACCTATTTCTGACAGGACGTCCCTGACAGCAGGGATTGGGTAAGCGTGAGGGTTCAATGCGCGGTTGAGGGTGGCTTTATAATCCGCACAGATCCTCACGTCACCGTTTGGCTTGACTGGTGTGACTATGAGGGTCTCCCACGTCCCGCTGTTGGTGGGTTCTAGGACCCCTAGGGTGACTAAACGATCTAGTTCTTTATCAATTTTTTGTTTTAGCACGAAGGGGACCCTTCTGGCTTTGATTCTAATGGGCCCGACCTCCGGTTTGAGCTTTAGGTCAATGGGGGGGCTGTATATCTGCCTAACGTCCCGTCAAATACGTCCGCAAAAATTTTGCAGACGCTATCCAAGGTCAGGGACTGGACGCGGTTGGTCCCTTCTAGGCGGATGTCTAAAGCTTCGAACCAGTCCAGGCCGATGAGGCTGGTCCTGGGTTCCTCCGTTATTTGGGCTTGAAGGTTTCCTTGGAATTTTTTGAATTCTATTTTTAGATTGGCCTGTCCTTTTAAAAGTATGGGAGCGCCCTGGAGGTCCGCTAATAGGATTTTGGAAGGTTGTAGGGGAATGCGGCGCTTGCACCTAGAACTGATCTTTTGGAGAGTGTCCCACGATAGAATAGAGACGGAGGACCCAGAGTCAACTTCCATCTCGCATGGGAGCCCCTGGATCTTGACCCAGACCTTAACCTTGGCTTGGATGAGATGGGTGGCTGAGGTTTTGAGTTTGGAGAAGATGGACAGTACGGGTTGCTGGGGGGGCGGGAAGATTTGGTCCTACCTGACGGGATTTCCTCAAATTCGTGGAGGGTCTCCTGGTTTTGGCTGCGGCACGTGGAGCGGATGTGGCCTGTCCTCCCACAACCATGGCACTTTGTGTTTCTGAACCTGCAAGTTGCTCTTGTGTGGCCCCCGCCGCAGCTGGCGCACCTGGCTTTAGTGCCTGCAGGGATGGTTTTTTGGTTGGCGCCCCCAGGCCTGGTTGGTTTGCGGTTCCCTTCGTGGCCCGCAGCCATTCGGTTGAAACGGGAAATGATTGCGTCTACCCCGGAGTCGACCGCCAAGGGTTCGTGGTCAGGCACCCAGGCTTGATGGACTGAGCCGCTGGGGTCGTCGCCGAACGCCGAATGGTCTTCGCGGTGGCTGTCTTCGTATGCCCTGATCTCTAGGGTTAGTTCTGCGAGGTCCATTGTGGGCTTTGCCACTAGTTTTCACTGGAGTCGTTCGTTCAGGAGGCCAGCGATGATCTGGTCCCTGATGTGGTCCTCCAGGGCCAGGAACTGGCACCTGCGAGCGGCATGGCGGACCCCTACGATGAACACGGTGGATGCCTCACCCGGTTTCTGTCATCGGCGGGCGAATTGGAGTCGCCAGTACAGTTCTGACCACCTAGGCATGAAGTGTTTACTGAGGCGGTCCGTCAGTTCTGCGTAGGGTATAGTGGCGATCGGGTCCAGGCTGCACAGTCCCACGGCAATGTCGTAAACAGCCGGTCCGCTGAGGCAGAGGAGTGCTGCGGCCTTGTGGCGATCCTCCGTGATTTTGTTTACGACGAGGTAACCCTCGACCTGGCCCCAGTTCAACTCCCATCCTTCAGGATATCGGATGTCGAACTCTCTGATATGTCCGAGATTGGCCATAATAAGTGGGTCCGCGGTACCGTACAAGCGAGTAGAAGGGTGTCCTGCCCTCAGCCAGTGACTTCAGCAGTGACTTGAGCGGCTGGGAGGACGAGCTCCTTCTGGCCGTGACTTAGCTCAGTGACCAGCTCTGCGGTACCGGGATCCCACCTTCGTCGCCAGTGCAATAGCCCAGACGGTAATCAGAGAGAGAGAGGAGACGGCTTGGGTTCAATGATTTATTCGCTTCAGCTCCGGACGAGCTGACAGCGGCAAAACATGCCTTTATATAGTAAACTATAAATGTCAACAACAAATCAGGAACTCGTATTCTCCCGCCGCGAGACCCGCATCCAATGGCCAGCTGGCAGCTTTGACAGCTCCCTGGTGATCGCGCATGCGCAGCTCGGCCGAAGGGAATCCGTCAGCTGGCTGCCGCACCAGCTGAGTAGCGCGTGCATCCCCGGGCGCCATTCTGACAGCTCGCGGCTGTCAGTCTGTTGGTTAATGCGCCTGCGCGGCATCTGACAGCTGTCAGTGTCAGCGGCTGCTGGCGCGCATGCGTGTTTGGTTCTGGCGGCCTTTTGACAGCTGTCAACTGTCAAATGCGGCCGCGAGGAGTTTCCTTGTTCTTCTGCGGCAAGGAGAATGTTAGTATGCAACATTTAGTTTCAACCACTACAGCAAACCAGCTCTCAAATTCATCAAGGTTTGAATATTTTTGAGAACAAATCCTCCAGAATGGCAAAAGATTACTCTACTGTTCTTTTATAATAACAACAAAGGAGCAGAACCTTTGCTGTACAATGATTCCTTGCTTCTTTCTCACTGAAATTAAATGTAGGAATTCGCATCTAATGCTTCCTGCCGAAATGGGGGGAAAAAAGCATTATACTCCCTTCTATTGCTTTAAATCTATTCTCTGAATCTGGGTAAGAGTTTATGGGATTGGAAACAAGCAACTTTTAAAAAATGCTTTTAATTGCAGCGTCTTGGGTGAATACAGGTATCTTCTCCGTTACTCATCTCCCGCTAACCTCAAAGTAACCTGCCTCGTTCTTTCACCTGTTTTAATTTCTGATATCCTAAGGTTGCACTCATTTCATCTGATGGTCACTGCAACCTCCCCACCACCACCACACACACACTTCAGAGTTAAAGCACCCACTGCGCGCTCTCGTGGCTTTCCCAGAGGCTAGGAGAGGGGTAGGCAACCTCGGCTCTTTTATGACTCATGGACTTCAACTCCCAGAATTCCTGAGCCAGCATAGCTGACTCAGGAATTCTGGGAGTTGAAGTCCATGAGTCATAAAAGAGCCGAGGTTGCCTACCCCTGGGCTAGGAAGACACGCGCCACGAAGTGGGACTTTAAGCGCTAACTTCTCATCTCTCCTTTATTTACGTGTTTTTTCCCCCCTCCTAATTGTAAATCTGCGTCAGAAAAGGGGGAGGAGCTCCGCCTGACTCTCCGGGGTCCTCAGAGTGAAGCTTGGAGGCTACGAAGTCCGCCTGCGCCGTCGGTTGAGCAGGCGCTCTTTGTAGTCAGCTGGCCCACAATGCTTCGCCGCCTGCGCAAGGGCGCTCTGGGTCTAGCCGCGTCTCCGAGGCCAGGGTAAGCCGAGCGCCGCGCTCGGCCATGGCGGGCTCGGGGAAGGTGGCTACTTTCCGCCTGCCGGTCCTTCCTACCATTAGAGAGATAATTAAACTGTTTCAACTGAAAGCTACGAAGCAGCTGTCTCAGAACTTTCTGTTGGATCTGCGCCTCACAGGTTCGCCGTCTTGGGTGCTTAAACGGGGTTCGTCTTTGGAGGGGCGATTGGCTGACTTGCTGACCTGCGAAAGGACGTTTCCCCCCCACCTCTCCAACATTTCCCCCCCCCCTCCATCATGGGGCTCTCTGGATACGCTGGAATACCATTTCTATCATCCCTGTACTGGACGGGGACGCTGGGAGTTGTAGTCCAGCCATTTGACAAGCTACTCTTCTTTATCTCAGTTGCTTGGTTGTTTTTCAGTTGGCAAAGTGGCTGTACTAGTAAAAGTGGAAATACAGAATTAGACGGTGTAGAAAATGTGCACTCATTATTATTATTATTATTATTATTATTATTATTATTATTATTATTATTATTATTATTATTATTATTATTATTATATTAATAATAATAATAATAATTATTAATTATTATTATTATTAATTTTATTTGTATACCGCCCTTCTCCCGGAAGACTCAGGGCGGTGAACAGGGCAATACATATTAAAAAACAAGATACAAAAATTAAAAACGGTTAAACAAATGCCATGAATAAGTTAAAACACATTAAAAATAGATTAAAACAGATTAATACAACCCAACACCATCCCATCAGGCCAGGCCAGCTTGTTCAAAAAAGTAGGTTAAACCACACAGCTCACTACAGAATATGGGCTTATCTACTTCCCTCCTTTGGGTCTCCCCCCCCCCCCCACAACACACACTTTTTTTGGGGCTTAAATTTTATTGACTGCAAAAGTGAAAGTACGACCGTCACATGATTTGTAGATGCCAAATGTACAAATTTGACAAATCTTTTACATTTGTTCATTTCTTCTTTCCAATCCATTTTATAGAATTGACTTTCCATCCAGATTTTGGATATGAAATAAATTTGGCCTTTTTTCAGTTTTTTTCTTAACCTTAACTTTTTTTTCCTTTCTGAATATGAATATGTAGAGTGCCCGTATGTATCTGTGCTTTATTTTGTTATTCCAGTTCGTTTATCTGAATTAATCCACTTGATTGTCTCACATAATCAGCAAAATAAAGTACATTGTTAATATGACAAAAAAAAAACTGTGGAAGGACATACCACTTTTTAACTTTTAACTTTTTGAAAGAACTAGCTTTTGGAATGCAGAGGCCATATATACTGTTGTAATATAGTAAACTTTTAATCTGAAACGAAGTAAATGTAAATTATCATAGTTTGCACTACTGTGCTGTACATTAATTTGTTCAGTTTACTTGATTTAATGATGCAGTGATGAATGACTATTTTGAAGTGATAGCATTGTTTAAGTTTTCTCTGCTTGTGAAATCAAATCTCTATGCTCTTTTTTGCAGATAAAATAGTAAAGACCGCTGGCAATCTGAAGAATGCATATGTGTGTGAAGTAGGCCCTGGGCCAGGAGGAATCAGTAGATCCATTTTAAACTCTGGTGTTGCAGAATTGTTATTAATTGAAAAAGATTCTCGTTTTATTCCAGGACTTCAGGTACCCAAATATTGTCCAAAATGCTACTATTGATAATTACCTTTTACAGGTTAAATTGTACTATATTTTAATAACTAGTTATAGTAGTATATACTAGTGAGGTTGGTCTCAGCTGAACTTTGTGGTCTTCTGGAAATATTTGGAGCTGTTTATCAATGTGGTGAACTACTTAAATTACCTTCCAGAAAGTGATAAATAGGCTTAAATGATAAAAACAAGATTGAATTTATAATCACTTAAGTTAATTCTGTTTCAGTTTTTATAGGAAACAATGATTTTAAACTTAAAATTAATAATTTTAATATTGTTGCCTTTGTATTCTTTATATTTGTACAGGTTAGCATTTATTTAGCTTTCTTTTTGGCACATTTGGTGATAAGATAATTAAATGGAATCCCAAATGTTTAAGTTCTTGCCTTACAGATGCTAAAAATAATTCAATTTTTAGCAGATTTTTGAAAGGCAATTAAATCTCTTTTTAATATTTTTTTCTTTTTTCAAAAATATTAGATGCTGTCTGAAGCAGCTCCAGGAAAAGTTCGTATTGTCAATGAGGATATTTTAACATACACATTCACTGAAGCTTTTCCCAAACATCTTTCAAAGAACTGGGAAGATGGTCAGTATGCTACAAATACAAATATTAAGAATACTTCTTAAAATGAATTTACTACATGAGATTACTATAGCAATATAGTGATATGAGTGAAAGTTAATTTGTATGTTTTATGTCTTAAATTTGCTAGTAACCTGTAATGATCCATGTGATATATTTTTCCCTAAGTACAGCTAATGGCACAAGTGACTGCTGTTACCAAGTTAATAAATTCTAAAATTTCACTCCAAGTATTGTGTGGATCACAACTCTGTGCAATGAATTTCACTAGCAACTTAAAAAGTATTCAGAATCATGTTTTAAAATTCATTCTGGGGTGCCTAAGTGGCATATCTGCTTGTTTTCTAAGATTAGAACAAACACTATTTATAGGACATTTATCAAGAAGTTATCAGTTACTTACTAAAATATTGCCTTCATATGCTGTGCCTACAACAGCAATTAACTATGAGTTCCTGTCAAAGCCTTTTATGCTATTGGTACAGAGACTTTGCACATTTGGATAGGATAAATGCCAAACATGAGGTCAAAATCTAGATACAGGAATTTTTTTCCAAAGTTAATTTTACCAGCTTAGGTCAACAAAAAATGCACCATTGTTTTTCAGTTATGTCTGGAGACCTATTTGAAGGAAGATTCAGTTTGAGAAGAGAACAAATGTTGAAAACTTTCAGTTAATGCCTTGGGACAAAAATGACAGGGATCCCATATGACCAAAATCTCTGTCCTTGCAAATAAGTCATCACAGACTTTCTCTTTCACTGTCTGTTTTACTTCCCTAAGGTAAAGGATGTTGAAAATTCCATTCAGTCATAGATATGATGGTCAGATCAGCAAAAGATTCAGTGTTATGCCTTTTAAATAAATCTAAAAGTTGTTAGGAGACTTTCTACCTTTCTGCTTGTAATACCTATAGAACAGAAAAGGATAATTAAAATTATATCTTCTATTCTGAAGACAGCAAAATAGCAGACAGTCATAGGTTCATGACAATTTAATATGCACAAATTTATTTAGTTTTAGAATGATTTAGTAATCTCTGGTTTTATCTTTATATTCATAATTGAATATAAAGATAAAATGAGAGACTTTTCTTTTGGGCTTATTGGACAGAGAACTTGAACAAAATTTGGAACTTTGGTATTATAAATGCTGACAGCAGCAAGAATACTCTATGCATAAAAATGGAAGGATACTTTGATTCCCACAATGGATGAATGGCTGCAAAAGTTGATACAGTTAGAAAAGATGGCTTAAATTGACTGTTTTGAGTAAACAAAAGTACAATTAATTTTGTTTCTATTTGGAAACCGCTTCTGAACTTTGTGCTTCAGGTGGAAAAAAAAATGAAACTTTGGTTTTCAGTTTTGCTAATTAGATAGACTTCTTGTTATAGAAATGGCTAGTATATATTATTATGTAAAAGTAAAAAGTTGAGGTATGTTATTAGCTTATTCTACTGCACCCAAAAGAAGTCAATGCTTTTCTTTTTCTTTTCCCTTTTATCCTATACTTTTTCCTCTTTCCCTTCTCCTTCCCTTTTTTCCCATTGGTTCATTTTTCTTTGTATTTCTGTATTGTATATTATGATAAACTAATAAAAAAATGGAACTTGAGAATGATCTAGTAATTTTAAAAATTGTGTCATATTGGAATATATAGTGAAAGTAGTGTGTGTGTATATATATGTGTGTGTATACACATATCCTTTTATTCTCTGTTTTGACTTTTTAAGATCCTCCAGACATACATATCATTGGAAACCTTCCTTTCAGTGTCTCAACTCCACTAATAATCCAGTGGCTTGAGAATATATCTAATCGAGATGGGCCTTTTAGTTATGGTAGGGTACGGATGACCCTGACCTTTCAGAAAGAAGTTGCAGAGGTGAGTTTGTTTATTGAATTATTATACAATTATTTAACAATAAATATCAGCAATTTGCACATTAAGAATTATTAAGTTTAATTGGTTCATATAGTTTGGTCCATTTGTATAATGGGGAAGCAGTAATACATTTGCGGGCTTAGAGAATGGATTGTTACTGCTCTACCATATAGCAAGAATCCCTGTGTTTAAAGAAATTGTTTTGTTTGTAGCAGCAGGACTGATTCTTTTCAACCTGCAAGTCCTATGTATTTCCGGTTTTCCCCAGGGATAGTAGAAGATCCCTCCAAGACAATAGGGTATGCATGTGACAACTGCATACTTGACTAGCCCAAAGTTACTAGCCCAAAGTCAACCAGATGACTTTCATACATAAGACAGGACTAGAATAGGTAACTGAAGGGGCAGGAAATGATGAAACCTGTATCTAATTATTGCACTTGTATTAAGGTACTTGTATTGGGATGAAAGTTCAAAAAGTTATTTGAATTTTTGTTGTGATATCATGACATGACTTTCATCATTTCTTCATCATTATACAAGGAGTGTTTGCCTTACAGCCACAATTAGGACCAGAATTGTTCCCAAGCAAAGTGATTGTTAAGTGAGTTGCACCCAATTTTAGGACCTTTTTTTGCCATGGTTGTTAAGTGAATCACTGCAGTAGTTAAATAAATCAGAAGTCCCCAACCTTTTGGGCACCATGGACCGGTTCTGTGAAGAGAGGTTTTTCTGTGGACCGGAGGGGGTGTGGTTTTGTGTGCTGCCTGCATCCCATGGATGGAGCTTTGCTTGTTTGTGCAGACCGGTTGCTGGCATGCCGCAGCCCGGTACTGGTCTGTGGACCAGGGGTTGGGGACCCCTGAAATAAATAATGTAGTACTTAAGTGAATGCAGCTTCACCCATTGACAGAAGCTGGCTGGGAAGGTCACAAATGGCAATCACATGACCCCAGAATGTTGCAGTTGTTGCAAATACATGCTGGTTGCCAAGCGCCCAAATTTTGATCACATGACTGTGAGGATGCTATGACGGTTGTAATTGCAAGGACCAGGTTTTTTTTCAATGCCTGGTAACTTTGACCAGTTGCTAAATGAATGGATGTACTGTAAGTCGAGGACTACGTATGTTTGTACTGACCATCAGCACGACATAAATTTTAATTACGCATCAATAGCCATTCAGTAATTGCAACACTGTTACTAGCTGTTCTGTTCCAGCCTACGACCGGCCCTGTTTGTGTGTCAGGGACAACCCCTTTTTCCTTTTAACAATCAATAGGCTGGAAAAAACCCAACCCAAATTTATTTACAGTTCCAAATAATAAAGTCTTTCAAACAAAAAAGCAGCAGAATATTTTCTTCAACCAAAAATACATGATTCAAAACATCCAACAAGAGTCAAACAGATTAGCAAAAACGGACCAGGATTCTTTTTGAATATCTCTGAACGGTTGCCTTCAGCAACCAGCACCACCCACACCTTCCCCTTTTATTATCTGTCCCAAGCAGTGGCTTCTCAATGCCTTCTCCTCCTTTCACTGAGTTGCCTCATAGATTTGCTCTGCTCTGCTCTGCTGGATTGCCTTCTCCTTCTAGCATCTCTGAACAGATTCAGCTGCAACTTCTCTGAGTCCGACACCTCCTCCTTACACAGCTGAGCCTCATTAGGAACATGACTGGAGGGGCCAGGCTGAGAGTCCTGCAGTGCATTAGAGCTTCCCTCTGACACTGAAGGTTCTCCAAACCCCTCCTCCTCCTCCTCAGATTCCTCAGACTCAGCTGCTGGGAGCACAGGCTGACACTGAAGCACAACATTAGCCTTGGCTGTACATTATTCTATTTTAACACTGTGCGGAATGTTTCATTGACTTGTATGTGTAGGAATGGTCAAAATGATTTTGTGACATTGGTTGGTTTACACACTTTCAACATGCTACACAAAACAAGGTACCAATAAAGGAAAATTTTCTGATAAAGATAATCATGACATAAAGGGTACTTACATTAGTCCACAGTTCTGTGCGAATAGGACTTTGAATCAGTAAGGATGGAATTTTTTTCTATCCCCTGCGCCTAACAAGACAGAAGATCTACCAGTGCTCTGGAAAATGAAAAAAAAACCCAAAAACAAAACAACCTGCTGTTGCGAATTCTCTGAATTGATGCCAGAAATGTGGTTGAAAAATAGCAGCATTTCAGAAGAATCTCTCGGAGCATTTTAACGCACATCTGAACTGATTTCTTCCTCCCTAACTAATTCAGTAACAAAAGGTGCTCTATCGCAGTAAGACGGGGTCCTGAATCTTTTTTTTTAAGTGTGCCTTTTGTAATGTGTGTTGCAATGTTCAGTTTCTTTCCTAATGTTCTAGTTGAGTTTTAGTGATCATCTGTGCCAACCTCTGCAGATGGCGCAGTAGGGAGACAAAAGCCCTTTTATCAAAACTGGGTTCCTGTAGTTTCTGTCATTTCAGTTCAGTTTTCTGAAATAATTGGTAGTGTGAGCTGCTATTCTAAGCTTAGTGGTATGGCTGATGGATGAGGATTTTAGAGCTAAACAGGTTGGAAAAGGAGAAGAGCAGCCTCTTGGCATTTAGGCGGAAAAGGAGAGACTTAAGAACATAAGTTCAGTCTGCTTTATATAGCAAAAGCCAGCTGTACTTGCTTTTAGGTTTTCTCATATGTGACATGAAGATTATAGTGTTTTTTGCATATAATGTAGTTCAAACGGGATGCAAAATAGCACAGTTGGTTTGTTTCTTATATTAACTAATAAGACGGATATAAAAACAGTGACACAATCATGATAATAGAATAAATTTGTCTTCATAGTTATTGCAGAGATCTTTCTAATGTTTAAATACTTCTTAGTGCTATCTGAGCTGCCTCAAGGACTATATAAACTAGTCATTATGTTATGGTTATTTTTAATGGCTCCTCATTTCTTAGACATATCTATAGGTTTTAGATATATCTGATTTTCTATTACTATATTACTATTTTGACTTCATTTTTATTTTATTTTTCAAGGTCTGGCTTTTCCCAACTCATCCATTTTGATTATCTTTTACATAGATTAGTAATTATTGTTCCTTTTTAATTTTTCTTTTCTTTCTTGGACTTGTTTGTGTTACTGTTATTTTTTGTTATCACATTCCATGAGGTACAGGTAGTTTTTGCTTAAAGACTGCCCTGTTTAGCAACCATTCAAAGTTACAATAGTGCTGAAAAAAGTAACCTTATGACTGGTCCTTGCACTTATGGCCATTGCAGAGGGTGATCGAGATTCAGCCCTTTGCAACTGGTAAGTATTTTAAGACTTTCAGTGACCCGCAGTCCTGTGATTGCCATTTGCATGCTTCACAACTGGTTTCTGTCAGCCAGTGGAGAAGCTGCACTAACATCACAAGTCACGATCATATGATTACCGTATATACTTGAGTATAAGCCGACTCGAGTATAAGCCGAGACCCCCAATTTCACCCCCAAAAACTGGAAAAAGTTATTGACTCGAGTATAAGCCGATCCGCGCTCTGCAAGCCTCTGCCGCCAGCAGAGGCTCGATCCGCCATTTTGCAAGCCTGAATACACAGGAATACCCTGTGTGGCCACGGCTCTCGGGGAAGCCCTGGCTGTCCGCTTCCTCGCTCCACGCTGCCATTCGGGGCCCGCGCGTTCCTCGGGCAAATCGCGGCGCCCAGCAGGCGAGGAAACACGCCCGTTCCAGTCGCCCCCCCCCTTCCCTCAGGAGACGCAAAGCAAGTGACCGCCCAGAGCTTACCGAGGACTTGCGCGCGGCCGAGGCTTCGGTGCTTCCAGGATCGCGCGCACCTCTCCCAAGCCGCCGCCGTCCGGAGACCTGCCGAAGTTTGAAGAGGTTTGGGGAGGTGCGCGCGCACCTCCCCAAACCTCCCCAAACGTCGGCAGGTCTCCGGACCTCCGCGCCCTGCCTGCCTGCTTCTTTCCGCAGCGGAAAGAAGCAGGCAGGCAGGGCGCGGAGGTCCGGAGACCTGCCGACGTCCCCAAAGCTCCCCAAACGTCGGGAGGTCTCCGGACCTCCGCACCCTGCCTGCCTGCTTCTTTCCGCAGCGGAAAGAAGCAGGCAGGCAGGGCGCGGAGGTCCGGAGACCTGCCGACGTCCCCAAACCTCCCCAAACATCGGCAGGTCTCCGGACCTCCGCGCCCTGCCTGCCTGCTTCTTTCCGCAGCGGAAAGAAGCAGGCAGGCAGGGCGCGGAGGTCCGGAGACCTGCCGACGTTTGGGGAGGTTTGGGCACCTCCCCAAACCTCTCCAAACGTCGGCAGGTCTCCGGACCTCCGCGCCCTGCCTGCCTGCTTTTTTCCGCAGCGGAAAGAAGCAGGCAGGCAGGGCGCGGAGGTCCGGAGACCTGCCGACGTTTGGGGAGGTTTGGGGAGGTGCGCGCGCACCTCCCCAAACCTCCCCAAACTTCGGCAGGTCTCCGGACGGCGGTGGCTTGGGAGAGGTGCGCGCGATCCCGGAAGCACCAAAGCCTCGGCCGCGCACAAGTCCTCGGTAAGTTTTTTTTGTTGACTGGAGTATAAGCCGAAGTGGAATTTTTCAGCCCAAAAAGTGGGCTGAAAAATTCGGCTTATACTCAAGTATATACCGCCCTGAGTCCCTAGGGAGAAGGGCGGTATACAAATTAAATAAAACCTAAAACCTAAACCTAAACCTATACGGTACTTGTTTAACAACCACATCGTTTAGCAATAGACTTGCCATTAAGCAACAACAGTAGCCTTGAAGGACAGGAAGAAAAGCAACGTTCAGACAATTCCAAGTCCACTCCAAGAAACTAATTGGAGAAAAGCCCCTCCCTAGTTCACATGGAGATTAAAGTGAGAGAGGGGGGGAAAGCACATTCTGACTTGCAAGATTCTGTCATTAAAGATGTTCCGTTAAAAATAGCTTTAGAAATGTATTAAATTGATTAATTTGACTATGTTATAAATAAGGGAATCGGAGAGGGAATCCTTGTTGATGCAACCTGAGCTATTTAGAAATAACTTATTTGCTATTGTTTACTTTTGATTATCCAACCACTGTATTGCTTCATAAATATTTGAATGTAAATATTAAAAAATTAATAAAACTTGTACAAAAAGAAATAGCTTTAGATATATATGGCATTGGTTTCTTAGTCTGGTCTACTTTATACGGCTAACAGTAACTGAGAATTGTAGACGTGATGTCAGGAATGCTAAAGCCCGCAGTGAACTGAGGTTGCAAAGAAAGCGAAAGAAGAACAAATATGTTCAGTCTAATGGGAAATTAAAAATACCAATATTCCAGATGGTTAATAAAGATGGCAAAACTAACAGAGAAAAGAGAAAGCTACTCAATTCTTTAATTGTTTCATTTTCTTCAACAAGAAATATGTTTCACTTGGCCTCAGTAAAAATAGGATGAATGGGCAGGATTGAAGTTCAAGCTTCCTATTACCTGACTTTATTTTTACATTTGAACAAGTTCACATGGCTAGAATAGCTTGAATTATGTTTGATAGGGAATTAAAACAATTTGCTGATGTTTGTTTGAACATCTGCTCATCCTGTAGAATGCCTAATATACCTGATGACTAAAGGAGAGACTGTGCATATCTTCAAAAAGCTGAAAAAGAGAATTTGGGAAAGTGTAGGCCAATTTGACCAGTCAATTTGTAGAAGGTTCTTTAAAGCAAATTATAAAAAAGTCAGTGTGTAAACGTCTTTAAAAGTGTGATAGTTGCCAAACATTAATATGGATTTCTGAAGAATAAATCTTGCCAGATTAACCTTATCTTAACAACAGTAACAATAATAATAAACATCCAGATCTGCCGATCCCTTTGTAAGGACTCGATAGTTAGACAAAAATTTCAAATCCAGTCTGAACATCTGGCTGACTGTGCGATGATTAATAATGTTGATAATAATAATAATAATAATAATAATAATAATAATAATAATAATAATAATAATATAATCTTGGTAGGTTATAAAAATGCTATATAGGGGGCTTCTGGTTTTGTGCAGTTAGCGCAGCAGTCGAGGGATTGCAGGGCTCCGCGCCCTATGGTTGATTTCTCTCTGGGGACCCTAAATGGGCCCAAAGCCACCCTGGAGAGGTGGCAAGGAAGGAGGGAAGCCCCGACAATCATGGGGAGACAGTCGATCCGGACATCCGGGGAAAGCCCTCCAGAAACTGACAGAAGAAAGGCTAGCTTCATTCGTGAGTCTAGTCCAAGCTACATGCAGCTGAAGCCAAAAAGCATGACCGTAAACAGTGTGATTGAACTGCGTAAGAGTATTGATTCTCTCTTCTACCTGACTGATTCCCTGAAAAACAAAACGAAACCCAGAAGTAAAAATCCTCCAAAAGTGGGGGGGGGTTGCTCCAGTTCTCTCTAAATGGAAGTGGTGAATTAAATTTATTTATTTTATTTATTTTATTTTATTAGATTTATATACCGCCCTTTCCCGAAGGACTCAGGGCGGTTTACAGGGCATTTTAAAATCATACCAATACAAAATACAAAGTTAAAAGACAAATAAAAGATTAAATTATCCCTGAAAATAAAACCCCAGTTAAAATTCTCAGCCTGGGCCAGAGAGCTCAAAGAGCCAGTTCCCCAAATTTATGGGGAATAAAGATACAGAAATAAAATTAATATAAGATTTAAACCTGGAAAATGTGAAATCAATGGAATTTATTAAGCATTTCCTGGCAAAAGATTATTGACGGAGCTAAAAGGCTTATTTGTTTTGAAAATTAAAAGATGAACTAGTGCTGACATCTAGTGGTGGATGGAAATACTGCCCTAAATATACAGCCCAGAAAAAACCTGATATTCTGACCTTCAAAGCCTTAACTAAACAAAGAACAGCTGTAATAATAATAAAAAAGAGAACACTGTGGTCTATCTACAAAGTAAGAACTATATACCGGTAACTTAGAAAAAAATTGACCTTCCTGGACTATAAATACTTTTAAAACTGTTACTTTAAAGCAATTGGAAGAGAAAGGATTTTTGGTTATTATGGAGCATCAGAGGTCTTCAGAAAGAATGTACCAAGAAAAAATAAATACTTTCCAGGAGGAAATGTATGTTATGTTACAAACAATTACAAATGACACTAATTTCAAACCATGAGGAAATTAAAAATGAATTTGAAAACTTAAATGAATGCATTTTTAATTTAACGTCACAACAAATAAATGATCAGAAAACAAAAAAAGAGAGTGGTCATGTAAAGCAGACAACTGAATATAAACTAGTGGAAAGAAATTTAGAAATGGAGACTCAAATGAAGAAGAACTTACAAGAAACTGTGGACATGGAAAAGAAAATTCTAAGACCACAAAATAAGTTTGAGGACAAGGAAAAAGATTTCACAAGATGGATTCCAGAGCTGTTGGGAGTACTACAAGAAATGGGGAGACAAAATATGATGAGAGAAATCTTCAGTGAATATAAAGGGGAAAAATCTCTATACAAAGACATGATGTTTGATTCGTTTCTTATATTTACAACAACATCTACAAGATTATGGAAAGACTGATTCAACAGAAGAGATTGATTGGGAAAGATATTTGGCAAAAGGAGAGGGCTAAAGTGAGAATTAAGGAATTAGATGATGCGGCGTATCAGAGGGAACACTTAAAAAATAAACATTTGCTTGAATGTGGTTGAAGAAATAGATTTTAATTTAAGAGGGATGAATACAAGTAAGATAGCATTTTTTCTTTCTTTTTCTCTTTTTTTAGTTTGTTTTTTATATGGGGAAATATAAAAATGTTTGGGATGGTTAATATAAAGGAAATGTTTTAGATATTTAAATATAATTGATCTTAAGAAAATTTTAATAGATAACTAAAAATGTTTTGAATAGAGTTAAAAAATTAGATGATTGGATTTATTAAATGGAACATCTGAAGATTAAACACAGGTTTAATTATGAGTAAAAAGAACAGAAAAAATTGGAAATAAATATATACTAGTTTAAGAGGGATATGTATTTTAAGTAGTATATTTTTATTTCTTTTCTTCCTTTTTTTCTCTTTTTTCTTCTCCTTTCTTTTTCTTTTTCTTTGGTGTCTTTTTTGATTTACTTTTTAAGATATGAAAATAAATTTAAATACGTAAATGTAATTAACCTTGAGAAATTTTTAGCCAGTAAGAATGTTTTGAACATTGTAGGAAAAACAAATTTAAATAAGAATTGTAAACCGGATTCATGACAGGACAACCAAGATGACTAGACAGAAAAGAAGCATGGTGTTGATGTGATTATTCTTCGTAGAAATTTCAGAAAAAAATTATATTTAAATTGTTACCTATTGAATTAATAAGTATTGTATTAATTCAAGGTTGGCAAAGAGAATATTATTGGAAGAAGAGGAAATCAAGCAAAGCTATTATGTGGATTTTGGAATATAAAACTGATTGTTAGTGATTACTTTATCAATATAAGCCCAGACAACACACTGTTTATTAAATATTATGGTGTTTATGTTAAAAATCAATAAAATATATATTTTTAAAATGCTATATAGGTTGATTTTAGTAATACATTTGACAAATTACCCTAAGACAGTAACTCTGAAGATATCTGACAGTTTTAAAAAGATCTTAGAATAATCATAGACTGCTGAATTATCACCATTGTGAAGTGGGTAGAAAAAAAAATTGGAAGCCTCAATGATATCACTGCTTCTAAAACACAATAGTAATATGTAGTTCCAATTTATCCTGTATTAGAGCCTCGCTTTTGAGAATTCAAAACACTTTATCGCATGTATCTTTGCAAATTTTAAAGTGGCTTCCCATTCTAAACTGAAGATGTTTAGTCAGTGTGAGCACTACCTAAGACAAAACAGATCAACATAGCTTCAGAAAAAGTGATAATAAACAGTGGTAATAATTCAACAGTGGCCAATCATTAGTTCAAGAAAGGAAAAAGAATACTCCTAGACAAATTTGGCCACCCCAGAAAGCTTTCAGTAAGAAATAGATTATTTTTTTCTGAGACTTTATTTTTTCCATGGAAATCATTACATAATCCTAGTTTACACTGGGAAGGCTTTACTTTTGTTAGACAGCTAAGAAACTTTAAGTAGGAACAATGCTTGCTAAAACATTGAACCAAGCTTGTGATTTAAGCAGGAACCAGCATTTTAAGCTGACTCTAGAAACGCAATATTGGATTAGAATATATATAGAATCCTAATATTGGGTTAAACTTCTAAACGTTTTTCAAAGATAGGTTATGTAGCATTTTCAATAGCAATCTATTTTGGTATTAGGCTTGCTTATAATAATAATAATTATAATGCACACTTGCATTTTGTGTGAAACTTAGCAGCTGCTAGACTGACTTGTAAGGTTAGGGCAGAAAGTTATAAAAATAAAATTGTTCATGTATTGATATATCCAAACACGTATATTCCAAAACATATACTTTATAGGCCATTGAATTATAGATTAATGAAGCTAAATCTGCATGTTATATAGAGACTACAATAATGTATCTATTCTAAAAGACAATGTAGGCTAAAGTATAATTCTTCCTGGTCTTAGAATTCCCTTTGCTTTACTTATGAGCATTTGTAAGTTAAAAAAAAATAGAGCATTCATTATGATTTATAAACTGGATTAAAATGTTTTCTTCATTTTTTTATTTTTCTATAATACACTCAGAGATAAGTCCTCTTGAATATGTTTCCAAATGCTACAGAAATATATAAAAAAATTTATTTGTGGAATTTATTGAAATACTGTGTTTAGGTCGCTATGATTTTTTTGAACCCCAAAAGTATAGAAATATAATGGCAGTAAAATTGTATTTGCTTTCTTTTACTTCAGGCCTGTTTTACTTATAAGAGAAATGTTACCATCAGTAAAATTTAGACCTTCCATTAATTGTTACGGCAATAAGTGTGATTCTATTACTGATAGCTGTAAAAAGATTTGTAAACTATTTGGTATTTTAGTTAACAGGCTGCTCTTAAGAACACTTTAGTTTGGTTGTGCTACAATAATGCTTGCATTCATTTACAAAAACATTTTTCTTCTACAGAGACTCACAGCTAGTGCAAAATCCAGACAGCGAAGCAGGCTTGCTATAATGTCTCAGCACCTGTGCACTGTTCACAAAGGTTTTACAATTCCAGGTCAAGCTTTTGTTCCAAAGCCAGAGGTCAGTCTGTTCATTCTTTTTGCATTTTTTTTTTGCAAATAAGTGTTTGAAGCTTCATTCAGCTATTCACAAAGCCGTTAGCATGGAGACTCAGACATATTCTAATTTCACAGAGTATTCATGAAGGTTGTTGGATAAGCTCCAAAAATACTGAAAAGTAAACTTAGTAATAAGAAGCATTTATAATTGTGGGATATAAATTTTCAGTGAAGATGAGTGAGAAAGATTTAAAGGCAGCATTCGAAAGGAAGGCAAATCAATAAAAGAGAAAGAGTGATAGATGAGAAAATGTTCAGATAAATTCCAAGTACCCCAGTGATGTGTCAGAATTCTTCAGAGGTCTTAAGTAGCGGGAAGCCCTGTGGGGCTATTCCAAAGGAGCATCAAACTCTTTGTTAAATTATTTGTACAATCTGTAGGAAATCACACATTCGTGGCAACAATAAATGTTGACATACCTCTGGGAAATCGCTATTTTGGTTCATTGTGACACTTTGTGGAGACAAGATTTCCTTAGAGGTGGCTGTGTCCAGATTTTGAGAATAACAACTCAAGTAAAATGCTATTCCAAAAAGAAATGTTTTCTGAGGGTTTCCTGAACCAGTTCCAAAACCCAGTCCTATTCTATTCCTTCTAATATCCAAAATAGAGATAGTGATTACTTGGTTGTAATGTTACACATGTCTCCTGTTTATTGCTGCCATGGTGTGGTTTAGAAATTGCTCGTGATAATTGTTTTCCTCTTTTGTATAAGCCATAATTTGTTTATGCCATGGTTTATATAAATGCATACTATGGTGGCTAGGTTTTCAGTTCACATTAAGGCAGAATGAAATGAATGGGGGTACCCTCCCAGAACTTGGAGCGTCCTTTAATGATCATTCAGAAGCTACGGCTGGTATAAAATGCAGTGGACTAGGCAGTCCAGTATCTTCATGTGAATCCACAGGTTTCGTGGATGCATTGGTTAGTAGAGAGTTTCCAAGAATGATTCTTGCTGCTAATTGTCACTGTTAAGGCCCAATGTAATTCAAGACTTGGTTATCTAAAGGACTGCCCATCCAACTAGATCAGTGATGGCAAATCTTTTAGAGACTGAGTGCCCAAACTGCAACCCAAAACCCACTTACGTATCATCATGTGCCGCGTGGGCGTGGCCCATTGGGTGGGTGTGGCCAATTGGGTGGGCATGGCCCATTGGGTGGGCATGGCTGTGGTGGTAACGGCAGACTGGGTGGGACTAAAAAGCTTAATTAATCAATTCCAACTTTGCGAGATCTTTTTTTTTCCCGCGAGAAGTTGAAATTGATTGATTGATTGAACCTTTTTTTTGCACATGGCGGCAGAGGCCTAAAGTGAAAAGGTTTTATAAAACCCAGCTGAAGGCCTAGGACTAGGGCGATGGCGCACATGCCCACAGAGATGGCTCTGTGTGCCATAGGTTCACCACCACGGAACTAGATCAAATAAGGTTAACTCCTTCCAGGTCCTACCTTTGTGAAATGGGCATCTGACGGGCCCTCCAAAGTGAGTGTTTTTGGTACTTACTCCTATTCTATGGAACTCCCTCCTTTGGCCAGCATTGTTCCTTCTTGATTTTAGGAAAGGTGTAAAGGCTTACCTATTCCTCTTTGCACAGGAGGACAGTGTGCTATGATAGGAGGTGGGATTTGCAGGCACATAATTTCATTTTTTTATTTTTGTATTCTTTCTATTTATCTGTCTGCCTATGTAATCTTGAAGAAATATTTTATGTTCAGATTGTTAACCTAAAACATTTGGGAATGGATGGCATACAAATAAATACCGGTAGTCTTGAAAGTGGCTAGCACTTCAAAAATATATAGTACAAAAAGCACATACCGTATATACTTGAGTATAAGCCGAATTTTTCAGCCCACTTTTTGGGCTGAAAAATTCCACTTCGGCTTATACTCCAGTCAACAAAAAAACTTACCGAGGACTTGTGCGCGGCCGAGGCTTTGGAGCTTCCGGGATCGCGCTCACCTCTCCCAAGCCACCGCCGTCCGGAGACCTGCCGAAGTTTGGGGAGGTTTGGGGAGGTGCGCGCGCACCTCCCCAAACCTCCCCAAACGAAGCCGGGTCTCCGTTCCTCTGCGCCCTGCCTGCCTGCTTCTTTCCACAGCGGAAAGAAGCAGGCAGGCAGGGGGCGGAGGAACGGAGACCCGGCGACGTTTGGGGATATTTGGAGAGGCGCCCAAACCTCCCCAAACGTCGCCGGGTCTCCGTTCCTCCGCCCCCTGCCTGCCTGCTTCTTTCTACTGTGGAAAGAAGCAGGCAGGCAGGGCACAGAGGAACGGAGACCCGGCGACGTTTGGGGATATTTGGAGAGGCGCCCAAACCTCCCCAAACGTCGCCGGGTCTCCGTTCCTCCGCCCCCTGCCTGCCTGCTTCTTTCTGCTGTGGAAAGAAGCAGGCAGGCAGGGCACAGAGGAACGGAGACCCGGCGACGTTTGGGGATATTTGGAGAGGCGCCCAAACCTCCCCAAACGTCGCCGGGTCTCCGTTCCTCCGCCCCCTGCCTGCCTGCTTCTTTCCGCTGTGGAAAGAAGCAGGCAGGCAGGGCACAGAGGAACGGAGACCCGGCGATGTTTGGGGATATTTGGAGAGGCGCCCAAACCTCCCCAAACGTCGCCGGGTCTCCGTTCCTCCGCCCCCTGCCTGCCTGCTTCTTTCCGCTGTGGAAAGAAGCAGGCAGGCAGGGCACAGAGGAACGGAGACCCGGCGACGTTTGGGGATATTTGGAGAGGCGCCCAAACCTCCCCAAATGTCGCCGGGTCTCCGTTCCTCCGCCCCCTGCCTGCCTGCTTCTTTCCGCTGTGGAAAGAAGCAGGCAGGCAGGGCACAGAGGAACGGAGACCCGGCGACGTTTGGGGATATTTGGAGAGGCGCCCAAACCTCCCCAAACGTCGCCGGGTCTCCGTTCCTCCGCCCCCTGCCTGCCTGCTTCTTTCCGCTGTGGAAAGAAGCAGGCAGGCAGGGCACAGAGGAACGGAGACCCGGCGACGTTTGGGGATATTTGGAGAGGCGCCCAAACCTCCCCAAACGTCGCCGGGTCTCCGTTCCTCCGCCCCCTGCCTGCCTGCTTCTTTCCGCTGTGGAAAGAAGCAGGCAGGCAGGGCACAGAGGAACGGAGACCCGGCGACGTTTGGGGATATTTGGAGAGGCGCCCAAACCTCCCAAATGTCGCCGGGTCTCCGTTCCTCCGCCCCCTGCCTGCCTGCTTCTTTCCGCTGTGGAAAGAAGCAGGCAGGCAGGGCACAGAGGAACGGAGACCCGGCGACGTTTGGGGATATTTGGAGAGGCGCCCAAACCTCCCAAATGTCGCCGGGTCTCCGTTCCTCCGCCCCCTGCCTGCCTGCTTCTTTCCGCTGTGGAACGAAGCAGCCTGAACGAAGCAGGCTGCTTCTTTCCACTGCGGAACGAAGCAGCCTGCCTGCTTCTTTCCGCTGCGGAACGAAGCAGCCGGCGGCGGAGGCTTGCAGAACGGCGGATCGGCTTATACTCAAGTCACCAACTTTTTCCAGTTTTTGGGGGTGAAATTGGGGGTCTCGGCTTATACTCGAGTCGGCTTATACTCAAGTATATACGGTATACTTTTGGAATAAATTGGGCAGCTATCAGAATTGTCAATTTCCTTGGTAACAGTATGGCAATGGCCTGTCATTGCCTTACTTCAGGATTTTTTTTCAACCTTCTGCAACTAATTTCCCAAATGTTTCCCAATTTTCCCAATATTAACAAGGTCTGGACCTAATATATTGTTTAGATCAAGATTGGCTAAGTACTGCAATCTTGTTGCTCAATAGAGAGTTAGAATAGCAGATGGCATCGAGCTGTATGGTGGGATGGCCAAAGTCAGATTCATTTTCAGACACTACTAAACCATTTGTGGGACCTTAGACAGATGACCACATTTCAGCTTAGCTTGTGTCACAGGATTGTTAAAGGGTTAATGCTTACATAATAATGCATCATTTAATATTACATGACTGATCCTGATTAGAAGATGACTTGGGAGTTATTTTCAGAGTAACTATTGTCCTTTCTCTGTCCTTGATATACATGGGTTAGTGGAAACTTTGCATAATTATTGGAAAACAAACCTGAAGGATTCTGGGACCTGCTGATGTCTTGACAGTGTCCTTCATCATTGGTGATGATGACTAGTCTGGTGAGAACTTCAACAATATCTGGGGGATCACTGATTCCTGATCCTATATTACAGTGTCTCCTGTAAGAAACATTCTGGCTTTCATGTGTTCCCGGCCAGTGATTGATTGTTACTTTTCATCTGTAAGGCAGGAGAAAAGGGAATAGACTGGCCTGAAATTAATTGTCTTGATGCTCTTCATTTGGGCTGGCAATAGGACGCCAACTTTTGCAAATTGGTTTTCTTTTGGAGATTACAGTGCTAGTGTCAAACTCACCTTATGAGTACTGTTATAAAATCCCCCCTTTTACAATCTTGTAGCCCCTATAAATACTGTTATTTGTTCTGTTTTTATTGCTCTTTCCATGTTAAATTGGTGGTGGTAATATACAGTATATCTGCAGAGAGAGTACTCTCTTAAGAACTGTTACTCTTCTCTATTTCTATGCAAGCAGTATTTCTTTTGTTTTGATGTTGCTGGTGCATTTTTTCTTGGAATTTGTCTGACTTTAACAGAATACTTTTAACTTTTTTGTCTGAGAATTAGATTGCATGGTATTATGCCAATGCAAGCTTGCCAGCTGTGTTAAAAATATTTGAACTGGGTTCTTAATTTAATACATTTTTTCCAAACACGATTAATGGTATTTCCAGAAATGAAATAGCTGGCACACAAAATATAACTAGATTATTAATCTATATTTGTTAAGATGCTAGCTATGAATTCTTATTTTCTCAAAAGCAGCAATCTTCATTTTTGAGCTGTTTACATTCGTTTTCATAAGATAATGATTTCCATGTAGAAGAAAATGGTGATATTCATTGGCTATCATGTGCTGTAGTGGGAATGACCAGACATTGAGAATCAAGATAGTTTCTCATGCGTACTTTTACAAAATGGCTATCATGGGCCCTTTTTTTTTAAACAGTTGCTATAGCGAAACACTTATTTCCAACATGGTGAACTGATGAAGTTGCTCCCAGGTTGCTCATCACTTTTAGCTTCCAGAATGTCCTCTGCCAGTCTACTCAAAGTTTTTTGGATCTTATATATCATGAAAATAATAACATTTTGCTATTAATTGTTGAATTGCAGTTATATTTCTGCTATAAAGTTTCTCCTAGTTTGGGGCTGCTTCTCTTCAAAGTTTGGGTTTTCTTTTGTTTTAACATACTTAAGGTTACTTCTGCATATGTCTCAGAACTGGCACAAGCAGATGTTTGTGGATGAAAATCAGCATTAAGATACTTATCTTAAAAATGCCCCTTTAGGAAGAAACAGGTATATATATATACTGCTCAAAAAAATAAAGGGAACACTTAAACAACACAATGTACTGTATTTAATAGTAGGATGTCTTTATCTTATGTTCCCTTTATTTTTTTGAGCAGTATATTTTTAATAAACTATAATAATGTTTTGCAAACTGAAGTGCTGCACTAGCCAAACATAGGCAGTATATTTTGAGTTTGTGTTGTACAGTTTTTACCAAGTTTTACAAAGTAATCAGATTCCTTGTGCAGATTTCACAGGTAGTGGCAAAACTCACTGTGGCTCCTTAGCAGCGCTGAGAGGTTTACTGCCTCTATTATTAGAGATAATGTTTAACTCCCATGGCTACTAATAATTAATAACCTTACTGTCCCTGCAATTGATGAGTCTTTTTTTAAAGAACAGCTTACCCACCACATCTTTTTGTAGTAATCTTTAAAATTTAACAGTGTGTTTCACGTATCCCAAAACTTTACCCCAGCCCTCTCTTCAGCTTTGCTATGTAACTCAGGATTCTGACAAAAAAAACACCCAATATCTTATAGATTTGACAATTAATAAATATGTGGATTAAATGAGGGACTGAAGCAACTTGAGGGAGGAGAGATAATAAGATTGTAATTATCTATTGAAAAGAAGATCTGAAGTCACTTATAATTTTACTAACTTTAATTCATTTTTTGCACTTTTTTTCATTTAATTTTTATTCTGGGGGAAATTTTCTTAATTTAAAAAACAAACCATGATTCTGGTTTTTTTTATAGGGAAAAAGTACACCTCATTTTTATCATGTTATGTATAATTTTAGAAGCCTCTACATATCCTTTTATTTTTCTAACTAAAAAAAATTCATGCTATAATTCTTTTGTAAGAAACAAAAGACTTATCTTTTGGTGAAGTTATTTAACATTGCTGACACTAGAAAATAGGTGCTATAGAAATCTACAGATAGCTCAAATTATATTTCAAGCTATTGATCCAAACTTTGCTCTTTATATTGTGCTATATTGCTAACATGTTCAAATTTTATCTCTCTTGAAGGGAGATGAGTGGTTATTTTGTGACCGATCATGATTTTTGCAGATGGACACGAGAAAAAGATTTAAAGAAGCAAGACTAATCAAGTGTCTCATGCTGGCAAAATAATTATAAAACAATTGACTATTGCCTGCTAAATCTTTGAGTGGCATATAGCCAAAATCTTTGGAATCTGATTGAAGATTGCTTTGTAAATAGTTTGCATAAAGTATAGATAATAGCTAGATGACATACAGCTTTAAATCCTGCTGAAGTACTCACTAGTTACTGACAACTGGAACAGTTTATTTAATTATGTTTAGTTTTATGTTATTTAAGACACGTAGAAATCAAGCTTGAAAAAAGGAGTTTTTAAAAATGTCCTGTAAATATAAATAGGTAGGTCTTGTTAGTCCTGTTGTGTTTGACTTAGTGGCAAAATATTAAGTAGAGGTTTTCCAAAGAAAGCGGAATGGGTGCAGGTTATTGTGGGGCATGGAATCTCTGAAGTCTAGGGGCAGCTAATCCTCAGAAACGTTGGGATAACTGTTATTCTTTCAAAGAAACCTGGAGAGACCATTTATCATAGTCGTTGAAAACTGACATTGAGAAATGCAGCCAACATTTAAAAACAAAACACAGAAATCCACAGCAAGGCAGAATCAGTTCAGCTGGTACCATTGTTAAAATAAGTCACTTGGTGATACTAAATGAGGCATGTGACAGATACAAACTAACTCTTGTAACTAATTTATATTATATTTACACCCCTACCACCCATTCTCAGTATAATCCAGTTGCAAAGCAGTTTCAGTAATAAAGGGTGGGTTAGTTTTTAAATTCTTAGCATCTTTTTCTTTCTTTTTTTAATAAATAAGAAACAGCTCACCCAATGTCTTTATAAGGATTGCATCAATCGCATTGTTATAAAAGCAAGACCACATAAGCAACCTCGATAGACAGGTCCACCACTATATTTACACATAGTCCTTCAGGCTGTAGTCTTTGTCCACTTGCCGGGCAGCTAGGTGCAGGTTCTGCTGCTTGTTAGGATAAATCCCTGGTCTCTGCTGTTTCTTAAAACAGGAAGTGCCAAAGATGGTACCTGCAGCAAGCAGAAGTCCAGCCGAAATAAATCCAACGTAAACTGCTCCTCCTGGTTCATGCTTACTGCTTTCTGGAATAGTTGGGTCCAGAAAGTTGGAAATAATCTCTTTCGTGTACCAGGCTGTTGGTATCAAGCCAGATATTCCTGCCAAAATAAAGAAGACTCCTCCGGCAACTGACGTGTGGTTTTTGGTCTCTCTGTCCCCTCCCAGGAGGGTGCACTTCATCCCCACTGTGGCGATGCAGATCCCAAAAATGGAGAGAATGCAGGACAGAATCATGGTGGTCCTTGCTGCCTGGATGGAAACAGGGAGAGAGAGGATTGAATATTTCAGTGTGCAGCTGAACATCCCGGTGCTGTACCATGTGCAGTCCATCCAGAGCCCTTGCATCTGAGTGATGGCTGTGATTATGTTTGAGCCCGTGTCTGCATTCACCTTCCAGTTGGGCAACAGGGTGGCTGCGATCGCACCAAAAACACCAAACAAGGCTAGGATGAAAGCAAAAAACTGGAGCGCGGCTGATGCCATGATGAGATTTGCCGTCACCTTTTGTCTGCCTGTTTCTTTTCTGTTGCTGTAAACCTGTGTTACTGTCTGATGGCTCCCCAGCCAAGGCTGTAGTTGTCTGTATGTGATAGGAGGAGGGGAGAGAGTGGCAAGGGCAGGAGAATTGAGCAAACAAGAGGGCTTGCATTTGAAATAACGGCTAACTGAATGATTTGCTAAACGTGACCCTGCAGCAGATGAGAAGGCTACAAAAGGACTGAGCAGATGTACACCGGGCACTTGGAGAGGGGTGATTATAAATGGGTAGTGAGTGAGAGCAACTGAGCATGAGGAGGTGTTGATAATCAGCCACAGTGGCAGAAACTGCAAATGAAATGGTAAGACGTAAAATTGAGATATGTCCTGTGCCAAAAAAAATCAAGGAAAGATTTGTGCCCTTATTGGCCGGCTTAAGAAGCTTCCAATCCATTTTGTAAGACAGCATGAAGAAATTTTTTTTAAAAAAATGTAATTCTAGTCCTATAAACAGTATAGGTCTTAAATTTCCAATGGATTTGAAATGAAATGTACATCGATATAACTTCTCAATTCTTGCAATGAATATACTCAGGCTAGAGTTCAAATAGTCTTTTCCTACTTTCATTCTTTTATACACATATAAATACTAATCACTGATTGGGAACCCAAGAATTCACCAGGTTCATGCTATAGGTGTCCCAGTGACAGTTTTTAATTAAACACACATGAACAGCTTTGCTTCTGTAAGTTTTCAAATATTTCCCATTAAATAAAAATTAACAGTTCTATAGTTGTTTCAATTTTATCTCAGTTCAGATATTATTGATTTTGAAGAGTAAAAACTGGAAGTCCTGGTAATGGAAAGGGAATGAATTTGTTGTACTTAAGGCTAAGATAGTGTATCAACCATTCCTTTATGATTATTTTTTTTATACTGAACTTATCAATTTAATTAGTTTCACTGCTTACCATGTCATAATCTTATATCGTCTTCCTTAACTTATTGTCAGTAACTTATACTGAATGGGTATACTGTGTATTAACAGTGTTAAAATTGCTTCTGCAAGAGAGTATATTTCATATGTTTTGTTGGGAATTCCTTCATTTTAAATTCTCACATCCCTTGTGTCTTATTTTCTGCCACAGTATGATAGATCCAGCTTCATCTCCTCATCAGCTGTGATAGAGGGAGAAGCCAGCCCTGAATGGTACCACTTTTACCTCATGGTTTACTGCTGCTCAGGAGCATTGTGGAGTGTTAGTTTTTGCAGCTTTAAATATTAAAATCAGCATGATCTCAGAATTAAAGAGTAGCTTTTGAGTAAGTGCCAACATCACACAAATGTACAAAAATATTAAAATCCCATTTTTAATAATGTTTAGATGCCATAAAATGCAGATATCTAATAATACGTTTCAGTACTTACTGATAAAGGAAAGGTTTAAGATGCTTTCATGGCAGCAGAAGTTGTAAAAACACAACTTATCTGGAGGGTAAATGTCTCTGTTCCTCATGGAAAATTGCATTGGCTATTTTATTAACCAGAAATAGGTCTCTGATGCTCTGTATGCAGCAGTGCTTCCTATTCCTTGTCTTAGTACCATCTACCAGAATATAAAGAGCTACTTTGTTTAACAAATCTGCATTGGAGAAAATACTTTGCTTAACAAAAGCAAAAGAGATTATAGAGAAAAGGCATGTAAACCCTTGGTTTTAAGCACATAATGATTTCCAGATCCCAAGCTGAATAATTGGCTTGGAGAGTAGAACAAATATTTTAATAGAAAAAAATTGTCCCAATTTTAGCTTTAGAAACTGTTTTCGCTACAGCAGGGGTCCCCAACCCCCGCTCCGTGGACCAGTACCGAGCTGTGGCAAGCCACCAACTGGCCTGCACAAACAAGCAAAGCCCCATCCATGGGATGCAGGCAGCACACAAAACCACACACCCTCCGGTCCACGGAAAAACCTCTCTTCACAGAACCGGTCCCTGGTGCCCAAAAGGTTGGGGACCTCTGCGCTACAGTATAGGAAATAATAACTATAGAATGAGCTTCAACATAAGTGAAAGCAGAATTAAGGTGTTTTATATTGCCAATCAGTCTCAGAACCTCAGAATTGCACAGCGAGATATAAATTCCTCTAAGTAATCATTGTGAGAAATACACATACCTACAGTACATACATATGTGGCTAAGTTTCACATACCTTTCCAGTTGTTTCTGTACAGTACTGTAATTATTTGCCTTACTTCTAAAGGTTAAGTGGGGAAAAAGCAGTACTTGCAGCTTATATGATAAATACAGAGCATAGCTGTAAAGGTTTTGACAAGTCAACAAGAAAAAGCTCTAGTGAAGAAATGTCAGGGGAAATCTGCTAATTATGCAATATGATAAATAGGAGCTTCCCTTATTGTCTGACCTTTTCTGTCTGGGAAAAGGGAAATCACTGATTTGTGATCCACTGGAGATAGTAAATCAGGTGCTGTCCAGGTGTTTTGGATTTTAAGTGTCATCGGCCCCACTAAAAATGACCAGGATCGAGGAGGGTGCTGTTGTTCCAAACATCTGGTGGGCATGTGATTATTTCCCTTTATAACAAGTGAGCATTGACAGCAACATAGTGGTAACTGTGGTTTCATTAATCTTCAAGTAATGGGGATTCAAGGTTTGCTTTTGCATAAAGTCTCCATATTGTTATTGAAAACTGTACTTTGCGTAATTTCTCCAGTTCCTTTTAAACCTGATTGCCTACAAATTCTGGACAAGCCAAATAGTTGTTGACATTGGCCTGTCTTGGGATAGATCTTGGGTCAGGTTTGTTATTATATAACAGAAGCCATAACATGACTGCTTGGCATTACTTTTCAAACACAGAATAACTCTTAAGGATGACTTCCTGTCCTTCTCTAAGCAAAAAAATAAGGAGCAGCTCATCCTTGAGATTGTTTTTGCATTGCTGTAGCTCAGAGGTTTGATAGAATTGTCTGGAAGCAGATCTAATTGAACTGGATAGGACTTAACTCATACTTGGTTTTCAATTTTTTTAAGAAAATATAATTTCATAGAATTGAAGTATTTTGTGGGGTTTTTTAATTAAGGTCACTGATCAGAATTCTGCACATTAACAAATTAAACAATTTCTACTCCAAACAAAATACAAAGGTAAAACTGTAAATCTGTCACTGAGGTGATCAAAATATAATGAGGTTTATAGCCAGGACATATAGTTCTTATTTAGCTACTTCAGCTGGCACTGGCAGCTTGGTCATTAATCAAAGTAGTTGCTAAGTTGAAATTGCAACTGCATATTGTCAGGCCAGTTGTAGATAGGATTGGTCATACCTTCTTTTTCATTACCATTGTGACTGTGAATGGTTGCTAAATGAGGCAGTTGCTAATTGTAGTAAAATCATATACAGACAGTATAAAAAGTTTTGCCACGTTCAGCAATGACATTCAGTGTCAAAAATCTCAAAGGCATAGCCTTGCATAATGTCACTTAGCCTGGGTATTTCACAAAGTAGATCACAACCTGCTTAGTAAGCTAGAAAAAAGAAGGATGGACGACATCACCACCAGATGGATTTGTAGCTGGCTGACAAACCGTTCCCAACAAGTAGTCCTCAATGGTACTACATCCACATGGAAAGAAGTAAGCAGTGGGGTACCACAAGGCTCCATCTTAGGCCCAGTACTCTTCAGTATCTTCATTAATGACTTAGATGAGGGAATAGAAGGGGAACTCATCAAATTTGCAGATGACACTAAACTGGCAGGAAAAGCCAATACCCCAGAAGACAAGCTCAGGATCCAAAAAGATCCTGACAAACTTGGAACAGTGGGCCACATCCAACAAAATTAATTTTAATGTGGAGAAAAGCAAAGTTTTACATTTAGGCAGGAAAAATAAGGAGCAGCTCATCCTTGAGATTGTTTTTGCATTGTTGTAGGTCAGAGGTTTGATAGAATTGTATCAAAGGTAGAAGTATCTAGCTCAAAAACAGTAACTGTGAGAGGGACCTTGGAGTCCTAGTGGATGATCACTTGACTATGAGCCAGCAGTGTGCAGCAGCTGCCAAAAAAGCTAATACAATCCTGGGTTTTATAAACAGAAGCATAGAATCAAGATCACGTGAAGTATTAGTACCGCTTTATAAAACCCTAGTAAGACCACTCCTGGAATACTGCAACCAAGTTTGGTCAAAAAAGATGTTGAGACTTTGGAAAAACTTCAGAGAAAAGCAACTAAAATGATCACAGGCCTGGAGACTAAAACATATGAAGAAAGGCTGCAGGACTTGAGTTTGGCTAGTCTAAAGAAAAGAAGAAATAGGGGTGACATGATAGCAGTATTCCAATATTTGAGGGGCTTCCACAAAGAGGGGGTCAAACTATTCTCCAAACCACCAGAGGGCAGGACAAGAAACAATGGTTGGAAACTGACCAAAGAGAGAAGCAACCTGGAATTAAGGAGAAACTTCCTAAAAGTGAGGACAATTAACCAGTGGAGTAGCTTGCTTTCAGAAATCGTGGACGTTCCGTCACTGGAGGTTTTTAAGAAGAGACTAGACAGTCACTTGTCTGAAATGGTGTAGGTTCTCCTGCTTGAGCATGGGGTGGACTAGAAGACCTCCAAGGTCCCTTCCAGCTCTATTCTATTCAAACCTAATAGACAGTTATAAAATGGGTCCTTGTAAAAGGCGAAAGATTTATACGATCTGAAGAGAAACCAGAGTCCTTGGACTTCCGGTGGCGGTGCGGCGCCGAAGACAGCCTTCCCGGGCTGCCCGCGGCTCAGCTGTTTGTTTTTTCGCCCGAAACAGCGCCGATCAGCTGTTCGGGCGAAATTGAAGCCCCCTCCTCAGGAGAAGAGGAGGGGGTGAGGCCCCAGGTAGGGGTAGAGTTCTCCGGGGCCGCCTGAGCTTGGAGCTTGGGCGGCTGAAGGATTGAACTCCCCCGAAGCCTGGGTTGCTCCCAGCTGGCCGGCGTCTCTGCTCCGAACTTCTTGGAGCAGAGCCAGGCGTCTGCGAACCATCCCTGCCTGAAGAAAGGACTATGATTTAAAGGAGCAGGCAGAGCGGTACAAGAGGTAAAGGTGAAGAGGATTATTTTACTATACTCTCTAGCTTGTTGGACTTTTTAAACTTTAAGTGAAAGTGCGTCATAATTGAGGACTAAAAGATGGCGGCGAAACCTCCCCCTAAAACTCTTCGGAGCGGTGGATCCTCGCCGGTGCAACAATCATCACTACAGGCGTTGCACCCTCCTGAAGTGCTGACATCGAAGGACTTACGAGATGCTCTGGATAAACTTTTGGAATCAATCAATCAATCAATGGGTGATAAATTTGCACAGATGGAGGAGAAATTGGAGAAATTGGAGGAGAGAATGGAAGAGAGGATGGAACAGAAGTTCAGCGTGATGAAGATAGACATTTTGTCTTCAGTGCATAAAGTGGCGGGATGTGTGGAAGAATTAGATGAAAAAATGGATGATCTGGCTCAAAGGAACGCTATATTAGAAGTAAAAGCACGGGAGAATGAAAATGCAAGAGACAAAATGGAAAGGGAGTTAAGCCTAGCCCAATATTACCAGATGCAGTTTGCTGTTAGAATCAGAGGTTTAAAAGAGAATATTAAAGAAGATTTAAAGCAGCTGATCTCTGAGGCTCTTGAAGTGGTATTAAATCAGCCAGCATCTGAAATAAGAGCAGCTATGGATAAAGTGTTTTGGGTGAATTCATGGATTGCCAGACAGAGAAAGTTGCCTAGAGATGTGGTGGTTTATTTTGCAAAAAGAGAGATTAGAGATCAAGTTATACAAGCTGCCTATGATGCTAAAGTGGTGATTGCTGAACAAGAAGTCTTGGTTTTAAAAGAAATTCCTCCAAGGATTTTAAGGGGAAGGAAGGACTATACATTTCTCGTGCATGAGCTTAAGCAAAGAGATATAAGGTTCAGATGGGAGATTCCAGATGGGCTGATGGTGATGCATGAAGGTAAAAGGTATCGGCTGATTACTGTGAAGCAAGCGCGTGATTTCTACAATAATGTCTTAAAAGCAACCCCATTAACACTTCTGGAAGCTGGAAAGGGATCGGGAGAAGGAGAACATCAAGAGGATGAAACAGAGGAAAGTGGTGCTGGAGGAGATCAAGATACAACTTCTTTGGATGATCCTAGAGAGCAAAGAGTAACGCGTGTTGCTTTAAAACGAGCAAAGAAAATAAAAGAACAAGATCAGCAAAAGTCTTCAGATTCTTCACAACGTACATATAGTCAAGCTGTGGGAGGAGCACGGCCTAAAGAAGTTAGCCCTATCAAAGCTGTGCTCCAAGAGCTTTGGGAGGATATGCATGGCAACTAAATTTCTAACCTGGAATGTTAATGGACTAAATTCACCGCAGAAGAGGAAGAAAGTTTTTCAATATTTAAAACAATTTAAGATAGATGTTATATGTTTGCAAGAAACGCATATTAGAGTTTTGGATCAAAAGCATTTATTGAACTCGAGACTGGGTACGCAATTTGTTGCCTCTGCAGAGAATAAGAAAAATGGAGTGGTTGTTTATGTTAAAAGTGCCTTAACAGCAGACTTAATTGAAGCAGATAAGCATGGAAGATATGTTATGATTGAGCTGTTGTTAGAAGGTAAAAAGACGCTTCTAGTTGGATTATATGCACCTAACCAACAACAAGCTGATTTTTTTAGCTTACTCCACACAAACCTTACCCAGTTGGATTATAAATCTTTTATTTTTATGGGAGACTGGAATGGTGTTTTGGATGTACAGTTGGACAAGGCTGGAGCTTTTAAGCGCATTCCAAGTCATGCTAGACTGCCTAAATCTTTTTTTGAAATGAAGGATGACCTGGAATTGCGAGATATTTGGCGTGAGAGACACTTGCAGGAGAAGGATTATACTTTTTATTCTGATAGACACCAATCTTTTTCGAGGATTGATTTTATTTTGTTGACTAATGATTTTTTTTTTGAGAACTAAAAAGGTGAAGATTTGTGCAAGAACTATTTCTGACCACAGTCCAGTTTGGTTGGAGATTGATAAGGAGAAAAGAGACAGGCGCTCGTGGCGCGTAAATGAGAATTTGTTTAGAAATCAGAGAAATGTGGAAGAATGCAAACAGCGGATGAAGGACTTTTTTGAGATTAATATGAATAAGGGTACCTCTATGGACATGGTTTGGGATGCTAGCAAGGCCTATATGAGAGGGGTGTTGATATATATGAATAATAGACATAGACGTGCAGTGGAAACTAGAAGGAAAGAACTGGAGAATGAAATAAAGGAAAAAGAAAAGGCTTTGATTTTGAATCCAGAGGATGTGAAGGTCAAGGAGGCTATTAGACTGCTAAGAGGACAATTTGATAAATTAATGGCAGATCAAGTGGCAACCAATCTGCGGTTTGCTAGGCACAATACTTTTTGCAACGCTAATAAACCAGGCAGATGGTTAGCTTATAGATTGAGGAAAAAACAAACGGCCTCTAATATAGATAAGATTGAGTATAAAGGAAGGGTTGTGTTTCAACAGAATCTTATTAAGGATGCTTTTGTGGATTTTTATTCGAAATTATATACTAAAGAGGAAATTAATGTAAAAGATATTGATATATACTTGGAGAATGCTAGCATCCCAGTTCTTACGCAAGTACAAAAAGAGGGGATTAATCAACTGATTACAGAAGAAGAAATTCTTACAGCAATTAAGGAACTGAAGGTGGATAAAGCGCCAGGCACGGATGGCTTGACTGCAGCCTATTATAAAAATTTACAATTTGAGATGATAAAGCCGTTAAAGGAACTGTTTCAGACAATTCAGAGGGGGGGAAAGGTGCCACCGTCTTGGAGAACAGCTTTTATCTCTTTGATTCCGAAGGAAGACCAGGATGCTACTCAAGTTAAAAATTACAGACCGATATCGCTTTTAAATACAGATTATAAGATATTTGCTAAGGTTTTGGCTAATAGACTGATGAGGGTTCTGCAACAGGTGATTCATGGGGATCAAACGGGGTTTATTAGTGGTAGGCAAATGAAAAATAATGTGAGACATATAGTTGATGTGTTAGAGTTTTTGGAAAGGCACAACCAGATCTCTGCAGCGCTAATCTTTTTAGATGCTGAAAAGGCCTTTGATCAATTGAATTGGCAATTTTTGTTGAAAGTTTTAGATAAAATGGATTTTGGGGAAAATTTTTTACAGCCGATTAGGGCATTATATCAAAAACAAACTGCCCGAATCATAGTTAACAATAGCCTGACAGCAGCATGTAATATTGAGAAGGGCACAAGGCAAGGGTGTCCGTTATCGCCCTTGTTATTTGTGTTAACATTAGAGATACTATTGGTTAAGATTCGGAGCTCGGAAAAAATTAAGGGGATACAAGTTGGAGATCAGGACTATAGATTGAGAGCATTTGCAGATGATCTGGTTGTTACAGTGACCCAGCCAGAGAACTCTGTTGTGGACCTGATGGAGATAATAACACAATATGGGAAGGTTTCTGGATTTAAAGTAAATACACAGAAAACTAAAATTTTGGCTAGAAATATGACAGTTTCACAGAAGGCTCTCTTAGAAGGATTAACGGGATTTGAGATTGTTAAGAGGGTTAAATATCTGGGGGTGATTTTGTCGCCCTCTAATACAAAGCTATATAAAAATAATTATGAAAAACTATGGGGGAAAATTCAAAAAGAATTGGAGAGTTGGCAAAAATTGCAATTGTCTTTGTTGGGACGGATTGCAGCAGTGAAAATGAATGTCCTGCCCAAATTTTTATTTTTGTTTCAAATGATACCTATTCTTAAGAAAGATTCTAATTTGGAGGAATGGCAGCGTGGTATCAATAAATTTGTGTGGGCAGGGAAAAAGCCACGAGTTAAACTTAAGATTATGCAGGATACTCGTGAGAGAGGTGGCCTTAAATTGCCTAATTTTAAATTATATTATGAAGCTGCTGCATTAGTAGGAATAAGCGATTGGATTAATTTGACGCAATTGAGGTTATTAAATCTTGAGGGCCATGATTTGTTGTTTGGCTGGCATGCATATTTGTTGTATGATAAGAAGGTAGATACTGTGTTTAGGATGCATATTTTAAGACAGGCATTGCTGAGAGTTTGGAAGAAGTATAGACATAAGCTAAGCAGCAAGATACCATTGTGGGCAATTCCAAAACACGCAATAGAAAATATACATGCTGGTTTCAAACATGATGTGACTACGTACAAGGAAATTTTAAGCCTGGAAAGGAATGTTTGGTGTTTGAAATCATATAGCCTCTTGCGAGAAGAGAAGGTTGTTCAAACTTGGTTTCAATATATTCAATTACAGGACAGGTGGAAAGAAGACCAGAAAAATGGATTTACAATGACTGATGAAAATTTGATAAAGCAGATTAGAAATCAGGGACCAGCACATATTAAACGGATATATCTTGCATTGATAGAGATTGACTCGGAAACAGAGCTTGTTAAGGATTGTATGATTAAATGGGCCCAAAACATCCAGGAAGTTATTACAATGGACACGTGGGAAAAGATTTGGGTGAGAAACGTAAAATTTACTCAAGCTCAAAATCTAAGAGAGAACTTTTACAAAATGTTTTATAGATGGCATCTAGATCCTAAAAAGCTTGCAAGTATGTATCCGAATTATCAGCCTAAATGTTGGAGGTGTGGTGATGAAGATGCAACATATTTTCACATATGGTGGACATGTAAGAAGGTTAAGGCTTTTTGGATAAAAATCTGGTGGAATATGCAGAAGATTTTTAAACAGAGGATAAAGTTTTGTCCGCAACTTTTTTTGTTGGGAATAATTGCAGACGCTACAGTTGTGGACACCAAGCTGATGTTGAACTTAATTACAGCGGCAAGACTTTTGATAGGCCAATATTGGAAGAAAGAGGAACTGCCGACCATAGAAGATTGGACTTCAAAGGTTTCTGACCTGGCAGAGATGGCGAAGATTTCGGCCTATTTGAAAGATCATTCGCAAGAACGTTATATTATGGAATGGAGAAAATGGATTGAGTTTATCCAGAACAAGTATAGGGTTAAGAGGTTTTATGTAGCATTCGAATAAGTCTTCTTTCGTTTTTTTTTCTTTTTTTATTCTAGTTTCTTATATATATTTAATATTGTTAAGGTGTGTCTTATCCTATATAAGCTAGAGAGTGATGGATTTTAGAATTTATAGTTGTTAGTATATGGTTGTTTATGATTGCCTTTTTATATATATATACCTTGTATTTAGCTCTGGGAAGTCGGGGGGGGGTGGAGGGAGGGGAGGAGGGAGGGAGGTTGGGGGGAGGTAGGGGGGGAGCAGGGAGGGGGAAGGGGGGTTTTTTAAAGGAAAACTGCATTTTAAAACTTTTCAATAAAAAATAAAATAAAATGGGTCCTTGAATTCCTATAAAAGGTGCAATAAAACAACACATGGACACTAGATTCAGTCAGTCTTTCACCATAAGGCCACAATCTTAGCTGCTGGAAGGACATTAAAACATGCTAAAATTAGTACTTTTCAAAGTTTGAGCATAATTATTTAAATATTTTGTCATCTAAGAAAGAAGCTTGACTATTCAAAAATATATTCCTGAGTAGGGCAAGTTGATCCAATTGATCTTCTAAATCTTGCAGATGGAGAGTAGTTATCACTTAGTCATATCGCTTGATCAAAATAACTTCTTTCAAGAACCAGTGTTGCAAGAATGTTCTTTTCCATGTAGATTCATAATTGTTTATCATAACCATGAGAACTTACAGCTTCTGGGAGAAACAATTAAGTTTACCCAGTGGACTATAATACAGATCTGTACAGCCATCTTCACTTTAATCAGATCAGCCTTCCTCCCCGGTACCACATTAGATATTTAACTTTGAATAAATATCCCTAGGACTTAAGTCAGGGGTCTTCAAACTTGGCCCTTTTATGACTCGTGGACTTCAACTCCCAGAATTCCTCAGCCAGCATGCCTGGCTGAGGAGTTCTGGGAGTTGAAGTCCACGAGTCATAAAAGGGCCACGTTTGAAGAACCCTGACTTAAGTATTTGGCGTTACAGTATTGAGATGGCTTGCTTTGATCCCCCTTTGCCATTCACCATGTCCCTGAGAAGGAATTATGAATGTCAGAATTTCCCAGTTCCACAAGGAGCCTGGTAAAACGTTGAGAGGAAAAACTATATAGCACATTTTCTCATTGTCTCTGATTTCAGAGGTAAATATCTGAAAAAGCCAACACCAAGTAACAATATGGGGAGGATTAAAACTGGCGAATTAAAATTTCTGCTTGATGCTAAAATTCCATTTTACTTATAAGACAAAGCTGGGGAAAGCTCTCCATACTCTTGGGTTCTATATTGCTGCAGTACATTGTAAATTCATCTTCTGCCAGCTGTAATAACCATAATATTTAATCCTGAACCAGACGTAAAGATGAAAAACATTTTAGTTTCTGTTTAACTTCACTAAACTTTAATACGGTATATAGTGAAACTAGGAACTAATATAAGTTTAAACAGTGCTTAAAGGTAAGAGTGTAGTGGCTTTGATAATTGACTTATGTTATTCTTTCTCTGTATTATTATGAAAGAAACAATTCCTGCCACAGGAAGTTATTAATTTTAAAACTATCAGTCCTAAGGAGATGATAAAAAGGAGAAGCTGAGGAGCAGAAGCCAGTGGTGGCTTCCATTAGCAAAACCAAGTGGAAGTGACACAGCCCCCCCCTTTTTTTTTAATCCTATGCTGCACCTCCAAAATGTGGTTTAGAAGCGTGGAACATTCCAGAACATTTCTGGGAAGTACGGATTCTCCAGGGGGAAGACAATAGAAAGTCCAACTGTTTAAATGGGCTTCTGCTGGGAAAGGGTTGGATCCATCTTACAGATTTGTATTTCCTTCAGAATGAGGATTACAATATAGAGCAGACATGTCAAACACAAGGCCCGGGGGCCGGATCTGGCCCGCGAAGTGGTTTCATGTGGCCCACGAAGCCATCCTGGAAACAGTGAGGGAACAGCCCCCACTACCTTGGCCCTGGCCCAGAGACCCTCCTTCTGCCAGAGACCCTCAGATCTGTCCCACTCCTGCCCAGGCCCCCATAGGCACCCATGATGCGAACGATGTAGAGCTGGCCACGCCCACCCAAGTAGGCCATACGCACTCTAGCCATGCCCACCCAGTAGGCCACGCCCACCCAGGCCACAGCCACCCGGCCCCTTGAGGGCAACTGCAATGCTGATGTGGCCCTCAATGAAATTGAGTTTGACACCCCTGATATAGAGGGATCAGTTTCATATAAAAAGCAGAGGGGGGAGGTCTAAAATGAAGTAACAAAGCCGGTAGTGGGTCTGTAGGAACATAGTAGTTGGGAAACACTGAGGAATTTGAAGTGGTTAATGCTATAGAGCTATCATATTATTTCAGTTTTCTATATAAAAAGAACATGAACATGTGTGTACAATTTTTTATCTAGAAAACAAAGTACATATGCACAATACACTCACAGTTTTTGTCATTTTTTTGGTTATGTTTTTGCTGATAACTAAGTGCAACTTGGATAATTTCCTGTAGACAATTGCCTACAAGTTTGAATATTATGCTGCCCTCTTAAATTTCACTGTTTATTTCAAAAGAATTGTTAAGTCCTTAAACTTGTATTTAAGACTTCTTTTAACTAGGAATTGAAGGAATTTCACCCAGTGCGGTCAAACTAATAGCTGAAAAGCAGTTAACAATCAATTTCCAAAAGTGATTGGTATGTGATCCAGTGCCTGTTTGAAGGCACCGTGGTTTGAGCAAAAAGGTGGCTATTCCCTCCTCTCCCAGAGCTCGGAGCCCACTGGAGCCCACTGTCTTGCAAGGAGCAGCTGTCTGGAGCACCTGTGAGCAATCTCATGTCCTCTCCTTATCTGGAGAAGAATTACAGAGAGCCGGTCTACTTGCTTGCCTGTGCCATCATTCTGCGGTGTCTGCCATGATTGATTCTTTTTAGCAGACCTACCTTCAGTTTGCCATTTCTTCTTAAGGCTGTGTTTTTGTAACACATTGCAAAATTCAGACTTGTCTTTTGGTTTTTTTACATGCATATTACAGCACCTAACAAAATTTCAGGATTTTGTTTGCATTAATTTTTAAAACAGGGGACAGAAGGGCACAAGATTTTTTTTCTCAGTTAGGTGAACCTGATTTTGTGTTTGCAGTAAACATTTATTCTCTGCTAAAACTATTTGCAAAATAAAATGGTAACGCTACTATGATGATCAAAAATCAGTGTGTTGAAATGGAGCTTGTTTAACATGCATAACTAAAAAAATAGGATATAATGTCAGTAATTTTAAAGCAACCAATTACAAGTGAACAGTAATTTCCTACATTGGTTTCCATAGTAACCTTGCAGCTTTCTGAGTGTTCTGAGAATCCAGATCCTGTAATGGAGTAAACAGTAAGATGTGTTTTGCATTTCCACAGGGTGAAAAAAGATGCAGGTCTTATTTGAGGATGCATTACTTTATTTCAGCCTATTTTTATTTTCATGTAAATGTGCAGTATGCCTATTTACCCGGGGGGGGGGGGGAGAAATCCACTAATTCATAATTCTATTCATAATTCTGCTGCCAGGAGGACCATTTTCAGTCATGCAGAAGAAAATTGAATGAGAAACAGGATTCCCTTTTCCCATAATACAGAGAAATTCTTCTAGTTCTAGAAGAGTTTACTGTATAATGGGGCTACAAGATCTGGGCACAAAAATCTATAAACATTAGATGGCAGCAAAGGGATACATCATACTACATAATCTAGAGTTTAGTTTGTCTTTTGCATCCCAGATGGCAAAAGCTAATTCATTTTAACAGTATTTTTAGTGTCTGTTTCTCTTACCTGTTCCTATTTCTCTGAAAGCGTATTTCAGGAGGTCCACACTGTGAACTTGGAAGCTGCTGATTTATTGGTCAATAGAATTGCAACTCCTTTAATTGGATCGCCAGTTTTAAATGACATTTATAGATATAAATTTATAATAAATGTACCTCCTTACTGCTATAAATATGACAACATTATTAATATATATTTATCTCAGGTAGATGTGACACTTGTCCATTTTACACCACTAGTGGAACCAAAAATAAAGCAGCCATTTAAGCTGGTGGAAAAAGTTGTTCAAAGTATTTTCCAATACAAAAGAAAATTCTGTCATCATGGTGCAAGGTAAGAAAAATTCAAGAACTGCAGTGGGGGAGAGGGGGCGGCTCACACTTGCGTGTGTGATTCCTTCAAGGAATTTTCTCATTTTTATGGCACTATTTTATTTAATTTTTTTTTAAATTTAATTTTAATTCCATTTATATCCCGCCCTTCTCCGAAGACTCAGGGCGGCTTACAAGCTTAGCAGTAGCCTTCATTCTATGTATATGCCTGCTTGTTAGGGCTTGAACACAGTTGTAGTATATTTACTAGGTGGATTTTTAATAGTATTGGTAGTCCTTGACGTACAACAAGAGTTTGTTTTGTGAACGTGCAATGTTAACAATGACACTGGAAAAAGCGACTTATTCTTCACACTTAATGACTGTTGCAGCATCTCCATGGTCACATGATCAAAATTCAGGCACTTGGCAATGACATGTATTTATGATGGTTACAGTGTCCTCGGCTCACCTTTTGCGACCTTCTGACAAGCAAAGTCAGTGAGGAAGCCAGATCAATTAATATCTGTTATTAACAAGTGCAGTGATTCACTTAACAGCTGTGGCAAGTAAGGTCATAAATAGGGGCAAAACTAACAAACAGCTATCTGGCTTAGCAACAGTAATTTTGGATTCAACTGTGGTTGCAAGTCAAGGACTACCTGTATATGGACTAAATGGAGATAGTGAGGAATTATCAGCTATGTTCTGTTATACTTGAAAGCAGATGCTGAAAAATATTGTTGCAATGCAAACATCTATGACTAAATTAAATCTAAATGTTACTGTCTACTTTGTACATAGTCATGGAAAACGTTACAAAAAATTAAGGGCTTATGGTCTTACTTATATTGCTTTAGTTCCTTTTCAATGAGGGCCAAGTCTTGTCAACATGCTGGTACATAAAATCTGGTATGAAGTGTAAAAAGGTGTCCTACCTTTTCCGTACGTATTGAGAACTCATGTACAATCCTCAGCAAACCATGGTAAAAACAAAGTAAAAAAAACCCTGCCTTACTAGAGGCAAGAGAACAAATGATATAACAGAGTGAGGTTTGTGACCAAAATAAGTTTCCTTCTCTGAAATAGTTGCTTTTCGTAGTTCCTTATAGTCAAGATGGAATCTGTTTTTTGTTAAATCAGAAATTTGATGTTATTTATTATTATTTAGCCTATGGCATATGGAGTTATAATATGTATTAACACTTGGGCCTAGTTTAAGAAAGCACAGTAGAATATGAATGTTAAAAAGCTCTATATTCAGATTCCAGTGTCTCTAGGCAATCTAACCTAGGAATTTGATAAATTTGATGAAAGGCAGGGCAGAACAGATTGTTGGTTGGCATCCGCCTCTGAAGACATAGCTTATTTCTCTATCTCAGTTGTGCAAGACTTTAATTGAACATTTGGGCGCAAGGGCACCTGTTCTTTTCACCCTTTTTCAGACTCTCACTTTTTTTGCAGTAACCTAGTGAAAGGCATGCAGTGTGCTTCGGTCTTCAGAGTAGCATTGCATTGTTAGGTCTTGCTATTAGTCATAGCAAAAGCATTCCCAGAATCCAATTGTTTTATCAGAATGACAAAGCATTGCAAAGCAACTTCACCCTTTAGGTAGATGAGATCAGAATACATATGCAAAGGCTTATGTTGCAGTGCTCATTTTATCATTTTCTCCTATGCCGCCTCTTCTGCAGATGCCCATGATTCATAGTCCAGCTATATAGAAGATAGTATTATTTGAAATGAGAAATCTGAAATAAAAATACTGAATGTTCCTTATTGATTACCAATACTATTTTCTTTCAGGATTTTGTTTCCAGAAGCTGACCGCCTTGAAAAAGCTAAACAGTTGCTCATGGAGGCAGATGTTGACCCAACTCTATATCCACCTCAACTGTCCATATATCAATTTAAAAACCTTTGTAATGTCTACAGGAAAATGTGTGATGAAGATCCAGGTCTTTTAGCATACAACTACAGAGAGGAACTGAAAAAGAAAAAGACAGCCAAGTTTAAACGGACTGTGAAAGATTGCTATTTTCTTTCCTAGAATTAGGCAACCACAAAGCCTAACAGTTTTTTTGGATTGGACTGAAATAAATTTGATTTTGAATATATTCAATTTTAACCAAAATTGTATATGAAATTTACAAATGAGAATAAGGATCATTTTTCTTAAGCAAAGCTTATCTTCTCAAGGCCAAATGTAAAATAACTGAAAAGTAACCCCCTCAAAACCCCACCAAGAACAAAACACGCACAAATCTACCTATTTCAATTAACATTTTACTGTACAAGCTTATAGAGAAAATAAAAATACCATAAGATTCCAGTACACTTTTATATGTACAAACATATATAAAAATCAAGTATAAACAACCATTTACATTTTAGTACAATTTACAGAGGACTCTATTACTCTGTATTGAAATAACTTAATTTTGACTTTAAATAAAGCAGAAACTAACATGCTCTTAAATGCTCAATGAAAGCTAATTGGACTCAGGTTAAAAAAATGAACATCTCACCTCCCCATGTTTTCAAAAGTGTTTAAATGTTACCTAATACTGAAAGGGGAAGAGATTATTTTACAGAATTTGCAAATTCAAGGTAAACTTTTTTGTTATGGAATAAATTAAAATAACTTAAGCCTTTACAACTACCTTTATGGAAAAATCCAGTAGTGCATTAAACTGAAGAGTTAAGTAGTTTTATCAAGTTGCAAATCAAATAGCTAGGACTTTCCATGTCTGTCTCCTGCTTCGTAAAAGCAATCCTCGTTAACCACTGATGTCAAACTTTGCACACTAAATTCCCTTTCTAAAATTGAATTCAGATCAAAACCCGGAGAATCAGGCTGATTGTCAAGCGACAGATGCTGTTCTTGCATTGCCCGCAATGTCCCTTTGTCACGCCTTGTGCTGTTCACTTTTCGTTTAATAGGGCAAAAGTGAGCACGAATTAGTTTAGGCTGTTCTTCTGCTCTCAGCCCACCTCTGTTCTCTAACCCAGGAGGATAAGCAGTCTCCACATCATCATTCCGAATCTCAGAAATCTGCAACTGCTGGAACTGGATTTCTATGTCTTTCGTGGGATTGCTTTTTTTTAGAAGTTGCTGGAAATTATCTTCCTCATCACTTAGAATATCAGATTCCTTTACAGGACTATTTGAAAAATCGGATGCGCAGCTCTGCAAACCCTTCACGGGAGATGAGTTTTTAGATTCCAGGATACTGTCGGTAGTGTGGCAGCTGCTACTTGGTGTACTGCTGCTCAAACTGCATTCATCAGAATCTGGCTCATTTCCTTTTCTTGTATTACTGTTCCATTCATTACTGGGAGGATTCTTCAGTAATTTCAGTGATCTGGAAGAAGCTGCCAATGTAAAAATACATCCATCAAGTTTCTGTACTCAACAACTGTGGTAACCATTGAAACATTGATTGATGCAATTAAGTGCTAGAGAAGAGAGAGGGAGAGACTTCAGGAAATAAACAGTGAGAATCTGGACAGCAGAGGGCAGGCAACCTTTCAAGACTAGCATATTTGGCATAAGGAAAACACGATCGCCTACTGATATTTGGGTATTTTGTGAGAACAAATACAGCTGCTCTTTCCCATCCTCCTAGGCCCCCTATGATGCTTTCCACCAGCTTAGTCTTGGCTTTTTCTAGTTACATTAACTCTTTTCCAGAATAGGTCCCAGATTATAACTTCCTAGCGCTGTTATTGCAGACTCTATAGAAGGGTCCTAGGGAAATGTTTTGCTTTGTAGCATGATGTAGTTTTCCATTTATTGCTTTTCAGTTAAAATAATAGAAAAAAAATCAAGTCAAGTGAGGTGAGAGGCATAGCCTGGAAAGCATTTAGACAGCATCCATGGGCATCATGTTGTTTCTGCCGCCTTACTGTTGCTGAAAATATCTCAACTCTAGTCTTTGAAGAAGAGCAATTAAAAATGAATGGGACTTTGGAAATCATCAGAGGTTTCCTAGTCATATCTAGTTATATGGTTGTTGAAAGAGCAATTTGAGCCAGGCAGTGCATGGTCAAAGCGAATAGGTAGTGGGATGGTTTTAATGTTTAATCCCTCACTTTGAATTTTTACCTTTTCAACTAGAATATTTGCCCCATTATAGGAAGTCTTCACAGGTCACAATTGGGAGCGGCAATTCCATTGCTAAGCTACAGTTGCAAGAAAAAGTATGTGAACCCTTTGGGATTACGTGGAGTTTTGCATGAATTGGCCATAAAATGCGCTCTAAACGTCATGTAAGTCACAACAATAGAAAAACACAGTTTGCTTAAAATAATACTACACAAACATTAGCTGTTGTCATGTTTTAATTGAACATAAGATGGAAACATTCACAGTGCAGGGTGGAAAAAGTATGTGAACCTTTGGACTTAATAACTGGTTGACCCTCCTTTGGCAGCAATAACCTCAACCAAACGTTTCCTGTAGTTGCAGATCAGACCTGCACAACGATCTGGAGTAATTTTGGACCACTCCTCTTCACAAAACTGTTTCAGTGTAGCAATATTCTTGGGATGTCTGGTCTGGGATGACGTTTAGAGCGCATTTTATGGCCAATTCATGCAAAATTCCACGTAATCCCAAAGGGTTCACATACTTTTTCTTGCAACTGTATGCAGATAAAGTGACATTTTACATAACTGCACTTGCTTACAATATCAGTTCTGGCTGTGGTCATCAAGCAAATCACTTTGGATTGTTAAGCACAACATCACATGACTGACTTGCTACTTCCTAGGGACTTCCCCATTGACTTTGCCTGTCAGAATTTGTATATGAAGGTCACAAATGGTGATCACATGGTCATGGTAAGCTGCAACCATTGTAAATGCATGTTGGTTGCCAGGCTCTCAAACTGCAATCATGTGACCTCAGGGATGTGATGATGGCCACAACCCTGAAAACAGCTCATAAGTGTTTTTCAGCACCTTAATTTTAAACGGTTGCTGAACAAGTGGTTGGTAAATAAGGATTGTCTACATACATTTGTTGCTATCTTCCCATTGTTACAGATAGAGTAGTTATAAAGGAGTATTGAACGTGCATAATTGGTTCAAACTCAACCAATGTAATCTGTAAAGATTTCAGCTGGTTGTAAATATTTCTTCCTTAAATTATTTCAAGCTGGCAAACAAACATTTACAAACAATTCCCTCCCTTAATTACACGTCATAAATCACATTATCCAATTAGTTTAACATATGAAGTTTCACTTCCTTTCTGTAGTGTGCTATTTCTTATCTTACCAAAACATCTGGTTGACATTCCTCCCCACTTCAGTGATTCAAAGCGAAGCAGTTTAAAGCAAAAGGCTGCCTCTTATATTGTCAGAGCAAAAACATCCAATGTTTGCAGCACTGACAAATACATTATGGTCAATTTTCCACAACAGCTGCCACAGTAAGTATGGCAAAGAAAAAAATATCACCCCATTGAATTCTAAATAAGTATTTTGGTAGGCAATCTATAGGTTGGACAGATCTTGTTTTGCTTCTCCAATACTTTCAGTGGAATACAACTAATATCTCCTGTTGAAGCATAATTTATCATGATTAATATTATTGCCATAGATTAATACATAAAAATGCTGGCATACATGTTAAGAAAGTATTTTCTTACCTAATTTTGCTGAAACAGGAATTCGATTCTTATGCAGTATTAGGCGGTTTTTATATGCTTTCTCAAAGGGCAAGTCACATTTTATTTGACGCCTGAAGTTTTCTCTTAGAATTGAACGAATCACTTTGACTATGTTGGTCTTGCTTTCACAGTCACTGTAGTTGTAAAGAAAAACATTAAGTCAATGCAAAACATTAAGTTACCGCTAAGATTAGCTATCAAGGCCTGGTTCTCTTCCTATATAATGATTCTTTTCTTGCCCAAAGCAAGATTTCTGTTCTAGGAAACAAAACTAGGCACTGGGCCAAGTGCCCCAGATTAGCCTTTTTCATATCCCCTCAAATTAGCACTTCTGTTTGGTTCGCTTTTGAGAACTCTCTGAACAGCGTCCTAAGAATCTTTCGTCTGACTTTGATCAAACAGGATAGACGCCTATGGGACTCTTACACAAATAAATAGTATGGTGTTTACACAGATTAATTTATTAATATTAATTTATATTACTTTAAAGGGGAGAAGAAAGTAGAAACAATCCACCTAGAAATTAGAAATCAAGTTTTGGTTCTACCTGCTGCACAGCTGGAAGGTTGTTTCAGGTCTTCCTTCTAATTCTGACTTTGTATGAATCAGTTCCCAAATGCAGCTGTTTTCAGTTCCTGTGGGTAGAAAAAAAACTTTCTCACAAACATTTAACGATACCTGCAAGTCTCCAGCCAAAATATGAGAATTTAATTAGGGTTTCAAGTTCATCCAAGAGATCGTGTCAATGGCTTTTTCTTGCAACAAGACTTTTGCTGAAGCGATTGTTTTGTTTCATAAATACTTTTACCATTGTCTTCCAAAATTCGAAGAGAGGATATGGCTTTTCTGCTAAGTGCAGGTAGTCAGTCCTGTGTTACAACCATTTGTTCAGCAACCATTCAAAGTTAAGAGGGCATTGAATGAAGGGACTTATGACTAATTGCCAAGCACCGGGATCACGATAACATGACCAGAGGGATCCTGGAACAGCCAGAAATTTGAGGATTGTTGGTAAGGACCACTTGTTCAGTGTCATAATTTAAAACAGTCGCTGAACGAGTAGTTGTTAACGGAGAACTATCTTTATAGGTAATTCTTCTTAATATTTTGAATTCTTCTTAAGATTAATTTAGTTAACTTTTCTTAAATTTAGAAGCATGAAACATTTGTGCGTGCGTGCAGTGAAGCACTGTATTTTGTGGTATTTACCATTCTGTGATTTTAATTTATAATTGATCAAAGGCAAGAATGAAAAATATACATGCTTTAGCATTTCAACAGCTGTATGACTTGTTACTAGAAATAATTCATACTTCAAAGCATTGTTTTGACATTGTTTTAGGGAGTTCTTATCACCAATCATTGTTTTGTCTACCTGCATTGGAGATTCACACAAACACATTTAGTGGTCGATCAGAAGAAACAAGGAGGGATTATTTAGTTTAAAGAAAACTTTCCTGTAAAGCAAAGCTCTGCCTTTCCCTCCTTGTCTTCTTTTTGGAACTCAGATTCTTTTTTGTTAATAAGACCATTTCTTCAGTAGAATTCTGCTCACAGGATTCATGTTAATGAAAATCAGAATGTGACGGCTCTCAGCAATCCTTTCCTTTCTCCCTCTGCAGTCCCCCACTGCTGCCTTCCTCCGTGTTTCCAAAAATCACCCAACCCTGTAGGAGGTAGCGTGGCCATGGGAAATTAGCAGGAAAGAGGAGCAATCAGCAAAGGTTGCCTTTTCTGCTCCATTTGCCATTTCATCACGGACCAGAAGCACCTTACAGTGGAAAAAGCTTTTAGATCAGCAGAGGAAGTAAGAACAGGCTTGCTGCCTAATAATGTTCAAAAGTATTCAAAAGTGCTTTAAACTGCAGTGAATTATTTCAGATTTGGCATTTAAAACTGTATTCCAATGTTATGGTGACCCAGCCTACTTGATACACTGAACTTTTCATCAGTTGCAATATTTATGAAGGAAGCAATGAAAAATTTAACAGAATATATTCATGGCTGACAAACTTCCAAAATGATAAAAATAAGAGACTGTTTAAAAATTATACGTTTGGTAAAATCAAGTCACCTGCTGTATTACCCAGTCGAACCTGAAGAGCAGATAAAGGAATCAGCCAACGAAACTTAAACAAATCCAGATCGTTCTGATTATTACGGACATTACCTGCCTTTTAAAAAGAAGTACAAGAGAGGACAATTAAAAATATTATTCCCAAAACTCCTTGTTATTCAATCTAAGAATGTTGCTTTTCACTCTTATTTTTTTAAAAAAAATTGTGACCAATACTAAACACATTTAAAACATTAAAACAATTTTATACTGTACAGAAAATTTCAAAATCCTAACTTCTATTTTTTTATGTGTGGTTTCATTTATCCTTGAAAGTGAGCTTTCCATAACATAGAGTGGGAACTTGCCTGATTTATATTACCCAATTACTAAGAGCATAGCTTATGTATGCTTTTGCAAACTGTTTCATGTTCAACTCGAATAATCATTTTAAATCTGAACGTCTTAGGCTTTTAAAGATGATTCCTTTATTTTAGCAAATTATTCCTTCTGATAATTGATGTCTAGAGTATTTATATCCCTAAAATATGTCCTCTTTTTATTCAATAACTTTTAATTCCAGCTGTATACTTACATACCACTCATGATTTATTAGTAATCTAAATACTTACCAATTTCTTTTTCAATTTGCAGTTCTCTTTATACACTAAGATGACCGCCCGTTTGAAAACTAAAAAAGAAAAGATAGCTTTTATTGATATACTACCATACTTTTCAGTACATGCTAAATTACTTTTTAAAATTCAACAGGAACTGACATTGTATATCACAAATGCCATTTTGATTAGTGCTCCACTGTTTGATCAAGGTCTGGGACAAATTCCTGAACCTGCCAGTAACTACATTCTTCCTGAGAATATTATCACATACTCTTCAAGCTGCATGTCAAAATAGGATACAAACTACGAATAGGATTGTGCAAATGCAGCACAGATTAAAATAAAATATTAAAATCAGCTTTAACAGTAAGAATTATGCATGTACGAGAAATATTGGGGTTTTTTCCCCCTGTAATACTAAAAACAAAATGAGAGCACAAACAACAATTTTGCCATATGTAAAACAACTATCTGCTCTATAACAATATATAAATGTTCAATATATACTGCATACAGTAAATAACATTCAATTGCATAAGACCAACAGGAGGCTTAAAAGCTGCTAAGAAAAGCTATATGACATTCATTCTAATGTTTGGAATTTGCTTTCCACATGACATTGCTAAAAGCATCCACGTTGCTACCTTCCAAATACTATAGCCTATGAGTGGCCACCACAGTGCAACATCACCAAGTCCTGCTGAATAAGTGACAAAAAAAAAGAAATGCAAAGATCAGATAATGAGAAGGATTCTTTCACTCAGTAAAAGTGTCAGTTGATTTCCACTGTTGGTATGAATTATTAGTCTGTAGTGGTCCAAGGTAATATTAAGAAAAAGCACACTAAAAGGGCCTGGGTGTCCTGCAAAGCCACAGAAGGACTAAAAGAGAGTCCTAGTTTGGTATGATACAGGACTAGAAAGAGGGAGACCATGAATTCTAGTCCTCCCTTAGGCTTGAAATGGAACAAGAGGGGGAGGCCTCACCATTCCCTCTTGCCCTCCAACTCTACTCTTGGAGATCTTGTAGCACTCTTAAAACAGATTTTGACACACAGGAGTACATGAAAGACAGGAAAATTCCCAGGAGTGAATAGATCCATTTGTTTATGCTTGGATTTTACCTGATATGTAGCATCTATCTATATTGCTTCTTGAAATGCTTAATAGGGTTGCTAAAAGAATAACATTTTGAGAACATCAAAAAACCGATAAGTGACCCCGGCTGCCAGGGACTGAATTTCTACTCCAAGTAGTCCCTATCACAGAACAGAATTAACTATGTCCATCCAGGCAGCCCTGCAGTTGGAATACCTAAATCCAGCAATCTATTCTGCACACCTAAATCTTAGAAATGCAGCAGCTGGAAAAAAAATCCCTTCCATTACTGAACTAATCTTCAAAGTCTAAGGGATTGAAGCCCGCCTCCCAAATCCTGACTGCCATGGTAATTAAACCATGTCTACTGCTGCCTTTCTGGCCAATGGGAAAAATGTTAATGGTATTATGAATTGTTATGGTACTTTCCTAAAGTAAGGTCTTACAGGATACTAGACAGCAGGCTTTGGACCAGGCCTAGTGTTCCCCAAATGGCAATGCTTTAATTGTCTGGTGGGATGAAAATTCTCAGAATCACCAATGCAAATTTGAGCAAATTAGGGACTGGCTGTGTTAAGCGTATCCTACATATAGATTTTAGGACAGCCTAAGTTTCCAATTTTGGGGGTGGGTGGGTGGGAGATTTTAATAAAACTGGTATTGATCACTCACCAAATACTGTGAGCTCCAACTCTTTCCTTGTTTTGCTCAACAATGTGAATGGATTCAGCCATGAAACAGTAGAGTGCAAAAGAAGTTCGCCCATGGAAAGTTCTGTGACCTAAAAAGAAAAAAAGTGAGGATGATTTCCTCCATAGATCAGCATTATACCAAAAGTTCACTGCAAAATACCCACTGATTTTAGAAAGAGGTAAATTCACTGTTCCGATGATTTCAAAAAATGTCAGCAATTAATGTGAAAGGCTTGACAGTCACAGGTATATCATTTTACATACAATTCTACTTTTAAGGCAGCAAACTTTGAAGAGGCATTCTTTTTAGCATGTCTTGGACTCCAGTTACTGCAGCAACCTGAAATCTTATTGAGTGCAGTGAGATTTACTACTAGAGGGATATGTGTACGGATGGGATTGTACTTTAAAGAATTTGCCTTCAGAACAATGATAATAATAATAATAATAATAATAATAATAATAATAATAATAATAATAATAGTATAAAGTTGGAAGGGACCTTGGAGGTCATCTAGTCCAACCCCCTGCTCAGGCAGGAAACCCTATACCATTTCAGGCAAATGGCTGTCCAGTCTCTTCTTAAAAACCTCCAGTGTTGGAGCATCCACCACCTCTGGAGGCAGGTTGTTCCACTGGTTAATTGTTCTAACTGTCAGGAAGTTTCTCCTTAGTTCTAGGTTGCTTCTGTTATCTGTTTCTATATTTAATAGTACTGTGTAACATAGATTGCAAGACAGAGAAGATAACAGACATTAATACCCAAGGCATTGATCAGCAACTGAACTAAGATGTTGTTGTCTCTTTTTTTCCTGTTGGTATTTTTAAAGTAAAGATAAAATTGCTCTCAAGTCAAGCTTGGCTCTGATAACAATCCAGACAATTTTCTTGACAGAATAACAAATGTCTGCCATTGCCTTCCTTTCAGGAAATTGTTTTGAACTTCCCAATCTAAACTGAAAAAAGATTCTAATACCTGTCTAAATCCATGTTTAGTTTTATTGTTCTGCCAGAACTAAGACCAATGGATGACTGATCTGTGAATAAAATTTAAAAATAGAATTCAGGCTTCCTTACCTCTTTCTCTGTTCCACTCTGGTCTGCAACTAGTTGGTCAAACACCGCACCATAATCCTCATAAATTTTTTGCATTTCATTGATGTGACTGGCTACCTTTTCCATTGCCTTCAGCGCTTCTGCAATTTTGAAGTCAAGATTGTGATTTTTGCGGATATTTACATCTAACCTACCTGCCTTAAGATCTCATGCCAATGAAATATAGATGTTACATTATGTCTTGCCCTCATATATGGAGTTTTATAGGATTTCACCCTTCTTAGCAGGGAGAGAACTTTCTATTTTTACATAAAATCCTGTGGTGTTTTTGATTACTTTGGCCACCAGGAGGCACCACATTTATCTTTATTGGGACTTGTCAGACATAAGTAGCCAGACCTTATTCTAATTAGGTCAAAAATACCAGGAATTGAACTCGCGGGCCCTCACACTTGGATGATTATCTACAGAGCATTAGCATTAGGAAATCCAGGTCCCTGCAGTCAACAGTCTGCAGCTTCCCTTAAGGTTTCAGACCACATAGGATATACACTGTGTAAAAATAGGAATTCTATCCACCCACCCATCTCCCTGCAAGAGTGGTCATGGTGGAAGTCATATAAAGAAAGGGGCATGATATACTATAACATCTGAATATCTCCATTCTGAGACCTTAAGAGAAAATGGGCTCTATATTCTATTCTGACAGCCTCTGTATATCCCTTCCTACAAATGGCTGAGCACCATAACCCAGATAGCTTCTAAAGCTAACGCACTGCATATAAACATCCAAGTACAAAGGGTTCATAAGTTAAATTCCTAATAGAAGATTTGAGCCCCATAACCTACATCTCAGAAGTCCAGTTAATGATGAAACTGATAAGATAGTACCTTCTGATGGGAAGGGCATCTAATTAGTTAAAACCTAGGCATTATATATATTGCTGACAATACCCAGAACAGCCAAAACTACCCCAGTAGTTCACAAGTCATGGGGAAATTCATTCACTCTGACTGGATTCATAAATCATCATAAGTCTAATCATAAATCATCATTAGAAGAGACAGTATCCCAAGATCAATAGCAAATTATTGCAAAATTCATCCCTTCCATTCTTAAACAGGAACGAAGTGGGCTGAAACTTTTAACTCTGTGATTTCTCTGAGCAAATTTACTCAATTTCTCAGACCTACCTACCTATCTACACATATGCTTACTTTAACCCAAACCCATCTATGGTTTAATGACTAGTTTCACTACAGTAACTGGTAAAAACGAGCTTCACAACCATAATGATTTATTTCATTTATTGCATTAAGCAAAACCAAAAAGGAGCCCCACATCACTGCTTATTGTGCTGTGTGTTCTACAATATGGTGTCACAATAAGTCATTGTTAAATTGTCCAGACTGGGAAAAGTCTAGCCTTCCCTTTGACATACAGCCTGGCCCTCTCTAGAATGGCTGTAAAGAGAATTGACAATAGCTTTTTTAAATTAAATCTTAATTAAGCACTTGGATAATGCAACAAGTTGCTTATTAGTCTAAAGCAACCCAATGCACAAGACTCAAAGCAAGACGAGTGTGAAGCTCAAATACAGACACTGAGAAAATTGCATAATAAATTATCCTTTGGACAGCTCAGTGCTAAATCCATGTTCAATTTTCAAATACTAATTTAAATATAAACCCAAACTCTTAAATGTTGGGGAAGTACCTGTGAGATGATAATGCTCCTCGCTTTCTACGTCAGTCAGAGACACTAGTTCTTTCAAAAGCAAAGGGTATTTCAGCACTCTCTGAACAGGTTTGATAAGAAAAGACTCCAAGGTGGAAGAATGCTGTTTAGTGGGGTTGCGTGCATCCAGAAAAGCCTTGAAGGAGTTATCAGTTTTGGCTAAAGGAAAAAAAATGGAACAAAACAGTTATAGATATTATTTATACTATACAACTATTTTGCAATAGTTAAAGCCTTGTTGTTGTTAGTTGCGAAGTCGTGTCCGACCCATCGCAACCCCATGGACAACGTTCCTCCAGGCCTTCCTGTCCTCTACCATCTTCTGGAGTCCGTTTAGGCTCATGCCTACTGCTTCAGTGACTCCATCCAGCCACCTCAATCTCTGTCGTCCCCTTCTTCTATTGCCCTCAACCTTTCCCAGCATTAGGCTCTTCTCCAGTGAGTCCTTCCTTCTCATTAGGTGGCCAAAGTATTTGAGTTTCAACTTCAGGATCTGGCCTTCTAAAGAGCAGTCAGGGTTGATCTCCTCTAGGACTGACTGGTTTGATTGCCAAGGGACTCGCAGGAGTCTTCTCCAGCACCATAGTTCAAAGGCCTCAATTCTTTGGCGCTCAGCTTTTCTTATGGTCCAACTTTCACAGCCATACATTGCAACTGGGAAGACCATAGCCTTGACTATACGCACTTTTGTTGTCAGGGTGATATCTCTGCTTTTTAGTGTGCTGTCTAGATTTGCCATGGCTTTCCTCCCCAGGAGCAAGCGTCTTTTAATTTCTTGGCTGCAGTCCCCATCTGCAGTGATCTTGGAGCCCAGGAAAATAAAATCTGTCACTACCTCCGTTTCTTTCCCATCTATTTGCCAGAAATTGAGAGGGCCGGATGCCATGATCTTGGTTTTCTTAATGTTCAGTTTCAAAGTTAAAGCCTAACTGCTCTTTATTCAAAAATATTAGGACAGTTAACAAAATAAGGTCAAGACTGTTAATATAATCCTAAAACTAATAAAACCCAACAAAACACAACAAACAACTTAAATTAAGACAAACTATCCAACCCCAGGTAACAAGACAAATAATGTTAATCTGGCACTGAAAAATATTTAAATTGTCATCGGTCATAATAGCTTCCCCAAATGAACAGGATTAATCAAAAAGCTCTCTTGGATCTGATGATTTAATTACCACTATACTTTTTAAAAATTTATTGTCAACATCTCATTTCTGGCAAATTAAAGAACATTTAGTTCTGAAGTATCCAATATAATATTTGAAGATACCACTATGTCAGCAGACAACTTTTTTATACTCTTCAAGCTCCTCACTCCCTGTGACTTTTTATATTAAAAAAAGAGAAACTTTAATAAATAAGGGAGAAACATCAAAACACAATGCCAGACTCCAATATCATTTCCAGGAACGTTCCCAAGTTCCCCAAAGAATGCCAAGAAACTAAAACCCATAGCTTCTTCTATTCCAGCAGTTTGGATATTCTACTACTATCAGAAACTACTACTACTACTACTACCAGAAACAGGAAGAATATGAGTAAGGACAGTAGAGTGTATTTTGCTAAACTGGGGTTGGGAAGGGGTAGGAAAGCATTCTGGTTAATCAGTGCATATCCCCCATGGTGAATATAGTGGAATTTAAAAGGTTGCAAATAGCTGCATTAGTAAGCTAGTCACGGGGAATGGATTTTATACTATTGGAAACCAATGAAGATATGTTACCTGAGCAAAGCCAATCCACAGAAACCTCCAATAATATGCCAGGCTAGCTGATATAACATTAAAAAATTCTTATAATTTAAGTTGCTGAATTAAAAGAGAACTGGCATGCTGGAAAGTTGTTGGTGTAACCATATCTATGTTTTCCAAAGACCTTAGTGACTTAATTAGAGCATGGTATTAGTGGGTGCCTGCAACCTAGCGTGTTGATTTGATGAAGGAAATCTTGAAATAATACAGAATAATAGTAAGTCATGGTTGAATGCATCCTCCACATTTTGTCTTCAGGAAAAAAGGGGTCTCCTGAATAAAGTGTCCCACTATGGCCAATATTTTGTGAGATCACACACTTTCGCAACTCCAACCATGTCTATGGATCCAGAAGTAAACCACTCAAGGCTTAGAGCACTGTGTATCTTTGCTATTCTACTTGTCTTAATATTTGCATTAACTAGTACTGTTAGCCTACAATTATTCGGAACTATTCTACTGTATTTTTAAACCAACACTAGAAATGAAAATTATTACCTTAGTATTATAGATAGTCCTCCACTTGCAAACATTATTTTAATGACCGTTCAAAGTTACAATGGTACTGAAAATATGTGATTTGTGACAAGTTCTCACACTTAACAATCATAGCTGCATTCCCATGCTCCATTTAAGACTTTCCAGATGGCTTTCAGCAAGCAAAATCAAGGGGGGAAGCCAGATTTTCTTAACAACTGCGTGATTCACTTAACAACTGCAGTGATTCACTTAATAACCATGGCAAAAAATGTTCGTAAAATTGGGCACAATTCATCTAACAAGCACCTTGCTTAGCGGTGGCCCAAATTGCAATTTTAAGTCGGAGACTATTATTTCTATCTTTCCATTCAAAAACTCAAGACAGTCTCTGCATGATTCTCCTGTAATCACTGACCAGATCTGCTTAGCTTTGATAAAAATGTTGTGTATCACATGCTTTTGCAGGATTGTTGACCATGATGCCTTTTCTTCAGATACGACAGATACTAAGTAGCAATTTAAAGTGTTAAAATTACTTATTTCAATAAATAAACAGGAGCAGACTAAAAAATTTAGTTTGTAATTTTCCATTTCAATCTATAATTATGCCCCTATAGAAGAGGCTACTATATTTCACCACAATCTGTTCTCCAGAAGAAATGTTGCTTTAAGGAAAAAGCTGAGGTTGCTGTGAATAATGGCCCTATTAGCTGTTTTAAGCAGGTTGGTATTATATAGATATACAGATACTATGCGCCCACACACCCACACAGGCGTATATATGCTTACCTTTTAAATAAAAGTACATTACACAAGGCCAGTTATACTAATTAAAAGCATAATGATTAGTCAAATGTAAAAGCTATAATTATCGTCATTAATTAAAATACAAAAATGTCAGCAATTAGTTACAGAACATGTAACTCATCAATGAAGAATTTCTCTAGCCACACAGAATATTCTGTCCCATTCTTGCAGGGGGAAAACATTATGGAAATGCAAGTTCATTCGCAATGGATTTGGCAAAATAATTTTTTTCTCCAAGGTTCCAGGTTACACGTGCTGTTACATTTAAGGTTCCCCCCCTTTTTTTCATTAAAAAAAGCCTGCTTTAATGATTAACATTGGATCTATTCTATTTTCAAGGAAACAAATAAATAAATAACCCTACCCCAACACACACAACCCAGCAATTACATAAGAAGCCAGACAAACACAGGTATAGCCCCAAGTGTTGTGCTTAGAAATGTCAAAAACAGACGTAGTTTTCAAACCCTTTAGGATTATCAGAAGGCCAACCACAAAATTTAAGAAATGCTTTTCATACGCACATCTTTTAAAAACAACAACCGGATTATTTTGCCTCATTTCTATCATACGCTTAGTTTACCTCAGGGAGATAATTACCTCTTTCCAGAACTTTCTGGACTTTGATGTGGTTTGCACAGAACCCACTGTATAATTTGAAGTGATCAGCATAATAGAGGAAAGAGCCTCCCAAAGAGAACAGCAGTTTCTGAAATGAAGTAGGTGAGAAACTTATTATAAGGATGCCTATTACCTTTGCCTTTATCTTGTGGTTAAGAAAAGGCTAACAATACTCTTCAAAAAAAATCATTCATTAATTTCATACTAAACTTTCAATGTGCAGAGCGACCATGACAAACAATTGCAAGAAACCATTCAAAACCGAGGCAGATGCGATGGAATTTGTCCAGCTCTCCAGGAAGGAGAGATTTCCAGAGAAGCAAAACAACAGTTTTGATACGCTGTGTAGGAGAAAGAGAGTTAGTACAGCTCCTCCCTAGTAGTTCCCAGAGTCTATGTTTTATATAGGTAGTCCTCAACGTACGACCACAATTGAGCCCCAAATTTCTGTTGCTAAGCAAGATCATTGTTAAGTGAATTTTGCCCCATTTTACGATGTTTCTTGCAACAGTTGTTAAGTGAATCACTGCAGTGGTTGAAGTTAGTAACACGGTTATTAAGTGAGTCTGGCTTCCCCATTGACTTTGCTTGTTAGAAGGTTTCAAGCAGTGATCACATGGCCCCGTATAACTATGAGTCAGTTGCCATTTTGATCACGTGACCAGGGGGATGTTGCAATGGTCATTAGTGTGAAAAACAGTCATAAGATCATTTTTTTCAGTGACTGTTGTAACTTTGAACGGTCACTAAATGAACTGTTGTAAATTGAGGACTACCTATAGTAAAGTAGTCTGCTTTAGTTTGGCAAGATTTCTGTCTACAGGTGAAAAAAAAATAAAGAAAACGGCTTAGAAGAGTCTCAATGTTTCTTCCTCGGTTTTTGGACCTTGACAGCCAAGTAATAGTAAACAGAAAACTATATGAAATCCATTAAAATAAAGGGGCATTATGAATATTTTTCCTCTGTTTTGCACTTTACTTCTACCTTTGCTCTGCTTTGCATTCCTGAAGATTTTTTTCATAAAAACTTTTGTAATCCTGATTGATTGTAACTTGTGTTATAATTGCTTTTTATTATATAATTGCTTTTGCTATTTATTAGTATGAGTATATCTTGTCTTTGTAGTGGTTTCAAGTTAGTGACATGTAACAAACACAAATCAACAGAACAAATTAGGTAATGAATATAAGATCTGCATGAAACAAAAGCAAATAAATATGATGGAAAGTGATTCATTGAAAACATGAATCATTTTAATTATGCCCCTCTGTGACAAGTATTTCTTCTCTTGAATGCAACACTTGTTTACTACAGGTGTTTAATTCATTGCTAGAATTGGATTAAGAAGAAGCTATGAAAGCAGATGGCAAAACGTGTCATACACCAGAAAAAAACTGATGTGAAGTTAAATGCATTTAAAAAGTGACAGAGAATATTCTAAATAAAGTTATGTTATTATTCCAGAAATAATAAACAGTTATTTTTATTACATTATTTTACAGTTCACACTTTTAACAATTAACTACACAAAACTCTTGTGATAAATGCGAGAATGAGAGAGCATTAGGAATGACAGAAAATAATTCTATCCAGCAGAAAGGTTTAGTAAGAGATCACAAATTTAAAATACTATCAGTCAAGGTTTAGATATAAATAGTAGACATGACAGTGGTAACAGAACAAAGGAAAATATTTTAATAATTAAAATTATTAGGATTCATCCAGAAAATTTTAACAGTTTAGGTTTGATGTACAGTGTCCACATACACTCTGATTTATGGATCTGAAAGTAATTTAGGAACTTCCATAATCACTACAAATAGACTACAGTTGAAGCCAGTAATTTAGTAATTAAACTATGTACGCTTATGATCTTACTTTGCTTTACAGACCTGCAAAGGTTATAAATTATAAATTATAAATGCAAGAATCCTAAAGGATTTCCCCCCCCCCATTATTTTAATAACTGCAAATGGTTGCTAAATGTAACAGTCATTAAATAAACAGTACCTTAACAGATAATTTTCAAGATTTTATACTAATTGATGTAATTTTCCTACAGGCTAGATTATTCTATATCTTAGCTCTAGAGAGAGAAGGAATAACCAAAAAAAAACCTCACTATGAACCACATCATGACCTATGATCCTATCCAAAATTGTGAAAATAGACAGTGGGAAAATTAGAGAAGGGATTCTAAGGTTAACTATGATAATTTGCAAGTTTGTGCATGAATAAATAGTTTCCTAATATTGCAAGCAACATAAGTCTTTAATCAATCAACTGAAAATGTGCCATCAAGTCATTTTCAATTCCTAGTGAAATTTTTCTCCATAAAAAAGAATGAAGAAATTAACTACACTGTAAGAGATAACTTTCCATATTTTGCATAGTTCAAAAATATATGCTTATTGAGCAAATACAATTCTTGCTGATGTTAATACATGTAACATTAAATATACACTTTCTTTATCATATTTCCATGATAGTATACCTAATAAAAATAATTCTGGTTTAAAATCTATATGTTTTCTTTGCATTTTTTCTAGCCAAATATGTGGTTTTGTCCAAAGTTTTTTGTTTGTTTGTTTTGCTTTAGAGCATGTCCACCAAAGATGGTAGTACATGCCTGGTTTTGACTGCACTTCCTACACTTACTAAATATATTTTAAAACATTTTTATTTTATTTTATTTTAATCCCATTTATATCCCGCCCTTCTCCGAAGACTCAGGGCGGCTTACAATTTAAGCACAAACCAATGTGCTTAGCAATTTTTGCTAATCTTGCAGTTGGTAAGTAACATCTATAAAACATTTTATGTAAATTTGCTTAGTATTGGAAAAATAAGGAAACAACATCCAAAAAAGAGATAATTTAAGAAAATATTGGACTGTGCAGAAATGGATAGGCTTACATTGAAGATTAAAGAAAAGAAAGACACAGAATATTTTCAAGTATGAGATGTATTTTATCAATGGCTGGGAAAATAGGGTAGAGACAAGGAATTTAATATGTATTGTTAAGTAAAACAAATGGATCTGTCACTGGGAGAACAACTAAAGTTGGGGGCAAGTTCTACAGACCAGCAAAGACACTTGAGCTTCCACTTGACTATTAGAATATAGACAAAAGTCAGCAACAGCCAAGGTTTTTTTGTTCCATAAATATCCTTGATTCTCCTTCATTGTTTCCCCACCTCCCCACCCCGCAGGAAAAGTCTGGAGATGTTTCTGTGAAATGTGAGGGGTTTTAGGGTCAGAAGTCTCTAAAACATTAGAGATAAACACAGAGATTTATTTATTTGATATAAACTTCTTCTCACTCATGCTGCTAGTGTGATTGTACAAACTAATTGACTCAGCTAGAGACTTCTGGGATTCTCAAACTGTTTACCTGACCTCAGCAGGGCCTCGGAAAAGGTTATTTTAAAATTTATTCTGTAAGGGGGAGGAAAAAATCTTCCTATAGAACATAAGTGGTTTTTAGTTTTTATGAATTAAAAAAAAATCTAACTGGAGAAAATATAGGAAAAAAAGGAAATTAAAGGGGATAATTATCATATTCCAAAAAGCAATAAATTGTATTTACCCGAAACTGAGAAGGGGTTTCAAGTGTGCTAAAATCACAGCAGGAGGAAATTCCATCTTCTAGGGTCTCTAAAAATACCTTCTGAAAATCCAGCATTTCTGGCAAGCTGCCAAATAAAGACTCCATCTGTATGGAAGTGGGGAAAAATAAACAATGAGAAGATAAGACTGTCCAAGAAAAGAATACCTAACTGTTTAATTGTGTTAAGCTCGAGATAAACAAAGTGGTACAGGACATTAATAAATGCAGAGGAACAAGATAATTTCTGAAACTTCTTAGAAGCATTCTTGTTAACTTTTATCACCAAGGCATAACTAAATGCAGGAAAAAGAACATGCTTTAAAATGTCTGATACAGTTGAAACGGTCCTACCCTCCATAAGATCAGAGGTGATCTTACCTCATCTTGAGTAAGGAAAGTCTCACTCTGAAGAGGTTCCAAGTATAACTGAAAAAGGCAGTTCAGATCCTAGGGGGACACGAAACGTTACATAAGATTTATGTCTTTTTAAAAACAACCTTTTTCTTAAAATGCATATGAGGGTACAATGTAACTGTTAAGAGATAATGTTTTTTCACTTATATTTCACGGTAACACTTCTAAGAAAAAAACTATTGCTTATTTATTATGTACTGTTTTAAAACTGTCAAAACAATAAGCATATTATCAAAAAGGCTTATTATTCTATACTTAGTCTTCCAAAGTACACATTCATCTAATGTGCATATGTATGATATTAGACAGCATTCCCAGGAGGGAAATTTTTTAGAAATACTTAACAAAAGGGGGCTAAAACCAAGACCAGATCTGGTGTTTGTTCTCCAGTTTCATTATGCTACATCTTCTCCCCTCAAATCTTGTTTGTACAGATAGTCCTCAAGCTATGACTGCAATTGAATCCAAAATCTCTGCTAATTAAGACAGTTGTGAAGTGAGTTTTATGACCTTTCTTGCCATAGTTGTTAACTGAATCACTGCAATGATTATGTTAGTAACAGGGTTGCTAAGTGAATCTGGCTTCCCCATTTACTTTAATTGTGATAAGGTGGCAAAAGATGATCACTTGACCCCAGGACACTGCAACCGTCATAAATATGAGTCAGTTGCCAATCATCCGAATTTTGATCCATGTTATCACAGGAAATGCTGCAATGATCATATGTATGGAAAAAAGTCATAAGTCACCTTTTTTTGGTGCCATTGTAACTTGGAATGGTCACTAAATGAACAATTGTAACTCAAGGACCACCAGTATGTAATTCAGGCTTCCCCAGTTTGGTGCCCTCCAAATATGTAGAACTTCTATCATCCCTAAGCTATATATTTGAAGGAGGACTGCATAACATTATGGAAACGTACTTGTGGCTACTATTTCTTTTCTCAAAATGCCGGTGATGTAACAGAAAGCAATCACAAAAATAAGGGAGGAAATGAACAATAAAGCATGCCTAATACCTTTACATAAGATTTCTCTGTGTCTACAAGTTCTTGGATGACCTTCCGGAGTCTGTCTGCATCTGTAAGTTGTCTTGCCAATGGCTTTAGATGGGAAATATCTTTTAATCCTTCCATCCCATTCGCCTGAGTTTCATGGAAATGTGGGCACAATGCTGCAATCTCCCTAGTGCTCTGCAGGTTGAAAAGAGCAGACTTTGTTACATTTATCTTACAACTGACTCCTCCGTGATGGTTCAGTTGTGGATAGATTTGCAGATAATGGCTAGGATCGCAGCTGAAATCTATAGTAGTACATATATTCTAATTAGTTATCTAAGCTTTTGTTATTTAATTTAATTTAATTTAATTTATTAATATATCTAAGCTCTTCATTCCAAAGAAATAAGATACATATATGCCTGTGCTTTTCTTCCATTCAAGTGTATTCAATTCTTGGAAACTGCCTGGACAAGTCCCTATAGTTTTTCTTCGCAAGGTTTTTCAGAAGTGGTTTGCTTTTGCCTCCTTCCTAGGGCACTGGGTTTCTACTTCTGAAAGACTGCAGATACTATCCTACCATCAATGGCTCAGTTTTGTGATTTGAATTTCTGGCAGCTAATTCAGAAGAAAATGACTTTGGCTACCCATTGAGACAATAAGGTAAGAAGCTATGCCTTTAGCAGTTTTGTGGGGACAATACTGTTTGAATTAGTTTGGACCAATTTATTACTACAAAGGATCAACGTCTGTGTAAATTCTCAGTCATCCAGGTCATAGTTTTTCAAAAGGCAACTGATCTGCTTTTTCCTTCAATGTTTTCTTCTTCTTTTGGAAGGAAAAAAAAAACAGTCCAGTTGCCTTTTGAAATAAAAGTACCTTTGATATACAGGGTCAATATAAAACCAGGCAAATTTTTAGAAAGCCATTCAATGGAACAAATAGGTAATTTTTGTTAATGGACAGCCATCTACTTCTTTAAAATCATTAATCCAAAACCAATCACGGTGGAATTTGTCTGTGGAACAGATTTTCTAATTAAAAGTCATCTTTCATTTTACATCCATAATGTAACATGAGTGAGATTTCTGCCAAACAGCTCCATAATGCACAATGGGGAAGGATTTAATGAAAGCTAAAACTAAAGGCAGCCCATTTGTAAGGTGATACTCATTATTGTAATGTTTTGAAAAGCTACAGAAAAAAAGGCCAATAGAAAGCATGATAACTAGATGCTATTACTGATGACACTGGCAAGAACAATCTGTTAAGTGCTCAAAACACCCAGTTGGGTAACTACTGCAATGATCACTTATGGATACACAGATTCAGTTTACAACTGTTCACACGTGTGTGTGTGTGGGGGGGGGAATCCTTAAATTCTTCTCTCTCTTCTTCTTACATCCTCCTCTCTCTATATTCCTCATTCTTCTCCTTAGTTTGATTTTGAATTTCGCTACACAATGTTTGAAATTCCCCCGGAAAAAGACGACAGAGGCTTTTTGCTTTGTTCTTTTTCCCAAAGCTGAATCCTCACCTCTACTTTCTTTGAAGGCAGACACGGTAGCATGACTCCAAAGTCTTCTTCCAACTTAAGTAAAAATTACCCAGTAGAATCAAGGGGCCTAAGTGCTCATGGCAGAATGTCAGTTTAAGCCAGTAAATGATTTTGCTTATTCGCATATGTGCTGCTACTGAAATAGATCTTGCCCCCAAGCACTGAGAACACAATGACAGATCCCAAAGATGGCAAGCTGAATTGTCTCCAGGATGGAGAAGTTCTTGGAAATGCACCATATAGTAGCTTAGCAATTGCTTTGCCTTAGCCGGCCTTAATCATAGAGGGAGCGTACAAATTTCTGTTTAAGAAGAAAGGGTTGGGAATTGCAGACCCAGACCTCTAAACAGATCTTGTACAGTCTGAGTCCTCCAGAAGCTCAAAGACTGGAAAACAGCATCCAATATCCATGCATCTTAATCTACTTTTTTTTTAATGTTCACCAGTCCACAACTTTGCTTTTATAGAAAATGTATAGAAAATCATGATTTTTGTCTTGCAACAACTGATGCTAAGAGACAAAGGGCTCTTCTCAGACCTACAGTGGTCAATGAAAGAACAGCTGGATCGTCAGAGCATACCTACATGGGAAATTGCTTGTTGACCGTTGTTGGAGGATAAAGCTGGGGTCAAAGAACAGTTGGACCAACGAATTAATGCAGAATTTAAACAGGAAGCAAATTAATATGTAGCTCTGCTTCATCCCTTGGTTTTAAGACACTGTGCATTGTATACTGAATTCTCAGATAAGTATTTTCATATAGGAGCTGGATTTTATTCTCTGAACAACATTATTCCCTGAATAAAGAATGCCCTACTTTCTCCGAAAGCTATCCCTTGGAGTTGAAAGGGTGATTTGAAATAGATGCAAGTAGCATAAAGGGTTCTTCAAGGTATGGTTCTCAGCTAGATGTTCTAAAATTAGGCACTAATAACTGTGCAACAACTAATCATAAATCTAGCCTACTTTTCCATGTCTTCCAACAGAGATGCCTTGCATAAAGCTTATATTTATACTAAAGAGGCTGATAGGTCCATCGTTTCACAGGTATGCCCCAACTCTTTTTATACAGTGAAACAATCACCAGAAGTTTTTAGAGATTAAGCAGTACACATAAACAGCACTGCTATTAATCAACTCCAGGAGAATCCCCTAAACTGAAATAGAAATATTGCAACACAGCAAATTACTTTTATATATATCAAATCCCTCAGCAAATTTTCCAACTAATAACCTTGTTAAAATTATAGTACAAACAAAGCCATCAGATCAGGTAATATTACATAAAGCGCTTGATGCCCTGAAGACCCAAAGCAATTTTCAGTGACACTGACGCACTATTAAATGATCTGAATGCTAAAGCGTACTATTTTTTTAAAAATGACACCACTCCAGAAAGCAGAATGCCAGGCGTTTTACACATTTCAGTACCCTATTTATAAAATTGTACATGACCTTTCTTTGAATATCCCAGTTAAAACTGCATCATAGAAAATTGTATCCAAACCGATAACAAGTTCATGCTGGAGAGGGTGTTCCACTTATATTTTGCTGACTTTTTTCCCAAAAGTCTTTGTATAAAACAGTAGATAATAGATGTTTGGAAATTTTTAGAGAATTAGACTTTCCTGAAGGGGAATTAAGGAAGTAGATCCAACACATCTCTTGAAAATCAGTTTGAGGAAAACAATTTCACATTCAGATATGTGTTTCTGAACATTACATTAAGTGATGAAGGAAAAAATGCATGGCATTATTTATCTAAAATATATAACTCTAATCTTTTCCCAGGTCCTGTAAAAAGTACTCTCAATCCACACAACCAGTTGACAGTCCAGGCAACATAAATAGTAAAAAAAACACGATTGTGTTTTAATAGCTGAAGCTTTTCTGTATAGGGTGATTTTAACTCTTCAACTCAGCAAAAGACAATCTTCAAGGGCAGGATAAGCAGTAACAAGAAAATAAACATCCTGCTTTTTTGCTGTAAGTTATGTGCTGTTCTACAGTAACAACATGTTAATTCTTCAAAATCAAGAGTTTTCCATGTGGGTGAAAGCATGGTGTTTTTCAAGGATGTCAGTTCAGATTCTGCTATAAATTACCAATTGTGTAGTAATAAGAAGTGCATGCATGTAGGAAAGACATCTCCAATTTTTTTTAAAAAAGAGCTATTTGATTAAATTAGTTGGCATTCATATACAGTTTGTATACAAAATTCTTCAACAATCCTTAATTAAACCAACCCTCCTTATTTCCGTTTGGTACACTAAAAAAGAAAAAGGAATGCAAAATATATAGCTCTCTTAAAAGATCTTTAAAAAAAGCCTTCCACACCATTACACCATGACTGAAAAAGGCTGCTTAGCTCTCAAGTCAACAATACTTTCCTCCTTACTTCTGGTTCCACATTGAAGGAAAAATGGAATTCAACAGATTTAACAACTTCATGAATTGCAAGATGGCCATATGGCAGCTCGCACAAACTCTCAATTAGCAAAATCAAAGCACGGCTAACCATTTGTTTTAAATATTTCAAAGTTCATATCTGCTCCTGTAACTTCCCACGTTTGTCAAATTAGAGGAAAAATACTGGTTGTGTTATTCAAGAGGATTTCTCATCAGTTAGAACTAAGATAAATAGCTTGTAATGTGCTATCTAAATTAAATGTACAATAATTAATTGTGATAGGTTAGGTCTTGGTTTAACTTCATTATGGTTCATAAGTGATTTAGGTTTATTTGATTTCTAGAGCCTCCCATCTCAGCAAACAACTCTGAGCAGCTCACAATTCAAAAATATATATTACAATTAAAATCTTAAAAACAATACAATTTTAAAACAAAACAGTAAAAGCTATTAACACAATTAAAACATTAACACATCTAATTTGAATATGCACAAAGCAAGACATCTGGCCTGTTAACAATATAGTCAGGAGGCCGGACTCTTGGCACATATATTGCCCTGGCCTCAGAAGCATAGCCAAACCTTTAAAGTTTTATGGAAGGCTAACAAGTTGGGGCTATTCTAATAGCAAAGGCCATTCCTTTGTGAATCCAAACATAATCTACCTAGGCATCTGCAGGGAAGAAAAAGGAGGTAAACCCAGCTGGCTGAGGACTTCTGGGATTTGAAGTCCACAAGTCTTAAAGTTGCCAAGTTTGAAGATCCCTGGCTTACATATTTGTATCTGACATTGCCTAAGTATAAAATGCCAAGATTTGTCTTGTGATATCCTAGCACATGTTTTATCATTTCTTCATCATTGGGATTTGTACTAAATATCATGATAAACTGCTTCCCACTGTGGTCACAAACATTTCCAAGGAGGTTTCAGCAACCACATGGAGACTTATTAGTTCTGATTCCAGTCAATACAATCTCTAATTTAAAGAAAGTGCCAAGCTATAGACTATGGAATCATGGATATGAATAAATGGGCTGGGGTTATAAATAGTCACAAGTGCCACAATATAATGACTAGGCCAACACCAAAATCAACTAATACACATTGTGATAAACTACTATGAGAATCCAGCCTATCTATATGGATTTCCATAAAGCTTTTGGGAAGCTTTAAATGCAGTGATCTTGTAAATGCTCACAGAGTCATGTGTAGCTTATAAAGTCAAGTCCTATGGAATGGTTACATCAGGGGTGTCAAACTGCTGGCCCATGGGCCAGAAGCATCATCCGGAAGCCGCACCCCCCATTGCCGGCAATGGCAAAAATGCTCTGATACGCTGTGTGACGTAACGTGACGTCGCGAGTTTGAAATGTCTGGGTTACATTCTCATCAAAGAGAAAAATAAGAAGTGATACTTCTCACCATATCCCTCTAAAATACAGTCTGCAAACTCCCAGAATTTGCCATAAGTCATGCTGTCTGAGACTCACAGAAGTTCTAGTCTCATCCAACAAATATGCAGGCATTGGATTGGAAAATGTGCCCTAAAATGCCTGTAAGGGCACCAGTGCTATTTAAGATGATACTCATAAAAGACTGGAATTGAACAATGAAGTCGTTGATTTAACAGACACCAAAATGTTCAGGAATAGAAATTCCAAGGCAGACCGTAAATAGCTTCAAAAAGTCTAAGCTGTATTAAAAAGACAGTCAGATATGAGGATCATTATGAGTGTAGCAAATGGAAGACCAAAGGGGTGAGGGGGAATCCTAAAATACATACTCAATAATTGAACCAAAAGTGATTAACCAGGGAAGAGATATTTGGGTTAAGATAGAAAGTACATTAAAAAGCATATTGTCTCTGAAAACCTTTTCTTTATTATATAACTCAACTGTATGTGTGTAAATGTTTAATATGGCATCAAGGATTAATTAGAAGTAAAAAATATGCGCTTATCTAACAGAGCAATTAACACTAACATTTCTAAAAACCAGCACTATTTGTTCTTCTCATTTTAATTAGAAAAACAAAATGCTGTCGGGCAGAACAGTGGGCCTGATTACCTTTAAAAATGCTTGTCTGCATTTAAAGGTTGGGAAAAGATTTCCTTGACCGAAGGCCAACACCCAAGATTTGCTTTGTCGAGAAGTCCTTCATAAAATTGGAATTAACTTCCTGACTTTCAGCTTTATAACCAGGCAAATATTTTGGATTCACTTTTCTCTGAAAGCCAGGTGACCATCCCAAACCTATGATAGGACATTTTTAAAATGATGATGTAAACCTTTGATATCGTGGCAAGGGCTGGGATCTACTTTTAGTTAGAATTCTGCAATATACTCAGGTTTTTTTCCACATTTGGAAGAAGTTGGGATAGAGAAATTTTATTTGGATCCTTCTTTGCATACTAAATTTACAATCCAGGTTAATTCCAGTTTGAGTATACTGAATATTTTAAAACATCTTCATGAGCTAATAGGAGTACTAATAGCTCAAATCAAATTTTTTAAAAAACCTAATAAGGTGGGAGATTGCAAGGAATGTTACTTTTCTATAATAGATAAACTGTGCCCTCTTAGATTTGGATTTATATGTTTGTTCTCTGCTTATAAACTGGTATTTGATCAACATAATGGAAAGATCAATATTTTTCTGAGTGATTAAATTTTGAGACTTTCTTTGAAGCCAGAAGTTTTCTTAATATATTGTTATATTCTCTCTCTCTCTCTCTCTCTCTCTCTGTGTGTGTGTGTGTGTGTGTGTGTGTCATGGTTCCGACAGATGAAACTCTTCAAAGAACTTCGAGGCATTGTTTACCTTAAATAATCTTTATTTGAGTAGCATAGCATCAGCACTAACATAATTGAAGCCAAAAATTGAATTCCCCTCTCCTAAGCACATAGTATCAAAGCACAATTCCATTCTCCAGTGAACAGTCATATATCACATTCCCCAATTAGTTTGAAATACGGGCTTTCCCTCCAGCTCTCCAGCCCGCCAATTCTTTATCATCTCTTTATTTCAATAACCTTGGTTCTCACACTGGGTTCAGTATTAGTATGTCTAGCTAGACTCTCATGCACATTCCTCCCCGCAGATCATCTAATTCTGAAATCAAAAGAAGAAAATGGATGCATCTCCATCTGTTGTCAATGCAAAAACATCCCCCCCTCTCTCTCTGGTTCCTTGCCTCAAAATAAGCAGCCACTGGAAAGTGAATCTGCAAAACAACTGCAGCAAACTGGTCATAATATCAAGCACAACTGTCTTAATGTCCACTTTGCTCAGCAACAGAATTTCTGTGGTCATAAATCAAGGACTACCTGTAGGGCTGTCAATACCATGGACAGCTTATCGTGGTAAGTGCTGGCTGCAATTTTCTCTGGAAAAGCTACCATTTTCAAATGTGTTTTGGGGGGGCTTATGCATTGGATTAGTTATACTTTCCATTGGAGTTTGACACAACCTGCCTTCAACTCATGTTTCATTTATTTGCCACCATAGGGAGAAGTGCTAAAAGGGACTTGAGGTCATTTATAAGGTTGCTCTTTAACTCAGGAACTGTGTCACCACTCTACAGAGTTTGCTGATCTGTCTCATGGCAAAATAACTTATTTTGAACCTTTCTGTATTTGGTAAGAATTTTAAAATGCAACCTAGTAGCCTGTCAGGAGGAATGCTGTTTCCAAATCATCAAACCCCTACAAAGCATGTGCATACAGAACTAGAAGGCATGTATGTGTAAGACTGGGATGTCAGAAACAGTTTTGCTTTTCTTTTTATGAATAAAAAGGGCTGCTTAATATTTTAAAGGTAATTTGGGGGAATGGTGAACTGAAAAACTGATAAGCCTGAAGTAGAGAAATTGAACGTTCACTCATTTGCCTCACCATCCTTTAGGAGAGTGATTTTTGTTTTACCTCGGTAGAAAAAAAAAATCCAGTTACACTGAGTCCAAGCTCTGTTTGTCCCACCTTGGTTTCTGGAGTTAGCCATAATATGCTTTACATTTAACTATCATACATTTAATATCATGTGGTAGCATTATGGCTAACCTATTTCTCAATTTCAGTCCAGGATCTTTTCTGACTATTAAAATGGCATAAGTTCCAGTTCATTCTTTGGAGAAGCACAGAATTAATTTATTTACATTGTACAAAACCTTTAATTTATTCCCATTCTCTGCTTCCTGCTTTGAAATAGTAAAATATAACTTTATTCAAGATCTTTAGGCCAAGAGCCTTTGTTAAAACATTTTTGGAATTTCACGAATGTAACACCTAGCAGTTCACACCTAGATTTCACATGAACCTCCTGACATATTAAAGAAACACAAGAGCTTGTGGGGTCATGCTATTTACTTCAACTCCCACTGCCCTTGCACACACTAGTCATTGTAGAAGAGGACCAAATTGAGCCCGAGTGCGGGGTCAAATGCATCATCAGTCTGAAGTCTCCACACCTCAAAAGAGATCTAAGTCTAGCCCTCCCCGCCGAAGTCTGTTGACTTTGACCTGGTGCCAATTTGCCTTGACGGTTAGGTACACCAGATTCTTGTATACAGGTTGCATGGAATAAACTCACAATGCTTTCTGAATTCTATCCTGGGTCTTGGTTTCTTTTACCTGAGAGTCACATGTCTTCAGATTCACAATCAAAACCCACCTAAAGCAACCCTAAGCATATATCAATTTAACACATGCAGAAACTGGGCATGGATGTACAGTACATTCACACAGAGAAGTTCATAAGTTATATCATAATGTTTCTCACCCAAATCCCAACACTATAAACACAAGAAAGAAAAAAATGACCACCCCTTGTTCTTCCTCCAGCCTAATTTTCACATCTGTTATCTAAATATACTGTATGTCTATCTCCTTGACTGAATACTGGGGTTTCAGCGCTGAATAACCAGAAGTATAAAATGAGACTTCTTTCACCTTCCACAGCATATTGTTCATTAAAATACTTAATATGCTTTCTTTCTGGTTTCCAAAACTATAAGTACTCATTATATAGAAGCTGGCTAAGACAATGTAACATTCCATTTTCTTTGAAAATATAGTTCTATCTCTATCTTTTTAAAATATGGAAATATTTATGTCAAAATATAAAAAACAGTTTATCAAGCTACATTTCAAATACAGATCTTCACTATTTGGTATGTGGTCAAGGGGAAAACCATTAACTTCACATCATCTGGCACAGTCACTCCATTTGGTTTATAAATATTTCAAAACACCATTTATACCAATGAATAGGATAGTGATAAATACCAATGTAAGCTTTTAAATAATTTATATTACATTTCAATACAATATAAATATATTAATAATAATGTAAGATGCATCATCATTTTTGAATTTCTAATTCACAGAAATAGTACCTTTGGGGAATGCACGATTCTCAGTATACTTATTTGGAAGTAAATTCCTCTGAACTTATTAAGACATGCATAAGAAAGAATTTAACTTCCAACCAGCAACAAACATAAAGGCAGATGCTTCAATTCAGATATGCTATTACACTTCAGCACTGTAGTGTATAGCTAAGGTGTAGGTCTTCACTTTTGCAGCATTTACACAAAAGGAAGCAGAGCACCCGGGGCCTCAGATGACTCAACGCAGCACACACAATTCAATCAGCAATTACACAGCATCCCCAGGCATTTCAAGGTCTTATAGTCTTTTAACAATACTCCTACATGTTTTTAAGGAAATTGCTGAGGATGCACCATTCTCATTAAATCAATATTTTAATCCAGTTGAGTCTTACTGAGTGTGTTTCTGTCCATAATCTTGTGGCACATTTCACTGCTATTGTAAAAGAAAACTATCTTCATACTCATTTTTGTTTAACAAAATGAAGTGTGAAGACTAAAAGAGAAAAATCACTTTGAAAAAAATCTAAAATTAAAGGATTATCACCATAACATTGATTTTCACAGTATTCTTCAGCCCTTAAAAAAGAAAATATTTTTATTTTCAGCAAATTAATCTGAGTTTCCTTTTCTTTTAGCGCCCTTTTACATTTACTGACAGAGGTCATTTCTGCTTATTATTTTAGCTACCCACTTGTTAATTTCCTAAATACAGATAAGAGCAGAGTCCCTCCCCCCAACAGACAATGAATCTGTGTTTTATAAAAATCATCTTCAACTAAAACAGCTTTATCTTTAAAGTAAGGTGCTACTTTGCCTAAGTTTTAAAATACAGAACATGATACAGCCTCCAAGAAAGCAAACATCATCAGACATAAGTGTGCATTATATACACAGACAAACAGATGAACTTGTGAAGTTCAGATGAAACAGGATGTCTATTTCTTCACTTACATATAAAAAGGAAAAAGAATCCGCTCCCTCCAAGCCCAGTTATCTCAAGCTGTCATCTGCTAAGAACTGAGCATCGCTTGCAATCTCCGTTTCACGAAATACTCCCTATACTGATTGCTCTTCCAATCTGCACTGAAAACCTCCTAGCGTCACCACCCTCTTCTCCACCCTGCACTTCCACAGAGCCCCACACTTTACAATATTACATAATACCACTATATGTTGGGGGGGGGGAAATACATTTCAGGGAAATCTGACATCAGTAGGAAATAGGGCAGAAATCAAGCATTTTCCAGAAGCATTCTGCTGCAAAAGTCTTAAGGCTATTTATAAGAAAGGGAATGTTTTGTTTTGGTTTTTTTAAAGGAAGATATGCAATTTTTTTCCCTGGCTTTCATACCCATTATTGTTACAATAATTATTTTCTAATTCTCCACCCATCACACACACACACACACACACACAAACACACACACACACACACACCATGCTGAAGATGGGTCATACCAAATTGCTCTAATGGGCACTTTCCAAACAAAGGGCTATCATTTGTGGAAACTCTAGGGTTATCAAACACTCTGCTATAGTTGGAGGTTCACCCATGTGGAATTTCTCCACTCTTACATGTTTCTGTGTGTCCCACTGAAAGTATTTGCATTATCTAAGACAAAGGATTCTAATATTAACCATAATACATTGTGAGCAATCCTACCAAGCTTCCTTGAGCACGCGCGCACACACACACACACACACAAGATCACATGACTTTTGAAGAAAAGAATTAAAGGTAGGGCTTTGTCTATCTTTTTACTACTACTACTACTACTACTACTACTACTAATAATAATAATAATAATAATAATAATGATGATGATGATGATGATGATGATGATGTTGGAAGGGACCTTGGAAGTCATCTAGTCCAACCCCCTGCTCAGGCAGGAAATCCTATACCATTTCAGACAAATGGCTGTCCAGTCTCTTCTTAAAAACTTCCAGTGTTGAAGCATTCACCACTTCTGGGGGCAGGTTGTTCCACTGGTTAATTGTTCTAACTGTCAGGAAGTTTCTCCTTAGTTCTAGGTTGCTTCTCTCCTTGACTAGTTTCCATCCGTTGCTTCTTGTCCTGCTTTCAGGTGCTTTGGAGAATAGCTTGGCTCCTTCTTCTTTGTGGCAGCCCCTGACACTGGCCAATTCAATGTAAAGGAAAAATATCTGAAGCCAGCTTACTGTTTATATCCACTTAATCAAAACCATTTTTTAAAGTATAGCCATTCATCTGAACTTACGGTATTAATTCTAGACTTATAGAACAAAGCACAAAGGGACTTGAAATTTTTGAAATAAAACTCGTTTCCTTCCATCTTCAAATTATACATTGACATATGTGCATGTTGCAGATATTTAAAAAAAACAGAAGCAACAAGACACACACAATGCAACAATCTCCATCTTAATTTAAGCAAGAAACCATGGATGAAGAACAAATTGTGACTTCCTTTTAGATAGTGAGAAAAGTTCCAAAAGATTATTGAAAGTGATGACGGAGAGCAACGCATTGAGATTTTCATGGCACAAGGGTGTGGAACTTAGTTTGAACACTGATCCTAAGAGAAACACAGAACTATTTTAAATCCATGAAAAGAGATCCAGGGTTGATCACAGATATTTTTAAGTAACAGATATGCCGGATGCGGAAAGTCAGTAGCAAAGTGAGTAGTGGAGCTTCAAAATGTACCCAGGTGAAGAATCTGAGTATTGTGCCAATCATTTTCCCAATACAAAGAAACTAGTGATGTCTACTGGCCAGCAATCAGACCCCACTTTAGCTTATTTCAGAGTGGTGGCATATTAGGGCACTGGAGAAAAGACAAAAAGGGTGAAGGAATGGAAATTGATAGGAACAACAGGAAGCTGGTGGGCCTCCGAACATTTACTGAGCACTCAAAATATGGGGCTCTTTATCCACCAAAAATGTGCTCCAGTCAAGCACATCTATAAACCACCTACAGAACTATTGGGAAGGAACATTTTGACCAGCTAAAGCAGAGTTTAACCAGAAGCTTAAATGTCTAAAACACAGAGCGGAATTACAGAATTGATGTGACAGCCATAGTATATCTCATTAGACATCCTTTATTTTTGTCTTCATGTAATGTATTCATTTCTGCTGCTCTTTCTGGGTTATTTCTCCAAAGTAAGCAATCAGCTGCATCATTTTTTTTAACTTAAAATGCACAAAAAGTATATTTTATGCTTATAACCCCTTGGGGTATAAATGCTACTATCTTTTCCTCGAATGATTTTTTTTTATATTCAGTAACCTTGAACTGGAAAAAAAGAACACACATACACACACAAAGGGAGTCCTTGTTTCAAAATGACTTTGACTTCATTAAAGAGACAGGAACAGAAGAAGAAAAAATAGCAAAAAATGTAGGCATTTCCATCACCTTTCAATTCAATTAATTCCCCTGCAACTCGAATTGGTACCCAACCTCATTTGCTCTCATATCTATCTGGACTGTATCAAAATGGCAAGGACAAACTGACCATTGTAACAGCAGACCATTACAAACTATTTTAAAATGTGGATTTGCTCGGTCATGCAAGAATAATGATCTTAACATAAGCAGAAGATCACTATGACTACTTTGCCATAGCTTAAAATTCATGCAAATATTTTGTCATTGTTTCCATGATTATAGTAGGATTCAAAATTTATGAATATTAAGAAAAATGTAAAATAAAGATGGATTATTAAATATATACATATATGTAGCTAAATCCTTTTCCCTGATTTATCTGAATGGTGGAATACTTTTTGACTCATATTTCTTTTTACTTGATTGCAGATAAACCTAACAAAAAGTTAAATAATTGCTTATTGATGCCACTGGATAGAATCCAATGAATTCTGCTTCATTAATTCAGTCAATTCTCCTGTCTTCCCTTGAGCTTACACTTGTTTCTGTAGTTTCCTTCTGATTATAGTTGACATACATAGCAGCTTTTGGTGGGACATTTAATGTATTAAGTTGCATCACATACATCAAAATTTCAGATATATTTTTCAAGAAGTAGCTTCTTTTATATGTTCTTTTTAACATGTAGATTCTACTCCACATCTTTTTCCCTAGCAAGCCTACAATCACCCTTATGAACTGAATGCCAAAAATAACTCCATGACTGCTTTCCACCGGTAGGGATGATGATGATGATGGGGTTATTTCAAATCCTTCAGAAATACTGGAACATGTGTGGGAAAAACCAGTTCTTAGATTGTTGTTGTTAGCTGCGAAGTCGTGTCCGACTCATCGCGACCCTATGGACAACATTCCTCCAGGCCTTCCTGTCCTCTACCATCTTCTGGAGTCCATTTAAGCTCACGCCTACTGCTTCAGTGACTCCATCCAGCCACCTCATTCTCTGTCGTCCCCTTCTTCTTTTGCCCTCAATCTTTCCCAGCATTAGGCTCTTCTCCAGTGAGTCCTTCCTTCTCATTAGGTGGCCAAAGTATTTGAGTTTTAGCTTCAGGATCTGGCCTTCTAAGTGGAGTCAATTAAATCAAGTTGATTAATAGATATATAAGGTCAAAGTTTGTTATCCTATAAGAACAATACCAGAGATTTGCTATGTGAACTCTTTGTTGGCATCTGGCATTTGCAAACTGCCCCTCACCTTGATTTGTGAGGCTGTTTCCTTTCTGATTTACTGTTTTTGCCCTCTTTTTGATTTCTGAAGTAAAACAGGTGACAGAACTAACCTAAGCACTGTTATACATTAGTAACATGAAATCTTTTATTTCTGAATATGTATGCTTATATCATCCTTCATTTGATTCCACACGTGGAATTTTAATGACTGGCTTTTTGGCTAATGTGTGTTTGAATTTAAATATGTGAATTGCTTCCTGGTGATGATTTATGGCAGACTAGGTGTACCTGAAGGAAAGCAGATAGCATTGTGGTGGAGATCCATGATCATACAATGAATGTTGGCTGTGGCACAGTCTTTCTAGATAAGAGAAATTGTGAGATAACCCACTTGCATTCCAGACAGCTGCTCCTTGTAAGTAGACTGCAGAAACTGAGTTTTTTATAGTTGGCTTCTGAGTTGAGCAGCTTAGAAAAGGGATTTCAATCCAGCATGTTAAAAAGATGGGATAATCATGTAAAGGTGATGTATTTGTCTGAATACTGATTCTTTGTATTTACCACTTATGTGTTTTATTACTATATTTTTGGTGTGTTTACCCTGAAATTTGATCCAGTATTTTACTTTTATTTGCTTTGATATGCTTATAACTTTAATCAATTAACAAACTGTTACCATTACTATCCAGCTCACAACCATAAAGCAGGTTATATAGACACAAGGTTTGCATAAGCCTCATTATCTTCAACCCTTTGGATGTAATTAATTTACTATTTACAGCTAAAAAGAGATTTTCTGAGTGGCAGGATAAAAGATTTCCACCTGTTGAGTTAACATTCTTTCTAGATTACAAAATAAAATATGTGATTTTAAAAGTTTATTTTTTATTTATGTATTTATCAAATTTAATGCCACACATCCTCATAGTTCAGGCAATTGTGAGCAAGATTTAAAAACTCTTAGCAAAAAAACTTAATAAAGAATAGGAGTAAGAAAGTTTAAAATGGATAAAATTTTGAAAGATTGCTTTCTGGAGTAAGTGCTTTAGAATAATTTGAAATTAAAATAGACAAAGTGGACATTTACGGCAATATTTTTGTTTACTATTAAGAGGTAAACTTGTAATTGTACTTATAACTGCTATCAGGAATACAGGAAGCAAGTTTCTTTTTTCTCTTTCTTTTTCTTTTCTATTTTCTCTTGAGTTTTTTTCTTTTCTTGCACTTTTAGCTTTCTCTTTGATTTTTTTATCTTTATATTCATTTGTATTAGTTTTTATTTTCCTATATAAGTATGAATTGCTTCATTTTGTTAGCTTTTATTAATTTTTTAGAGCTTTAGTTTACTTGGGTGTCTCAGAACATATAATGCAGGTGAAACCTGAAGAGTCTTAAGGCAATAACATCCCACAGGACATTTCAGGATGCTGAAGGACCAAAGAACCATTTTTTGGGTGGGTTGGGTCCAAAACCTCAGAATTCCTTGACAATAAATAAGTGCCAATATAACAGCAATGTGTGGATAATACTGAATTGATATAAATTTCGACTCTGCTTGTCTTGAAGGAAGAAGCAGTGGATCAAGGTAATTCTGTAACAATCAGAATTTACTTTCTGCTCCAAAATACACTCTTTATCTAATAACTATCTCTTCCTGATCCCCTTTACAATTAATGTGATACAACACAATACTGTTCCACTTCCTCTAGTAGAAACCTTAATCATTTTTTAAATGTACTGCACTCCCAGGTGTTTAATTAATCTCCTTTTAGGGAATTCCTTTGTTGTGGTTGTTGTGGTTGTTTTTGTTGCTGTTCCATCATTTTTAAGTATAATGGAGAAGAAACGGAACCTGACATGCAATAAGGACTCTTTTTTTCATTGATGGTGATGATATTTTCGCAACATTGATGTATGCAAAAGCAGTAACTGAATCTGAGCTTTAAAAATAAATCATTTTTTCCCAGCACAATTAACACAAAAACAATATAGGGTTTAACAATAATTTAAAAAACAGGTGTAAATATGCAAGGAGTCAGCAGCAGCCTGGTGATTTTAAAGTACTTGCAATTAATAAGCAGTGTGTTATTAGTTAGAACATACTAGCCCAAGACCTCAATAGCTTATCATCTATATTTAATTCTATTAGATTTTTACTCCACCTTTATTATTTTTATAAAATAAGTCAAGGCAGAAAACGTACATAATATTCCCTTCTCTTCCTATTTTCCCTACAACTACAACCCTATGAGATGGACTGGGCTGAGACAGAGCGAATGGCCCAGAGTCACCCATCTGGTTTTCATGCCTAAGGCAGGACTAGAACTCACAGTCTCTGAGTTTCTAAACCAGCACCTTAACCACTACATCAAACTTGTATTACTTATACAATACTGATGCAGGAAATTAGACTTACACCTTCCCTTTTTTGCACAAGAGCTTAAAACAGCATATATAATGGCCCCTCCTCCTATTTTCCTTCATAACAACCACTTTGTGAGGTAGGCTGGCTGAGAAAGAATGGCCCAAATTCAACCAATGAGCTTTTGTGGTTGAGGATGGAATAGTACTGGGTTTCCCTGTTTCTAGTACAACATCTTATTAAGCCACATTGGCCTCGAACAAGTCAAAGAGATATATAAGAGCCATGGGGTGATACAGTGGCTAGAATACAGCACTGACTGCAAGCCAACTGCCAGCTGATAATCTGACTGGTTCAAAGTTGCCTCAGCCTTCCACCCTTCCGAGATCGGTAAAATGAGGGTCCAGATTGTTGGGGACAAATGTGCTGACTCTGTAAACCGCTTAGAGAGGGCTGTAAGAGCACTGTGGAGCAGTATATAAGTACTATTGCTATATATGTATATGTATGCATATCCATGGATATGCATATGGATGTGTGTCTGCATGTACAAATATAGTGCAAATCCATCCACAAAAGCAGTCCGCGTGCCTTCCATATCTCTCTATACTTTCTGCATTAACTTTTAAGCAGTGCTCTTACCCTGAATGGCAAATCAAGTTTCTCCTTCTCTGGCATCTGGTCCAGCATGCCATCTGTGTTGCTTCTTTTTAGACTTCCATTAACATCAGGCACATGGTTGAAATCTATATTAAAATGAAAAGCCAAAAAGTTAGATATCAGAAGAAGAAATATGTATTTTCTTTCATTTAGATATAATTGTTTCATTAAAGTTTCAGGAAACGTAGACTCCTGAAGATCTGCTTGGCTTTTCCAGCTAAAATAATCCCATGCAAAGTAATACAAATATTTGGTCTGCTACTTCAAAGCTTGCCTTACTCAACATCATCTGTCTACAGTGTGGTACAGTGTGTGCTGGCTGAAGAAAACATCCAATACAAATGTCTGCACAATACATATAAAATTATTTTCTTGGATGAACACATTGTCCTAAAACTTACTGTGGATCTTAAACTTATTAATGGCCCAAAAGAAGAGGGAAGAGAACCTTGGCTTCCTTCTTTGTATTACTGCTTTGCTTATGTAGCAGCAATTAGGATAAAATCTGAAGAAAAATAATATTTTGCCAATATATATATAGTGGACTGATGATTGTAAAGGAACTTGCCTATTACAGTCGTAAGTCATGATAGTCATAAAGCGGGTCATCAAACAGCATGCTATTAAACAAATCATCATGGTTGTTAAGAGAATCTATGGTTGCTAAATGAATGCCATGTTTGTTAAGCAAGCCCATTGTTTGCTATGGGGCATTTTTGCAGAAAATTGGAAATTAACACAGGTTTTCAGCAAAAAAATAAAACAAAAATAAAACTAAATTGTACTTATTTGACCGTGGGACACTGCAAATGTCTGTAAATGAAGGCAGGTTGCCAAGTGCCCAAAATCGTCATTTGACCATGGGGAGGGGGGAACTGGCCATTGGAACTTCAGAACTGAGTTCTAAGTACCTTGGGGGAGGTGTCTGTCATAACTTTGAATGTTGCTAAGCAACTGGTTGTAAGTCAACAACTGTCTGTATTTAAAAATATGGGTTAGGTTAGGGCAGGGTTGTCAAACTGCCAGCCCGCGGGCCAGACGCGTCATCCGGAACTGGTGCCCATCCCATTGTTGGCAATAGCAAAACCGTCCCGATACGTTGCGCGACGTCACATGATGTCGCAAGTTTGACATATCTCCATTAGGGCTACCAGATTGGGGCTGCAAGTATCAGGGATACCACTAGAGGGCAGCAGAGAACCTGAGACTTTGTTACCATCTAATGATTATTGCAAATTTGCAACTTGGATTTAGTAGCCAATCAAAAATGAAAAGAAAAGAAATTTCATATTAGTTTCTTCAAGAGATGTATCATGCAATGATTAGAATGAACGGACTTGGTATATGCACAATGTATTTACGGATATGTTCGCTGCAGTAAGTTTAGGCAAGAATGCCAGGCAACTCCAGAGAAACTGAAATGATTTAGCATTTTGTCTACATCCATGTCCATATGCACCAATGTTTTGAGCTGCCAATTTAATTACATGAATGTCACTATGTTGTATTGTGTTGACAACCCATATATGGTTCACTATCATTCAAGGAAAAGATAATGTAACATCAAACTTCAAAAAGAACAAAATGTTAGCCTCAGCATCAATTATTCAATTAAATACTGAGCACACCATGAACAGATGGGGTCATGAGCAAAGCAGCAGAGAGAAAGCTCATGAAAACATCAGAAAACACAATCCTTTAAACCTCCATAGAAATAAAAACCATGCAACGAACGTGGCAATATGATAAGTATCTGAACATAGTCAAGGTTGAAGAAAGCAGACTGTATGCATGCTTCCGAGGCTCTGCTATCAAATTTGGAGGTCAAGAAAACAAATAAGAAACAAAGAAAATGCACCTCTCTTTTAAGGAGGAAACAGATCTCTCTATATGTTATAAACCAGGGGTGTCAAACTCGCAATGTCATGTGTAGTATTGTGACGTATCGTGACTTTTTTCCATTGCTGGCAATGGGGTGGACGCAGTTTCGCCATGACGCATCCGGCCTGCGGGCCAGTAGTTTGACACCACTGCTATAAACAGATGCAACTTCTCATGATGCTTTTAGTCCATTTAATTAACAAAGCTTTAATTGCATGCTAATCTACACTGCTATAGGGACGTGGTGGCTCAGTGGGTAAGGACACTGAGCTTGTCAATCAGAAGGTCGGCAGTTTGGCGGGTCGAATCCCTAGTGCCGCATAACAGAGTGAGTGCGTTACTCGTCCCAGCTTCTGCCAACCTAGCAGTTCGAAAGCATGTAAAAATGCAAGTAGAAAAATAGGGACCACTACGGTGGGAAGGTAACAGCGTTCCGTGCGCCTTTGGCGTCTAGTCATGCCGGCCACATGACCACGGAGACATCCTCGGACAAGTACTGGCTCTTCGGCTTTGAAACGGAGATGAGCACCGGCCCCTAGAGTCGGAAACGACTAGCACACATGTGCGGGGGAACCTTTACCTTACCTTTACCTACACTGCTCTTACCAACTCCCTCTTTTCTCTGCAAATGACAAGAAAACTGCAATGAGGCATAAGGAGGAATGGGGAATGTGCTTTTAAGTATCAGCCTGCTAAATAACTTCTCATCATTTACAGTTCTGTTCTGAACATCACCCATTTGAACTAGTGCCCTATTGCACAGCAGCAAAAATATGTTAACAAAGATCAAGAATAGATGGCAAGCTGCCCTCTCGGTAAAGAAAATGGTGCCTTGCCTTTCACTTTATTGACACTAATAAGAGGGGAGTAGGATGGAGCACTAAAAATAAAAGCAGATGGCAAAGTAAAATTAGGTATGCCCTACCACTGTAGAAACTGGGCAAGTACACAGTCAATTATTTCTATTTTAGATCATGCTGGTGAGAGAGTCAGAGTCTACGCTACTTGGACACAGAGAATGAAATTAGAGAAATATAGTAACCGAAGAAGAATGGAAGATCTCCTTTGTATTACAGAACCAATTATTCCACGGGATAGAGCTGAAATGTGAATAGTTCAAAACAATAAACTGTTTTCAAAGAAGGATCTTTTAGTGCTCAACACTGCAAAAAAGAAAAGTTCTGTACATTTACTCAATATAAACTCTGTTCATCATAATAACCAGACTCTGCTTGTCCCCATGGGCAAGATTCTCAGCAATGTTTGCTCATAAACAATTTCCATTTGTTCCAACACCAAATACCTTCACATAAGCTGCCTTTCAACATACTTCTGATTCTCTGTGTTACCACTTTGTAAGTTCTAATTCAGAAGGTTTACTGCTCACGCCTATACACAAGAATCTGGTCAACTAATGGTCAGCACTAATTTGGTCCTAGACAAGAGTTCATGCAATTCAGCGGGAGGGAGGGGCTATACTTGGAGAATTTGTGGACACATAATGATTTTTGAGGGATGCAGTGGCTCAGAGGGTTAGGACGCTGAGCTTGTCGATCAGATGGTCGGCAGTTTGGTGGGTCGAATCCTGAGTGCCGCATAACAGAGTGAGCGCCTGTTACTCGTCCCAGCTTCTGCCAACCTAGCAGTTTGAAAGCACATAAAAATGCAAGTAGAAAAATAGGGACCACTACAGTGGGAAGGTAACAGCGTTCTGTGCGCCTTTGGCTTCTAGTCATGCCGGCCACATGACCACGGAGACGTCCTCGGACAAGCGCTGGCTCTTCGGCTTTGAAACGCAGATGAGCACCAGCCCCTAGAGTTGGAAACGACTAGCATGCATGTGCGGGGGAACCTTTACCTTTACTGATTTTTGGCTGAGTTCTGTCTTAACTCTACCCCCCAGGCTTTGCCTGTTCTTCTACACTGCTGCCACCAGTGAAGCAGGATGGAAGGGCAGAGAAAGCCAGTTCATCTTAGAATCAGATATACTGGCAATTTGACTATGTTGAGTATTCCGTTCTTGAAGGATCTATAAACTCAAATTTGCAAGGCAGTCCAGATGTTGAATGGAATATCATGGATGGAAGGGAGAGAATGGGAATAGCCCTCAACTTCTAACTCAAACTCAATATGTTTCTTGGTGAAATTTAAACCAGACCTATATCATTGTTTTTTTCAGGCCAGAGACCATACTTGGCTTTCAAGATGGATGCTGAAAACCATACTCTAAAATGTAGGAAAGGCCTCCCAAATTTCTCATCAACAGTTTTGCCTCCAAGAGGGGCACATTTCAGAAAGCAAATAGATTTGGGGATTGGGTGCAAAGTAAATAAAGTACTCCTTTTCCTTCTCTTTCCTATTCTCCTCCTCCTCGAGACCAGGGGTGGCTAAAGAAAGGTGTAAGTTACTGAAAGTTGTAGTCCCATTCTCACAACCAAGATGGTGTAAAAATAATTTAGTTCAAGAATATTAGAACAATCTTTCCAGAATGTATCTAAGACAGACAGCCCAGGATTTTACCACAGGAAGATCCACTATGGATCATCTATATAATAAAATGAGATAAAATGACAGAAAGCAACTGAAGACAACAAAACTTGCACAACACATTTTTGGTTCCAGAATCAAACTTCTAAAAAGTCACAGTATATGGACAGAGCATCCTTACCTACCAATGTTCTCCCATATCACCACCCAAAACCAATCACTGTCCAATACCTAAGCCACTTTGAAGTGACCCGCTTTTGCTTTATTTTTTTTTTTATATATGCTTAAAAGACCCATGAGTTCAATGAGGGTCAGAGCCATTACTGCTAAGCTTGTAAGCCGCCCTGAGTCTTCGGAGAAGGGCGGGATATAAATGCAATTAAAATAAAATAAATTATGCAACTGGTGGGAAGTATACTAAGCTTTTTCCACCTCATTGGGATTTCATTTGGGACTCATTTTATGACCTTCTGGCCACAGGTTAAGTGAATCACTGCAATTAAGTTAGTGACGTGGTTGTTAAGTGAATCTGGCTTCTCCATTGACTCTGCTTGATCACTAAAAGTGATCTCAAAAAGCAATCACATGACCCCAGGACACTGCAACCATCATAAATATGAATCAGTTGCCAAGCATCTAAATTTTGATCACATGAACATAGAGGTGCTGCAATATTCGTAAGTGTCAAAAGCACTTATAAATAACTTTTTTCAGCACTATGGTAACTTTGAATGGTCACTAAATGAACTGTTGTAAGTTGAGGACAACCTGTATATGTTCATGTATTTTTTTTATCCATATGTTATTCTAGTTTCACTCTAGTTTCTTTCATATATATTTTTTCTTTTCTTCTGTGTCTAGTTTTTTTAAAATTTCTTTCATTTTCTTCCATGTCTCTTTCCCCACCCCAAAATCCACTCTTGACACTACCAAGAAATGGTTTATCCCTACTCTGAATCCTTACTCCTTCTTGTATCCTTCACTAATTATCTCTATCACAAACAAATACATGTTTTAAGAGTTATAATAATTCCTTTGGCATGCGAATAGAGAAATAACCTTATGGCGAATAGAGAAATAACCTTATGTTTAGCCATGTATTTGTTACAAACAAATCTTTTTTTGTCAGTTACTATAAACTTTTTGTAATTTACTGCATGACTGGAAAAAAAGTTGGGGGGGGGAAAGAAAATCTCCCCTCTTTGCTACAATATAAACACTAAATTCTCAGGGGTCTGATGGGGAAAAAATGGCCTTAACAGCCTTTTGTGCTTCTTAAAAACATCTGGTACTCGCAGTTAGAAACATCAAGGGTAAACGGATCTTTGATCTGATCAACAAATAGGAATTCTTGCATTTTCGTCCATTAAGAACGTAGTCTTAGAAAATGGGAATAGGAAATCAGGACACTATTAATCAAAATTAATATTTTCAAAGTTAGATTGTAAGAATTAGGCTGATGTGTCACTGCAAATTAACCAGGGCAGCAACTGAGGAATAATATGAGCAGGGAAAACAGAAAACCAATTGGGGTTTGTTTCTATTATAAACCGTTTGTAAAAGCATTTTCTATATGCTAAATTAATCGGATAAATATGACTTTTTAACAAATGTACATTCCCAATCATTGATGTGGCCTCTAGTTCATGGTACACTCTACCTCAGCTGCTCTTTGAATGAGACAGCCATCGGATTTTGATTATAACAGCATATATGGAGACAAATAAAAATTACAAAGAGATATTCTAGAAGATCAGCGTCACTACTTATAAAGCAGGTGCTCTTAACATGTTAAATATGCCAGGTAATGACTACCTATAATATCAGACTAATAAACTGAGTATAAATCCTAAATAATGAACTACGATTTATTAATTCCGTAATTTTCACTTTATGGCAGCAGCTTTTATACTCCAATTTCATTTAAATGGAATAGCTTTACGAGATAAATACTACTTATTGTACGCTAAATTTTGCAAGCAAGTTTTTACTTTAAACATGACCTAATAAAGTTGCTTTATAATTATCAATTCAAAAACCTCTCTCTAGTGATTTTTCATATTTAGCACTACAAAAATTACATTTTACACTGCTCAGTATAAGAAGCTGCAGCGATGACATCCCTGTCAGAACGACATCTGTTTAATATTTCCAGAGAAGAGAGAGTCTGCTTCCTTCTGCTGAAACTGCTGAAAAGTTTTTGTGTAAGATGACTGACATCCTTTCTATTAAACCTTCTCTTCTATAAATGAAGTATACTTTTAACCTTGCTTCAAGGACTAGTTTGCAAAATATTCTGCATACACTGCAGATATCTGCTATGAAGAACTGGACATGGCACTGTACTCACTAACTGTCAATACACGTCCTCGAATGGAAGCAAACACGAGCAAACAGAGGTTGCCTTATTCAGCTCCAATGGCCGCCCGGCAGTAGGCCCCACGGGGAGGCAGGCAGAGGCAGGGCATGGTGGTGAGGGGCCAGCGTGAGAGGCCGCCTCCCCCACTGAATGTCGGGCCCACGAGGCTCGATAATAGCCACAAAACAGAAGAACTGAGCAATATCCTTATCAGACTTTTGCCTGAACAGGTGAAAAACTTAAATGTTGCTATCTGTACAATTGGGCCTTGCACAGTTAGTCCTACGTGGAGTAACTATGTTCATACCAGGGCAAGCCCATGTTTCCCAGCATAAGAGCCCTCACACATTCAAGTCGATGCCTGAACGTGGCTAATTACAGTATCTCTTTGCGTTTTGGATGTTATACTTCCATCCATGAAGTCTTGAGTTACACTCCTTGACCTACTAGAAACAAAAAGGTTTCTACAAAGCATTTTCAAGTTTCAGCCAAAAAAAGGTATCAAAATGACATAAAGATAAAGGTAAAGGTTCCCCCGCACATGCATGCTAGTCGTTTCCGACTCTAGGGGCCGGTGCTCATCTCCATTTCAAAGCCGAAGAGCCAGCGCTTGTCCAAGGATATCTCCGTGGTCATGTGGCCGGCATGACTAGATGCCAAAGGCGCACGGAACGCTGTTACCTTCCCACCGTAGTGGTCCCTATTTTTCTACTTGCATTTTTATGTGCTTTCAAACTGCTAGGTTGGCAGAAGCTGGGACGAGTAACAGGCGCTCACTCTGCTACGCGGCACTCGGGATTCGACCCGCCAAACTGCCGACCTTCTGATCGACAAGCTCAGCGTCCTAACCCACTGAGCCACCGCGTCCCTTCGAAATGACATACTGTACTTAATTTAGTCTGCAAAATGCTTTAGAAGTGTTAGCATTATGAATCACTTGTCCTCAAAAAGACAAATTTCAATTACACTTATCAAGGTAAGCTGTACATTAAATGGAAGATACTTGTGCCTACTGACGTAGGAACCTGATGGCTTCAAAACAAGCATGAGCAGGCACAGAAATACACACCAAGTCACCATGAACTATGTGACTTTACCTGAAAGACTAAGAAAATCCCCTCTTCTTTCAGTCAATCAGCAACTGAAACTGACACACCAGCAAAGGAGGAAAAAACTATCTTTAACTTGCAATTATTTATGACATTAACAGAAGAACAGGTTTGGGGAGCAATTTTTCATAGATAAGCGGCTAGAAAGGAAGTGCTAATCAGCCACCTTTTCAATTGTACTGGTGGATATTTTCACAGCATCCCATCCGTGACCTAAATCTCATTAAAAACACTGCAAGGTAAGTTTTATCCACATGCAGTGCTGTATAATGTCACAACCACAGATGTTATTCTAAGACATGTTGTATTGCCACACACTCTTTAAATATGTAATTTTCTGTAATCCTGAGCAGAAAATGGCAACATTGTTTTCCCAAGTTGTTTTATTTATTGGTGTATTGTATTTACATCCTGCCTTTCCTTAAAAGATCCAGGCAACATAGACGTTAAGGGTTACCCCTCTATCAACTCTGTAAGACACACTAGGCTGAAATAGAGTGACTGACTCAACACCACCCAATAAGCCAGGGGTGTCAAACTCAATTTCATTGAGGGCCGCATCAGCATTGCGGTTGCCCTCAGGGGGCCGGGTGGGTATAGCCAGGGTGGGCGTGGCCTATTGGGTGGGTGTGGCTAAAGTGCTTAAGGCCTACTGGGTGGGTGTGGCCAGCTCTACATCGTTCGCATCAAGGGTGCCTATGGGGGCCTGGGCAGGAGTGGGACAGATCTGAGGGTTTCTGGCAGAAGGAGGGTCTCTGGGCCAGGGCCAAGGCAGTGGGGGCCGTTCCCTTACTGTTTCCAGGATGGCTTCGTGGGCCACATGAAACCACTTCATGGGCCGGATCCGGCCCCTGGGCCTTGTGTTTGACATGTCTGCAATAAGCTTAGCAATCAAATGGACTTAAACTTGGTTTTTGTTGGTTCCAGTTTAAACCACAACAGCATGCTGACTTTCGGTAAAGTTTTTGGTAGCAACTATGTAATTCACTATATATATATATTGTTCTGAATTATGCCTTCTTTTCCCTAAGTTGCAGAATAAAAATAACACATATATTTTACATGTTTTTATATGCCACTCTTCTATTTATTGGAATTAATTTTGTTATATAGAAGACAAATCATGGATTTATTGTTTTGTTTCTTGAATCCATACTGTTTTCCCTGAGAACAAAAGATCTATAAAGTCCTGTCAAAATCTTGAAATATCTGAAAAACTGGTCCAAGAACAAAACTAAAAATTAATCAATCAATCAATTAATGGATCTTTCATTTAAAAATGCATAATACTTCTATAGCCCCCATTATGAAGGTGTTGTTTATAAAAATACAAATATGTTTTAACATTATTTTCTAAAAGTTTCTGTGTTTATTGAAAAAGAAAAAGTTGAAATGGCGTTAAAAATATTGCACATGCTCTTTTGTATGCAGGTACGGTCACCGTAAAACTTCAAGCATCATCTTACCATTTGCTGTATTCATTCTGAAGTTATCCAGAAATTCCTCCAAGAGTTTTGATTGGTTATGCGGGGGCAAGAACTTTCTTGCATCCTTGGAAACGATACCATCTTTCAAAGAAGTACATAATGCTTTTTTATTGCCTTTGAGATTTGTGGTCAATGTTAGCTGCACGCTTTTCTCCGAGAACAACAATTCCATTTGCCTGAGGTCAAGCTCAGATACAGATTCTCCATTTATAATCAAAATTTCATTCCCAACACACAAGCCTGGGAGCAGAAAAAAAGCAGAAGACAGACATGAAGACACAATAGAAAGAGGGCACGTTAAAACATATTGTAACAAACTGTTAAGAAATGATTTTTTTTAAATCTTACCACATGAAAGTTTATGGAATGTATTGTGATGAAACAATAAATCCAACAAATGTTTTGCAAAAATTAAGATTTACATAAAGAAAGTATCCTGCTTGTTAGAAAAGAAGTTAAAATTACAATAGGAGAGTAACTTTTCCATTATCTAATAAAGCAATCTAGGCAGTGAACCAGGACAAAAAGCTACTGGCCTAAATCCCTTTTTCAGCTTTAAAGGTAAAGGTAAAGGTTCCCCCGCGCATGCATGCTAGTCGTTTCCGACTCTAGGGGCCGGTGCTCATCTCCGTTTCAAAGCCGAAGAGCCAGCGCTTGTCCGAGGACGTCTCCGTGGTCATGTGGCCGGCATGACTAGACGCCAAAGGCGCACGGAACGCTGTTACCTTCCCACCGTAGTGGTCCCTATTTTTCTACTTGCATTTTTACGTGCTTTCGAACTGCTAGGTTGGCAGAAGCTGGGACGAGTAACAGGCGCTCACTCTGCTATGCGGCACTCGGGATTCGACCCGCCAAACTGCCGACCTTCTGATCCCAAATAAATATGGACAAAATTCTACTTTCTTAAAAAGCCTTCCCTTCCTTTTTAGCTTAGAATTTCATCCAGTGAGTACAATAAAGCTAGTTAAACTGAACAAAATCCCTGGGAACATGGGCAATAAAGCAATAAAGGAATGTAAGAAGTGAGTGGATTCAACAGCCATGAAAAATAGCATTTGATCATAACATCCTTGTCATAGAGAATTAATAACAATTTGAAACATAAACACATAGCTTGATATGGCAAGATGAAATTCTCTGAATATTCTTATAGTACAATTAATTTACTGAGAGAAAACTCTATTTAACTCAATGTGTTGTCTAGACAGGACTGCTGAAATGAGTGACTTCAGCCAGATGAAGTAGATGATATTTCACTCAACATGTTTTCTCTATTCATATACAATAAATGCATAGCTATCTGCTTGCTGAGAGTATGCTTTTTGGAGAACAAGTCTTTAGCACGGCTTCCCAACAAGCATATATGGGGGTGAAATTGGGGTAGGGAGGAGAAGAGGATTTTTCACATGGGGCTGCCCCTGAAAAGTATCTAGAAGCTTTAGCTGGTACAGAATGGAGTGGCACAGGCAGTTATGTGTACTCCAAAATCTGCACATGTTACACCTCAGCTCTGGGAGTTGGATTGGCTCTCAATTTGCTTCTCAGTCAAACTAAAGGTGCTGGTTATGACCTTTAAAGCCCTACATGGCATTGGGCCAAATTATTTGAGGAACCACCTATCCCCAATTGCGTTGACCCATGTTATCAGGTCTGGCGGGAGGGACATACTGTGGGTCTCATTAGCCAAGGAACTTCACTTGGCAAGACTCAGGATGAGTGCTTTTTCTGCTATGGTGGACCATATCGTTCCTTCAAGGTAAGATTGGCCCCAATCCAGTTGATCTTCTGGAAGTCCCTCAAAAATTGGTTTTGCTGTTGGGCTTGGGGATCCCATGAAAGTATACAGCCTGTTAAATGGCATTGTGCACTATGTATACGTTTAAACTACACTCTCCCATCTTTTTGTTATTGTAGTTTTTAGCTATCACACTGAGCTTGTCAATCAAGGTCGGCAGTTTGGCGGGTCGAATCCCGAGTGCCGCGTAACAGAGTAAGAACCTGTTACTCGTCCCAGCTTCTGCCAACCTAGCAGTTCGAAAGCACGTAAAAATGCAAGTAGAAAAATAGGGACCACTACGGTGGGAAGGTAACAGCGTTCTGTGCGCCTTTGGCGTCTAGTCATGCCGGCCACATGACCAGGGAGATGTCCTCGGACAAGTGCTGGCTCTTCGACTTTGAAACGGAGATGAGCACCGGCCCCTAGAGTTGGAAACGACTAGCACGCATGTGCGGGGGGAACCTTTACCATTACCTTTTTAATTGAATTTAATGACTGGGTTTTATATTTTAATTGTGTACCCCACCCAGAATCACATGTGAGACAGACTGCCATATAAATTCAATCGATCAATCAATCCAGAGTTCCGCGTAATGCTTTGCTGTCCATCTGTATAACAAACACCGTCCCGTGTTGGTGCTAAGAATCTAAGAAAGTTTTGATAGACCTACCCACCGCCAAAAAAGAAAGACATAAAATGGTTCCTCCTTCCATTCACCCATCCATCCTTCCTTGAATATTTGTATCCTGTCTATAACTTGTACTTTAGGTGGCTTATTTTAGTTTACAGCCATGCGTAGGCATTAGAAAATAATGTAAATGAGAGACAGCACAAACCTTCTCGGTAAGCTATCCCATCAGGAAGAATATCACTTATAAAGATATGTGTGAGATGCTGGTGTTCATCAACTTGCACATTGACTGCAAATCCTGGAGTTAAAAAAAATCAGATTTATAAGCATGTGTCATTACCACCATCTTAAAAAGAGGTACACAGAATTAGTATTCAATACCAATTACATAGTAAGGATATATTTTTATATTATTTAAGATAATGCATCTCATTAACATTGTATACATCTGCAATAACATAAAAGTAAAATAATTACTAATGGCAGAATATCATTGTTTGCAATGTTGTAACATAGTATCTTCAACAGAGGACATCTTTTTTTAGCTTCCAAACCAAATCACTCTTATTATAGTTTCTTTTGGCTCCATTTATCCAAAGGCCCTGGGTACTTCATTCCATCAAAGCCTTTTCTATGAAAGCTAAACAGAACTCTTGACTTCAAAGACACACTATATCCTTGGCTAATAATATAGGGAACAGAAGTACAGGCCTAACCAAGTCAACCAAGCAAGTACTTAAAAGAGTTTCCTCATTCAGCTAACTGCTTACTTACCAAAATCAGCTACATCCTCTTGCTTAGTAAGATGCGCATGGTAGATGCTCAAAGGAAAGATTTCTATTTCATCATATATCTGTAGAAGAGATAATATCATATCTCAAGCTGAACTGAGGATAGATGCACAAGTTCAAAATACACTCAATGAATAAGCCCAACAGTGTCACTGTTAGGATCAGCTCTTCCATTCAGCACCTGCTTTGCAAGGCTGTTTGTGGTTGTGATTAAAGGACAGAACATTGCCAATTATTGTGTCAATTCCATTGGGATTCTGTATCTCATTTGTTAAATTTTATTTCAGTCACTGTCATTGGATTAAAGCGTTTAAAAGTGCCACGTATGTATAAAAATTATGATAGTTAACTTAAAGAATCATTCAAAATATTAAAGGCAACATGATAGAGAATCCATCCATAATGTATATTTGGACAAGAAGCAAAGTTTCACCTCTCTCTGTTATTGCCCAGCTGCAGTTCTAATCCTTTAAGTAATTTTCTCACTGGCTTAATCAAACTTTCAGTATGATGGATGTGCTACTTTAAAAAAATACCCTCAAGTATCAAGTCCATGTGAAGAGGAAGATAGCTTTGTTCTTTTTAGCTGTCCACTCTTGTGTAGACAAATAATATCCTTAAGCTCACTTGACATGTGATGACAACAGATACACAAGTAAGGGTGGCTGCCTTATCTCATCTGTTTTTGGCTCCTAGTGTAACAGAGCAGCAATAAATTAAAAAGGTGTTACAAAGCTGCCAGAAATTAGAATCACCAGCCAGTTTAGCAGACTGTAGTGAATATCAATGAGAATGGTGAGAACTTCTCATCTATAAATGGAGGTATACCTCACCCTAACTTAAAAAAGTTGTAGGGCCTAAAGCTCCAGGCATATGAAAAACCGATCTCCTCCTAAAATAGCTGCAGAATTCTTAAGTTTTAAAGAGGAAAAAAAGAGGAAAAAAATACAAAATACCTGGGGAAATAGCCTATTTAGATTTAGTTTTAATTACGTTCAAATTAAAATGCATTTTATTCTGGTCCCCATCCTGTTTATTTTCTTCCCACAGCCAATTAAAAAAATATTCAGTACAGCCTTTGCAATGCCAAATAAAGACTATGTGTAGTTTTCCAGACGAAAAAGGATGTGCCTAAAAACAACTCGCATCTAATTTCTAGCAACCTGTTCTTTTACACCAAGTTCAACCAGGGCTAAGTTTTACATATCCAGATTGATATGATAATTACATTCCAATCTGCTCAGCCAATATATGTTAGGTTGTTGTTGTTTTTTTTGCTCATTCTCTTCCAGCATAGCGCAACACACTGGAATCTCACCAAGTTGGAGATGGTTATTTCAACCATTCACCTGCAGCCAACATTTATTTTTTATTTTTTATTTTAATTTCATTTATATCCCGCCCTTCTCCGAAGACTCAGGGCGGCTTACAAACTTAGCAGTAGCCTTCATTCTATGTATATGCCTGCTTATTAGGGCTTTCACACACACACACCCCAAGCGGCATTATTACAAAGTCAGCTTATTGCCCCCAACAATCTGGGTCCTCATTTTACCTATCTCGGAAGGATGGAAGGCTGAGTCAACCTTGAAAGACCAGGATTCTAATATTTTTCTCCATGTCAGAGATCAGTTATTTGTGCCTAATTCCATTTTGGCTACAAGAGGACTGCTCCATTAAGAAGTGTTTGGAGCATTTCATTTCTTGGAGTGAGAGATTATACAGTCCCTGACAAGTTATACTCCTTAGATGTCTCTTATTCTAAGGTGGACAGCTCAAAAAAATATTCTACCTGTTCTGTCCATCTACACAACCCTGCAAAGTTTGTCATGTTTTGTGTAAGAACAAAAAATTGTAAGTCCTCAAATAAGGATTCTGATCAAGAAACTGCATGCTTTGATCCTGTGCACTTACCTGGTCTTGAATATATTCATACATTTCGGGGATACACTGTTCAGTATTTTCACCTATAAACCTTCTAACTTGTAAACCATAATGTCTTGGCTCCATCTGCTTAATCTAAAGGATGAAAAAAAACCCTAACATTTAGGAACTATTTATACAAATATTTATCACAGCAGATACAGATATACATCTTCCTTCAGTCTTGAACATGTCACTTTCTAAAATAATAATAGGCACCTTCATAAATAAATCATAGTTTACGTATCAGTGTAATTCTGTTGCTTTTAGTTTCTAATACTATTTCTTATACAGAAAAATCAGCAAGTGGTAAGATAAATCTTGTCCAGTTTATATTGGCAGTTCTTAGCTTCTACCGATTTCACAGACGGCTAATTCTACTCCATAATACAGACCCATGATTGAATGATTGGTATTAAATGACTGATTGATTGAATGTCAAGAGAAACATGTTTTTGCTCTGGTTGGCTCTTCCTACATTTTTATTTTCAACCTCCTCTGGAATTGTGAAACACTTAAGTGTAAACTCTATGATAAACACTGATGCATAGAATATATTTTCATTCTGTACATGAAAGGAGGTTTGCTCTATGGAACTCTTCTGCAAACAGAAAGGATAAAGAGCATTTTTAAAATTCCCACTACCACTTCTCATGCTATTTCAAAGAACAACCTCAAAAAGTCATTATAGTTAACATGCTGGTTAAAGATCAATAGTGCCTTAAGTAAGGTACGTTATACAAATAATTACTGATGTGCTCCTTTTTTTTAAGGCAATTTCCTTTCACAAAACTTTTCCACTTGTCTCTGGGACTCTCATGCCACCTAGTGGTTATCTATGATATCTTACACTTGCCTGTTTTTTCTTTCAAAATAGAAAGCGCAAGTGGTAAAAACTGAGTTTAAAAACCCACTCTGGGTCTTAAAAGCTAGATTATTATCAGGAAAACTATCTCTGGGACACTGGAACAAAGTGAATGCTTTTCTCCCAGGTTTTAGGACAAGGTGGTTGCAATATGTTGCTACAGGCCAGTTTTATCATCTTATTCATTGTTTATTTTATCTGGATTGCATATAGCTAGTTTTGTTGTTGTTTTTTTTTGAGCCACCTAGATTCAATTGGAGCATGATGGTTAATTAATTAGAAGTTTATTTTCTCTACATCAAAACTAGTTAGTTACCAAATACTTTTTGAAGATACTTACATTTTTAATTACTTTTATTTTGCTTACTTACTTCATTGTCCACTTAAGGGAAATAAGTGTAACTACATGATAATATTAAGATATGGAACAAAGTACCTCACATGCCAAAGTCAACACATCATTTATTTTGTGATTTGGCTTTAGGGTTAACATTATTCCTTCGCCATCAGGGTACCGAACCAATGACTGTATATCCCAGATATTTTCTTTTGAAGCATTTTCTGGAGCTGAGTAGTAAACGTTTAGAAATTCATCTACTTTCTGCTGAGAAGGAAAAAAAACATATAGCAAGGGTTTAGCTGTCTAATAAAGTATTAAAAATCACATCAGATCATGTCTTTAGTTTATAGATTCGATAAAAAGGTAATTGAAAATGAGGTATTTGTAGCAAACTTTCCTGTCAATGTTTTTGCATCAATATTTTAAAATGTTTTCAAATCAATAAAAACGAAGACTTTTAATAAGATGGAATGGAATGAAAAAACAACAACATAGCTTTCATTGCTATTCCTACCAAACATCATGTCCCACCTCTGTCCCTTTTTTCTTAAATAATCATTAGCAGATATGACTTTTTTAGAGAATGTTAATTCTGCTGACTGTTAGATTTGAAACATAAAACTTGATTAGGTTAAAGTTTCATTCAGAACGTTCACCAACAGAGGGCAGTATAGCTCAGTTTCACTCATACAGACATGTAGAATACAATGTGTACCCACATGAATTTACATTTCTTTTTAATTCCTTCATATTAAAAACTCAGCAAAAGTCAGCAAAACCTCACTAATGAATGTCTATGGAGAATTTCAGTCATCCAGGTCATGGTTGTCCCAAAGGTGCTTTTTCAAGAGGCAACTGGACTAACTTTATTTTTCCTTGAAGACGTTTCGCTTCTCATCCAAGAATCTTCAATTCAGTTCTGAAGAAGCTTCTTGGATGACAAGTGAAATATCTTCAAGGAAAAGCAAAGAAAGGCCAATTGCTTCTTGAAAAAGCACCTTTGAGTCTTATTAATGAATGCAATTTTTATTTATTTTCTTCGTATTAAAAAATCAGCAACCAATGTCAAACCTTCCACATTTAGACCACAATCATGGTAAGAACACCAGAAAATGTCTCCTCTATATTAAAAGACATAAGAGAAAAGCTACATACAAAAGTAGATCCCAGCAATTTTTCCATCAGAGATCAGCTTCAGACTATGTAACTGTAATTTTTGCTTAAACCTCAACCCATTCATTTTCAGAACATCAAAGATACTTATGTTCAAAGCATTTCAATTAAGCTTTATTATTTTAATTATTATTTTAATATCCAAAAGGTTTTGTTATATTTGAATCTCATTTTTCTTTTAGGAGCAGAAGGCAACAAACTTTCTTAAAGATCCTCTTCCACAGAGGCAATATAGAAAGAAATAATTAACAAAGATCACATTCTAAAAGAATGAAAATGGTAGCTTATTTCCCCTCAGCTAGAAATCTGAAAAATGAAATATAGGAAAAACTGTGCTTATAAAAATAATTTGTCCATATTTGCAATGTAGGCATAAAAAGCAAAGACAGGACACATTTTAATGAAAAACAAAAAAACCAAAATACTGTTTACTCATTGTATTTACACAGTTAACCTATGTCTAATACCGTAGCTTTATACTTTACAAACATGTTTCAATAAAGGAGGATATTTGTAACTCAGGGTTTAAATAAAGGATCCTTGGTGGTCTCGGAGCATGTTGTTTTCTTGAAGACGTTTCATTACCCAAACTAAATATCATCAGTTCTAGTGACTTGACTAGCACTATGGTATTACCTAGTTTGAATAATGAAACGTCTGCAAGAAAACAATCAAGCTCAGAGACCACCAAGGACCTCTCAGAGGCATGTTTGTTCCCATCTTTAAACTGAGTTAATCTTTGCAATACTAAGATATGAAATGCAACAGAAGGTTTGCCTTAAGCCTATTTTCCTTGCCTAACATTCGTAACGTTTTTTTCCCCTTTCGTTCAATTGTGTCTGATTCTCAGAGACTACCTGCAGTTTTCTTGGCAAGGTTTTTCAGAAGAGGTTCTAGGGCTTACAGAAAGTAACTGGCCTAAAATCACCCAGTTTGCTTTGTCCCCAAGGTGAAACTAGAACTCCCCGTTTCTAAGCTGATACCAGGGGTAGGCAACCTTGGCTCTGACTCGTGGACTTCAACTCCCAGAATTCCTGAGCCAGCCATGCTGAGGGGAAAGAGAGAGGTTTCCATGCTGAGCCATGCTGGCTCAGGAATTCTGGAAGTTGAAGTCCACGAGTCATAAAAGAGCCAAGGTTGCCTACCCCTGCACTATACCAAAGTAACTCTCTTTAACAGTCATAAAATATCTGCACAAATAGTTTTAGGTTTGCCAAATTAGAAATGCTTCTTTTTTAAAAAAAAAAATGTGATGGAAATAAAATTCCATACAATTTTTAAAAGAAAAAAAAAGGCTGATCAATTTCAAGATCAATTTATATTTTCCAACTTTAAAACTAAGTGGCTAGATTTCTCCTCTCAGTTTGGTCTGCTCTGTAACTAATATCACAATACTTCATTCATTTATTGCCACAGAGTTCTGACAACACACTGAGTTTTCCAGCAACTTATGCCAAGGCTGTAATGTGCACGACATTTTGCTTGAAAAGCAGCTGGTTTCTTCATAACTTTCCTGTCTTTGTCTCCGTTTTTATGTGAAACACCTCAGAAAACCTGTGTGCTTCAGTAAACCCATCAGAAAATGGCGAGTGGGTTAGCATGCCACAATTAATCATTTCTTTGAGTAAGTGAATGAGGCATTATGAAGCAGTGCAGCAGCTTCTCTAGAAACAGTTATTTAAACCATTTAAGTACTTTTACAGCTGGAATGCCACAGCTTATTCTATGTAGTAGACATAAGACTGGGGCTAATTCATGGAAGCAAGTGCCACAAATTTGGCTTCGCATCATGGCATTCTCACAATTGATGTATTTTCCTACTGTCCTTAGAAGCAAGACCAAGCAAGCAAGCAAGCATGTAACAGCAAAGGTACTTTCAGCGGGGCCACTTTAAATGCACATTTGTGCATCATGCATAAACCAATACCATCATATCTCACAGTACTAGAAGTTCAAATATAGAGGACTTCTATTTACTTTCAAGGACAGATTTTTTTAAAAATACTATATAGTATCAACAGGTAATTTTATTTTTTCAAAGTAGTTTAATAGAACCAAAGCACTGGACACAGAGGTATGTGAAGAATATTTCTAGTCTTAAGGGAGGGGAAGGTCTCTAAGGTAGAGCTTCCTAACCTTTCCAGGTTGCCGGCCCGTACGGAAAGGGAGCAGCAGCGAAATGTGCGTGTGTGTGGCTCCGCACATGCATGCGCAAATGGGGGCACGCAGAAGGGGCACTAACACGTGTGAACATGTGCAAGGAAGTTGTGCACACCTATAGTGTGCGCACTGGCACCCGCGTGGATGCACAAACAACCTGCTAGCGCCCGCATGACGGTAGTGGTGGTGCCAACGTCCCCGTGCATGCACAAATGGGGCTGCTAGTGCCCATGCGGTGGAGCTGTGAGTTGGGAGTGCTTGCCAGCTATTCCCGGCGTCCGGTGGCCAAGAGGCCATGGCTGGGTACTGGGCCGTGGACCATAGGTTAAGAACCCCCGCACTCAAGCCAAGCTTAAAATAAAATGGTGGACCAGATACCAACTTATTACATCAGTAACATGGTACCATCAAGTAACTAGGCACGCTCTTAAAAAGGACCTCATTTAATTTTTTTATGTTTAAATTGATACTTTAAAGCCCCAAATTTCTTACAAGATTTTTGAGATTTTGCAAGAGAATCCAGGAAATCATAGAAGAAAAAGTTGTCAACTACTGGTTTATGATATCATTGAAGCATTTACTTACTAAGTTTTCAAGCAACAATATTTGCTTTGATCTGAAAGGTCAGTCGGGCTCCTTTTTTCCCAAAGCTACCCATCTGCCCTCTTACTTTCCCAAGGCTTCACTACTCTAAAGACTGGGAGTCCAAGTGCTCCAAACCAGCCCTTCTTTGGAACTGTAATGGAAAATGAGATCGGTGGGAGGAGTCAGTATCCACTGATTTAAATGCTTCTAGTACAACGAAGTGGCTCGTGAAAAGAAGTTATAGTTGTTTGGGGAAGCTCTGGTGTCACCCACTATCATCCAAACTTTAGGAGTTGGCCAAGAAAATAAATCCACAGAATATATTATCTTCTCTATTTTCTGGTTTACAAGCCCAAGGGCTTGACATTAGGATCTTTTAGACAGCTATGACTTTAAATAAAAATGAACAAGACATGTTTCATGTTTGTGGTCTATGAAAGTTGCATACTATAATTATATTAGAAAATAAAAGGATTATACTATATATGAACAAAAGTATACAACCTACAACTACTGCCCAGTAATTTGGGATATATGATTCATTAACTGTATTAAATGAATCACATGTTTTACTGATTGAATGTAGCTGGCCGATATTCAATCCACGGAGATTTTTTTTTTTAAAAAATTGAATACTCCTATCCCAGCATAGGGATCTCATTTCTGTAAATGAAAAACATAGAACATAGAATAACAGAGTTGGGAGGGATCTTGGAGTTCTCTTAGTCCAACCCTTCTACTCGAGCAGGAGATCCCAGGCCATTTCAGACAAGTGGCTGTCCATAATTGTTGAGCATTGTTAATGGGACAAATTAGTGTGACAATACTGTGAGTGGCAAGATATGCAATAATTTATTTAAGAGCGTGCTATAGAAGCTTGTATAGAAAAGATAAAGTATTTCCCGCCCCCACCCCCACTTACGACTCAAAGCAAGTAAGGAAGCCCATCCAACCTGCTTGTTTGTCATATATTTATAACATCTGCAAACACATTAAGCAAGTGGAAGTTAAATTAAATTTGTTGCATTTTATTATATTACCTCAGCAGAATTACTGCAATACTGAGGTAGCTGTGTTCCAGGAATTCCATGCCCTCCAGTTGAGTCAAAAATCTAATTAAAGAAAACATAAATTAACATAATGCAAACATTACATAGCATTGCTGTTTCACTTGCAAAAAAGGCAATAAACCCCCAAATAATGTAAAAGTACACGTTGGTTCACCCCAAAGTATCTACCTGCTACTTAGCAATGGGTACTGGCTGTTTCATGAAGAGGTAGTCGTAGATCTGAATTTGGCACAGAGACAACTGGAATAGCAACCTGTATGCTTAAGTGGAGGCGGTGAGGGGGGTGAGGTAAATGTGTGGTAGGAGTCCCTTGAATAAGACTCCTCCTGAACTGGATTTCAAACATTATGCTTTATTTGCATGGGTGAAAAGGTGAATTTAAAAATATAGATAGTCCTCATTTAGCAACCACATTTGGGACACGAAGCAAAGTGGTCACTAAGTGAAATTGTGACTGTGCTTACAATCTTACTTCAGCATCCCTTTGCTTTATAGGTATGTGAAGGTTGTAGGTGCCAGCATTAGTGATAGTTACCTTTTCATCACCATAATTGCCAATGGTCACTGTCCAAGGAATTCACTAAGCGAGGCATATCTGTACATTATGACGACCAAGATTTAAATGTATGTCATTTCTTTGTTTAATTAAAAATAAGGACATCAAAGATAATGTGAATAATAGTATTCCAAATGGTCTTAAAACAATGAAAAAACAGGCTATTTCTGTGAAATGAGAATATAAGAATTAGTTCTTCTGTTTTAATCTAGTAAATTACAAAAAGGATAAGCCCATTTTTGATTGCCATTAAAGTATTAATTCAGTAACTGAAAATTTTTGGTTATCGGTTAGACATAAGCTTAATTGATTATGCTAATACCCAAAGAAGTTATTCTTCAATATTTAACTTCAATATTTTTACTGTGGTGTCCTTAATGCTTTTAGAGCTTGCTTGTTTGCTAGCAAATATTTCATTATCTGATTTAATATTTCATTATCTGATTTTTGTTTTCTGTTTATATGCAATATGTTGGTGAAGGTTTCTTTTCTTTCAACTCCAAATAACTGTGTGTGTGTGTGTGTGTGTGTGTGTGTGTGTGTGTGTTGTGTATACACATACACACATACACACACATAGACATTTGGAGTTGAAAACAATTTGATAGTACATAGATTTTCTCAATGACAATCTATAATTAACTTGGTGTTTCAGTTCTTTCAATAAGGCACTCCATGCCACTGTAACTGAGTCCATGTATCTTGTTGCTGATCATCCTCTTCTTGTCCTTTCCTTCAACCTTTTCCCAGTATCAGAACCTTCCCTAGAGAGCTAAATCTTTGCAAAATGTGTCTGAAGTTTCATAATTTTGAGGCTGGTCATTTGTCCCTAGAATGAAAACTCTTGGTTGATTTGTTTGATGATCCATTTGTTTGTTTCTTTGGCTCACGAGTCTTTTCCAGCAGCAAAGTTCAAAAGCGTCATTATTCTTCCTATCCTGTTCTTGAAAAGTCCACTTCAAGAAGATGTAGTTCCATTTTCAAGATAATTCAATGCTGGCAGCTTTTTTTGCATGACTAACATTTAGTGGCACCCATGTAAGATTTCCAGGCTGTAACCACATTTGGAAATAGTTAAGCTCAAAATTCTGTATTCTACCTTCTCTGATTTTGGGAATTTGAATGGGAGGAAGCCTATTATTGGTACTAATCAAGATTTGTCACAATTCTGGTAAACGCTGAGAGCTAAGTTCATATGAAGTATATTTCCACTAAATGATTATTCCACAAAAAAATATGATCTACTGATAACAGACCACTGCATTTCCTTTTCTCATGTTCTTCAAGAACTACGTTTTTGATAAGGAACATGTGAGAGGCAACCAAAGATGATAGAGTTGTTATTTCCTGATAAATTTCTGACAGCACTTTAGTATCTTTCTAAATATCTTAAGATATAGACCTGGGCTTAGGGCTTCTAACTGATTCATGTACTTGTGACTTTTTAAATAACTATCATGCAAACCACCCAGGTCTCACAATATTTTTGGCCACTCTTATCCTTTTCAGTTATGCAATTGGTTACTACAATATGTCCTCTATCTTGGATGGCTACAATATGTTTATATCTTGACTGAAAACACACTAATCAATTTTGATGTGTTTGATTCGCCAAGAAGTTTACTGTTATGGTATTTTTTCCCCAGTTGGATTTTTTCATGACACGATGCATGTAGCTACACTTATTTATATTTGCTACATTTTCCCTATATTCTTCCTTTTTAAATTGCCTATGAAATCACTTAATATAATAAATATTCTTAAAGGTAAAGGTTCCCCCGCACATGCGTGCTAGTCGTTTCCAACTCTAGGGGGCGGTGCTCATCTCCGTTTCAAAGCCGAAGAGCCAGTGCTTGTCCGAGGACGTCTCCGTGGTCATGTGGCCGGCATGACTAGACGCCAAAGGCGCACGGAATGTTGTTACCTTCCCACCGTAGTGGTCCCTATTTTTCTACTTGCATTTTTACATGCTTTTGAACTGCTAGGTTGGCAGAAGCTGGGACAAGTGCTCACTTTGTTACGCGGCACTCAGGATTCGACCCACCAAACTGCCAACCTTCTGATCGACAAGCCACCCTATATATATCTGATATCACAAATAAACTTAATGGGGAAACTGGCACTGACGCTTATAAATGTTGTATCCTGTCACTGGGCTTGCACGCTGTACTATGCTTTAGTTTAATGTAGTTTACACTGTCACACAAACAGATCAATACATTAACCAAACATGGTTTGTTTTAAACCCCAGATTTAAAATTGGCCCTGCCTCTTCAGCAATTTCCCTCAGTAATATCACCAACAACTTTCTAGCTGGTCAATAGAATGAGTTGCTGTCCCCGGGGACTGGCAATTTTTTCTATTTTCTCCAAGCAATCCAACGCAAATGGTAGTAAATATAAAAGGGAAGAAACTCCAAGAACAGACTTGGCAAATCAATATTGCTCATCTGCAATACTGGTTCTGACTTGGTCAAAAGATCATAGTCTATAAAACACTGGCTTTGCATAATGTGCAATTGTAAATCTATTGATTTTCTGCATGGTTCTATTTGAGAAGGTTCAGTACACCATAAAATTTAAGTTATGTAGTCTTTGTGTCACCGGCAGAGCATCAACAGACTTTGGAATGATTGCTAATACTTCTAAATGTTCAACGATAGGAATCAAGTGAGAACTACCTGGGTTATAGAAGGTCTCTTCTCCTTTGCCTTTCTCGCAAGGGTATCCAGTCCTTTCAGGGAGGAGAAGAAACCCTTCTTGCTCCACACTCTCTGTGACAGAGACCATTTTCTCTTTCTGAGAGCTGCCTCGTCCCTGGAGCAGATCTAATTTGGGGGAAAGGGGAGAACAGGAATGGCAAGGAATAGAAGGGAAAGTCATATGCAAGCACTGAACTGTGGATTTCTTCATCTCTCTTCTCGGAAAACAAGACAGTAATCAAAATGAGTCACATGAAGTACGAGATAAAAGATAAGTCCCAAAATGACTTTATCTTCACTGTTGCGATGGCCTCGATTATAACACTTGCTTTTAGGTAAAGGTAAAGGTTCCCCCGCACATGCGTGCTAGTCGTTTCATCTCATCTCATCTCCGTTTCAAAGCCGAAGAGCCAGCGCTTGTCTGAGGACGTCTCCGTGGTCATGTGGCCGGCATGACTAGACGCCAAAGGCGCACGGAACGCTGTTACCTTCCCACCGTAGTGGTCCCTATTTTTCTACTTGCATTTTTACGTGCTTTCGAACTGCTAGGTTGGCAGAAGCTGGGATGAGTAACAGGCGCTCACGCTGTTACGCGGCACTCGGGATTCGACCCGCCAAACTGCCAACCTTCTGATCGACAAGCTCAGCGTCCTAACCCACTGAGCCACCGCATCCCTTACACTTGCCTTTACTGGAGCAGATAATGAGAAAAGAAATAATAGAAGGAATGCAAGTTCTTGAGAGACGGCAGTTCTGCTGTCTTTTAGAATAAATATGGCAACTGAGTTTCCCAAAAGCTCTTCTCTTAGCATGGGAGAGAATTTCATCAGCATGAGAGTTATATATCTCTGTCCCAGGCCAGCCAATGGTAGTTCTCTGTGTTACCCCAGTCTGGAGGCTATGGTGGGAGAGGGGATGATTGCATAGCCAAAAAACAGGCTCTGATTCAACCTTGAGAAGACAACTCTGACCTGCATACCCCCCCAAACCAGATTCCAGTTCTATAGGTTTTCCACCCATAGCTGTATGCGGAGATTGCTCTGGGTGCAATTTGGATGTCTTCCTGGTCTCAGGGCTCCTGCCTGAATAGGTCACAGCCAAGAGGGTCCTTGTACAGCAATATATTGTGCTCTTTACTGGTTGTACAGCAATATATTCTGCTCATAATCACTCATGCTCTAGACGCTTCTCAGCCCTATTTCTGCAATGCACCCCTAAATGGGACTGAATTCAAACCCCACCCAGAAGCAGAAGCTAGTTCAGAAGGTAGGAACGTGGGCAGTAACAGCTGTGCTTCAGTCTGCCTTTGTAATATTACAATATTTTATAAGCTGCATTTGCTCCCAGTAGACTTCCAGATAAAATTCACTTATATAGCCCTATATGACACAGGACCATATTTTACTTGCAAGATTGCCTTTCCCTGGCTAGTTTTGGCCACTCTCTAGGTCCGTGGTGGCGAACCTATGGCACGGGTGCCACAGGCAGAACGCAGAGCCGTCTCTGTGGGCATGCACGCTGTCGCCCCAGTCCTAGACCCTCAGATGGGTTTTATAAAACCTTTTCGCTTTAGGCCTCCGCTGCCACGTGCAAAAAAAAAAAAGGTTCAATCAATCAATCAATCAATCCATTTAAACTTCTTGCGTGAAAAAAAAGATCTTGCAAAGTTGGAATTGATTGATTGAACTTTTTAGTCCCACCCAGTCTCCTGTTACCACTGCAGCCTCACCCACCTAATGGGCCACGCCCAGCCAATTGGCCACACCCAGCCAATGGGCCACACCCACCCGGCACCCGATGATACATAAGTGAGTTTTGGGTTGCAGTTTGGGCACTCTGTCTCTAAAAGGTTTGCCATCACTGCTCTAGGTCATACAGGGTTGGCAAGGGCCCCAGTCCCCTTTCTGAAGTAATGCCACCAAATGGGACCGAAAAGATATGACTTCTCTATTACTCTCCTTCCATCTTACCAGGGCGTGAAATGATGAGACTGAGAAGATGCCAAGTCTCCCAAGGGCCATTTTCGAAGGACGACTGGCAGCAGCCAGAAGACTCTTCGGATTTGGAAGTTCTCCACCTTGCAGACTGGCTAAGTAACAGCGCATTTTGAAAAGGTCCATGTTAAATTTTTCCAGATTCTGCTCCCATTGCTGAATCTGTTTAGGAACATATATGAAGTATTAGAGGACAATTGTGGAAATGAAATAACTCTGCATCTTGGTCCCAAGTTATTTACATCTGGAACAACATAAAAGTTTATTAGTTTATCCTTTTCAAAACACATTCAGTCAAATTGTGTTCCAAATACTTATGAAAACTGAAGCTGTGTCAAAAGAAACCTGGAACTGCAAGAGGAAAATATATAGAAATGCAACAGCCCTACTGCTCCTCCAGTTTGTCTTCCCCAGTCTCTGCCTTTAAAGGGTGGATTCAAGACAATTATAAAAATTACTATTGGGAGGGGGGAGGGGGAGGAGGTAATGCCTCTATTACCTTTTTGGTACAGAGGTGGCAACTAGCTGTTTTTAATACTCACTCTGAAGAATATTTACTATTCTCAGCTAAAAGGCCAGCTAAACCAGCTAGTCCTTTTAAAACTCAGAAAATATAAAGCTACAACTGATAGATTTCTTGTATCAGAGTTATAAACTGAGATTAGTTCCTTAGATTTTCACTAAGTAAGAGAGTTTCAGGACTTTTCTTGAAATCTTTCTTATATACTTTTATGACATTCGTGACCTTTGTTCTGATGTGCAACCAAATACTGTATGCAGATAACCTTCAATTTGTTAGAAAACTGGACCATAATTGCAGCCTTGGCCTGTTCTTTCACACGTTAGAGTGCAATTGAGTTATGATCACACAGACCAGAATGTGAGAAGACTTCCCTATACTACTTAGGGCCCTACTACAGTGGTAGCTCAGATTTGCTTGTATTCAACCAAATGCAACTTTGGCTTCCCTTTAGATCTCCAGCTTAACATGAAATAGTGAGCAAAGTAGTAATCCACTAGGCTCACCACATGCTCTGTCTAGTTGAGCCTCTGCATTTTCATCTGAACATATTAAAAGGCTGTACAGGTAATCCTCAACTTAACAACAGTTTGTTTAGTGAATGTTCAAAGTTACAACAGCACTAAAAACTGTGACTTATGACCGTTTTTCAGAATCACAACCTTTGTAGCATCCCCAGAATCATGTGATCAAAAATCAGATGCTTGGCAACTGGCTCATATCCCCTTTTACAACCTCCTGACCAGCAAAGTCAATGGGGAAGCTGATTTACTTAACAACCAGGTTACTAACTTATCAACTGCAGTCATTCACTTAACAACCATAGCAAGAAAAGTCATTAAATGAGGCAAAACTCACTTAACAAATGTCTCACTTAACGACAGAAATTTTTGGCTCAATTGTGCTCGTAAGTTGAGGACTACCTTTACTTCATCAGGTTCTTTATCTTCATCTTTCTAATTTATTTTTCCTGTCTTTATCTCTCCTAGAACTGAGATCAATGTTACAATGTGAGACACACAAAATCAAGGGAAGGGAGTAGAAAGAGATCCTAGAACATAGGAAAAGTCAACGATAAGTAAAATCCTAGAGATTTTTTATTTCCAATAAGTAATTGTACCCCAGAATCATGTTTGTACTAATTTTAATAATGTTTACCATTACAAAGGTAAAAAAATACATATAAACTAAGAAAAATGTAACAAACTAAAAAAGAGACAATAATTAAAAGAAAATAAAAATGTTATATGTATGTATGTATGTATGTATGTATGCATGTATTCATGTATGTATAAATAAATAAATTATTTCCCCTTCATCATGACAGATACAAATAATTGGAGCAACTTATCATCTTCTCTAATACAGGTAGTTCTTGACTTACAACCACAATTGGGACTGGGATTGCTGTTGCAGTCATTGCGGTCGTAAAGCAAGACACCACATAATGGCATATTGCAGAGTGACAAGCAACTCAGGAACTGCATCTGGAGCTGTCTGCCATACCCGGGGGAAGCCTCACCCACCCCAGCCTGCCCAATCAAACATTTGTTTGCCCAGTTGCCTTCTCTCCTAATTCCCTGCACCCATTTTTGTGCCCAGCTGCCGTGGCCAAAGCAGAAGTGCCTTGCTGCCTCTGCCATCTCCTTTTCAGACCAGAGGCCAACAGGCTACCCTTATCCCAATGAAATAATGTGAAGCCACGGTGTCCATGAAGCCCCAGCAACCTCCAGTAAGCATTTGTTCACCCAGCTGTCTTCTTTCACCTTTGAGGCCCAGCCACCATGGCAGAGGGAGAAGCAGCTCATTGCCTTTGCTATCACCTTTTTGAACCAGTTTCTCCAGTTAACTTTTCCTACATGGGGCTCCCTGAGCCCTTGGAATGCTGTGCTACCTTGGGGAAGCCTTCAGAAAGACAGCAGAGCTTTATAAAGACAACAGTTTTTTCTGAAGACTGCACTTTCTTCAGGAAGCCTTTGTAAAGTTGCACTGTCTTCAGAAAACTGTGCTGTTTAAGTATCTCTGGACTTCAGCATGAAACTATTGACACAAGAAGCGTTTACTAGATTCCTCTAAAATTGCCCTCTGTTTAGATTTTTCTCCCATTTAAAACTGAATTCCTTTTTGAAGTGATCTTCATTTCAGGATCATGCAGGAAAGATTTTGGTCATAGCGTTGCAATCTACCCATTCACTAACATTCGAATCATAGAAGTATGTAGCACAAGCATTCCGTATAACCTCACAATTATATATACAACTAAGTCCAAGAGAGAAAATAATAGGTTCTAGAATGTTACAAATACTTCATAACCAAGCCAATGAATATTTATAGGAGATATATTTGATAACAAGCAGAAATGGAATTTTAAAGAAACTATAAAGTGTCTTCAGTTGGAAAAATCTCTTGTGTAACTGCTTTGAAAAAACACTTTTTTTCTTTTGTGAATTTCACATTAAAAAAGAGAGAGATGTATGAGGGAAAGAAATCACAGGCAGTATTCAAAGATCATACCATTAACATTTAGCATTTATTATGGGGGAATTGGTGAATATTTATTATGTTAACCCACATCTATACAAAAAAGCAACAAAAATTCTGACTGTTATTGCTCTGGGGTCATCTCCATTATATCCCATACATCCTTCAGCTTCTCAGCCAAAAATGAAGTTATTTACTCTGCTATGGATACTGATTCAGAAATAAGACTCAATGAGGTTTACTCCCTAGTAAGCAAGTTTTTATTTATTTATTTATTTTTTATTTATTTTAATTCCATTTATATCCCGCCCTTCTCGGAAGACTCAGGGCGGCTTAAAAGCTTAGCAGTAGCCTTCATTCTATGTATATGCCTGCTTATTAGGGCTTTCACACACACCCCAAGTGGCATTATTACAAAGTCAGCTTAATTGCCCCCAACAATCTGGGTCCTCATTTTACCTACCTCGGAAGGATGGAAGGCTGAGTCAACCTTGAGCCTGGTGGGATGCGAACCTGCACTAATTGCAGGCAGCTGGTGTTACTTAAGGAGGCATTAGCCCACTGCTCCACCAAGGCTCTTTTTTTTTTTTAGACTGCAGCCCCAGACCTTATTGCAATATTTTCTTATATCCAAAACTAATGTTAAATAATGAGAGTGTATATTCTATCTAGATCACCAAAATTACAAAAACACCAAGAATGTTCTTGCCAACATGCCACTGGCTCCTTTAAAGCCTCCTTGTTTTTAGGTGAGCATGAAAGCAGCAGCAAGGCAAGCAAGGGAAGGTTGAACACCCCATAAGATTTCAGAAATGAAGTAGGTAAATTGGACGACACCAAATTTGGTGCAATGTTTAAAGATACTAGGCTGGAAACTAGAAGACTGAATTCTAACCCTATGTCAGCACCAATCCAGCTAGGCAACCTTTGGCCAATCATTATTTCTCTGCCCTAGGCAAGGGCTGAAAATGCTGCCAAGAATGCTGCAGGGATGTGAGGGCCAAGGTTTATTTTAAGGTGCAAGGGCACACCCAGAACTACATACACAAGAAGACTCTGATGCAGAAGCATCTGGATTCAGGCAATTTAAGCAGAACTTCCTTCTGGAAGTCAAGAAAAATTTGCCCCAGTGACTTGGAGACTCAGAAAGCAGTTCAGTTTCTCATCACAATTGGCAAATTGCACAGTGAAATTAAAAACCCTTTGCTTAACCAAGGGCCATTATACAGTATCTAAGTTTATACATATTGTCTCTTTATGCAGGAGCTCTGGTCCCAATTTATAATGGCAGCTGGTTAAGCCGGTAAAACATTTTTGATTTCACTGTGCAATTTGCCAATTGTGATTAGAAACTGAACTGCTTTCTGAGTCTCCAAGTCACTGGGGCAGATTTTTCTTGACTTCCAGAAGGAAATTCTGCTTAAATTGCCTGAATCCAGATGCTTCTACATCAGGATCTTCTTGTGCAGAGTTCCCCAACCTTTTGGTTGGTGGACCAGAGAGGAGAAAGAGAGGATGGTTTTGTGGGAGGAGCAGGCTTGCGCCTGTGCGTGTGCATGAACACCTGTTGCTTGTGCGAGTGAGGCTGAGAGCACCCGTGACGCTTGCACGAGTGGGGCTGTGAGCTCCCAAGATGGTTGTGCGAGGTTCAGAGTGCTCACGCGAGTGGGACCGCAAGCTGATGCTCACATGAGTGAGGCCCCAAGCGCCCGCAATGCTCATTAGTGGGGCTTCAAGCACCTGCAACCCACACGACTGGGGCTGTGCGTGCACACACACCAGCCAGCTACTCACGCGGCCCTGTTGTGAATAGGCCACTGCCCAGTAATGGGCCACGGCCCACAGGTTCGAGGCCCTGTTCTTGTGCCCATGCCTGTGGGCGTGCCCGTGCACTTTAAAATCAGTCTTGGCCCTGACACTGCTTGAAAATATATATACTCAAAATGAGAGTATAAAATAATGACCCAATAAGCTTTTCTAACTGAGCCATAATTAATAAAAAAGAGTGAATGTGAGAATATGCTCATGTAAATCTAAGGACTGAAATGGTATGTTTTACTTCTTCCTGAAAAGCATACTAAAGTATTTCAAAATGGGGGAAAATATTTTAGCCTAAAGGATTTCAAAATAAATCAGCAGCATTCCTGAGTGTCAGCTCTCACCCGCTGTCGAATTTTAATGCATAATTAAACTATAGAACGTCTGCCAACTTGAATGGTTTAAAAGAAACTTAGGCAAACGTAATAACACTATTAAGAGCTTTAATCTGACATCAAAGATATTAAGCTCCTTAATACCTGTTGCTGGGAAACCCAAGTATAACAATCTGGTTGTGAGGCATCCATTAAGCTTACTGATATTGGCAAAACAAGACAGTTGGATTAGATAACAATTATTTTTATGTTTACTGTATGATACAATACGTGTGGCATTTGTATTTAAATTTAGCCTAAGGTGATTTGCTGTCTCTTCTATTAAACTCTCAATAGTTTTAAGGGTCCTCTAGAAATTGTCTTCAGTACACTTGGGATGAGAGACCCTGTTTTACAGTAGTACCGTTTCTTTCTGAGTCAGCCATTCCAATTACTGTGAGTGGGAGAAAACAGATTGAACCCTTAGACGTCCCAATGTGAGGTATCTCAGAACCTGGCCCTTCCCACCACTTTCTTTATTATCTATCCACTCTGGAAAGTTGGTTCACTCCACATCAAACAGGAGCTTCACGAAAATCTTGGCTGGATGCTTGGAAACTGTGAGGGTTAAAATAGGCTTGCAGTGATTCACGGTATAATGGTGTGGCTCTTTTGCAGAAGCCTTCTTGGTTCATCTTTAGCTCTGGGTGAGACAGCGCTACATCCGAAGGTCAGATGAGCAACCTGGGATTCTCCTGCCAGGTACAATTAATGTTACTCAGCCTCTAGCTGATATGCTAGTTGAAGCCTTTCCTGAACCAAGAAGTTTTAGGAAGTGGAGCTCCTATCTTGATCATCTCACATTTGGATTACCACAATTTCCTTTACATGAGGCTGCCCTTAAAGAGAACTGGGAAGCTGCAATGACATAAAATGCAACTGGATGCCTGCTGACTGGTGCGAACCAATACAGTAGAATAACACAAATATTGTAGGAACTGTATTGGGTTACCACCAAGCAGTGGCGTAGCGTGGGGGGTGCAGGGGGGGCCAGCCGCACCGGGCGCAACATCTGGGGGGGGCGCGCTCGCACTGAGCTGCTCAGGGAGCCCCAAGGGCTGCACAGAGTTGGCTTGGCTCCGCTCTCAAGCTGCTCTTTCTTGCAAAGCGAAACGAGTCCGGCAGGTGAGAGAGGCGGCCACATAAACTGAATAAAATAAATAGAAGCGCCCAACTCTCCGCCCAGGCTCAGGCCAACCGCAAGCGCCCCGCAGGCGCCCCGGCAGGCTTGGCTGAGCGAAGATGGACCTGCCGGCCGGCCGGCCTAGCTTCATGCACATGCGTGGCTTTATTTAGCGGGGCTCACGTGCGAGCTTGAATGCAGCGGCTCTTGCAGGTCGGAGCCCCGCCCAGCCGCCCTCGAGAGGGACCCGGAAGCATCCCGCATGCGCGCGACTCTTCTTGGAAAGTCTACGCTGCTGCGGGGCGTGTCTTTTCGGCGGTGCCGTGACGTCACCGCCCGCCCGCCCCTCTATTTCCACTTCCGGTTGCCTTGCCCCGGGTGCTGACAACCCACGCTACGCCACTGCCACCAAGACTCCAACCTCAATTCAATTGCTAGCTATTTCCTATAAAGAGCTTTAGTAACTTCAGGAATATCTGTTCCAGGTAAAATATGTACCTCATCTGTAAAGATCAAGATAACATGTTGGGGACCCTCCAGAAAGTTAGAGTAGTCCAGAAACAGCCCTTCTCAATCCTATCTCCCTTGCTTGGAAACAGCTTGCTCCCGAGGTTAAAATGCCCCCTTCCCAATTATGATTTAGGAAAGCAATGAAGACAGAACTTTTTCAGAAGCCCTTTGGAGCAGAGGGTGTAATATGTCTGGTGGCAATAGTTCAGATAGCAGCAGGATTTTGTGTTGATTCTTCCAATTTACACAGGAGAATGTGAATATCTTCATGTATCACTTTCAGAAATCTACAGAAATAACTACTTCCATATGTGCAAGTAGTGGATGCCAAGAACAGTTACCCATGATAGCTTCCTTAAACATATATGTTCAGTCAATTCTACTGCAACAGTGATTTCCTAATCTGCAACATACTGTCTTCAAAATGCTTGCTTTCTAGCCTAAAAATATTAACAAATGGCTTACTTAAAGAAGCCACATTTTGCAATGGTAATGTGTGGAGGTTAATCAACATCAGAGTACCTGGTTTTCAATTGCTTTCCTGTTTTTAGGATCACTAACAATCAAGAGTTGGAGCTCAGCCATCTTTTTCATCTTGCTGTCCATGTCAATCTTCTGGTTGAGGGCTTTAGTTTGATTTTTCAGCAATCTGACTGTATCTTCCTTCCCAAGTTTTTTTGCAAAGAGAGAAGCGGAAGCAGAATGTATTGCGGTAACCCAGTTTTCCAGGTCAGTCTGGCTTGTAGCCTAAAAAAAAGGGTTAAAAAAAATTAAACAGAATGCTAAAATGCAACTTGCCAAGTTTCACAACCAATGGACAACAGTATGAGATCAATTCCGTGATGACAGCATGCAATTTTCCCCTTGAAACAATGAAAGGCTTCTTCTATACTAATTCTGCCTTGGAAAAACTGGCAACTGTCATTACTAATAATTCTTAGGCTTTATCTAAAAAGGAAGAACTCTGTATAAAAGGTTGAATTCATCACAGGATGCTTGACTGCAAGGATGGCAATTACATAACCTACCATTAGCTTAATTTTAAAAAATACAGTTGAATGGAAATTGTACTGAAAATAATTGCAAATGAAGAAGCAGGAAGACAACTTCTGTGACTGTCCAATAGCAGTTTATGCCACCTCCTAAATTCTCTGTAATGTGTTAAAAGCCTAAAATGCTTTTTGTGTAGGAAAATGCAGGGGCTGCATAGGGTTGATTGTAAAGAAGAGTGCAGTCATTACAACATTAGAAACATTGCAATTCAGTCAACCTGTTTTCTTCCCATCATTGTGCTTGCCTTACACTAACTTAGTTAACTTCCTATTGGTTTTAACTTATTTCTTTTAACTCTGAGGTAGCCTTCATTTGGCACTTCCAGCAGCTTATCTGTGGAACAAAGAAAACTAAAGTATCTATATCAGAAGACGTGTTCTCTTGCCAATTACAAGAAGGGCAGATTTAATTCAATACAACAATGCTACTTTATGTACTCTTATTTTCAGGCAATGCATTTTTGACTGATAAAAGTAGGATTAAATGAAAATATTAGGCCAATATAGTAAAAAAATACTATAATACTATAACAATTTTCCTACAGAAGATGTAAAAAATTTTTTCTACTGCATTCAAAAGCAAGATTTCCACCAACTTTTATGCCTATTACAAATTAATTATTTTAATTGCTCTTAACTTTTGTAATTTGTATTGTTATTTTAAATACCTTGTGAACCGCCCTGAGTCCTACGGGAGAAGGGCGGTATATAAGTCCAATAAACAAACAAATTCTGCTATTGCAGAATCTCAATTTTCTGAAAAAACCATTATGTTCTATCTCAAAATATGCTCATCAAACCAGGTGTGGAAAGCCAGCCCCCCAGAGAAGGAAATATTAAAAGGGCAGGAAAATATATCTCCTCAAAGGATCTTGAAGAGGCAGGAAAGCATGCCCAGTTTTCTTAATAGCCCCAGGTCTCCTTCCCCCAAGCAGGGACCAGCTCTATAGAGATGCAGATGTAAATCCAGGGAGCTGGGAGATTAAGAAGACAAAGACCTAAAATCTACATACCCCATCCAAAGAGTCATCAGCCCAGCCCCAAGGAAGCAGAACATGACCTTTGAACGTAATAGGATTAACCTATCACCATCAGAATACTAGAAAGGCACACTCAGACACAGGTCAAAAGTTCATGACACAGGAAATAGCCTCAAACACGAACAGGAAATCACTCCAAACAAAAGACTCAAGTGGGTATAAAAACCCTCTCCCTACATGTGCTCAGTCCTTTTTTCTGCCAGACCATATTCCTGTCTGGCTCATCTCTTCAATAAACTACATACCGTACTTCTTCCTAAAGCAGTCGCCATGTTTATTCCCAGCTTGGATGGAACCATGAGGAAGACTTTTCTTCCAACACAGGATATAAAGAAGTACAGCTTAAAAACCTCTGAATGAATTTCTACAACATCTGATGTGTGTCTAATTTCTATATTCTAACTTACCTCCATATTTAATCTCAAAAATAAATTTATGTTTAAGGATGAATCCTGACTAGAATTTAATTAAGTTGGTTAGAAGTAATTATCAATGAACACAATGTAAGTTGCGCTTCCTTGTTGCTGAGATTCAAAAACAAACTATCTACGTATGCACAGGACTACTATGAAACTAATTTGTACATGTAACAAACATGAGTAGAACCATTATTTCAAAAATTATTTCTTCTTGTTTACACCCATTGAAGGGATACCTTTCCTATAAAATATATTCTCCAAAAGCTATCAACCATAAGCAAGTTGCTCATAAGTATGCACAAGTAATTTGGTTCAAATTCATAGCATTAGATCATATAAGAATTCTTTAATTAAAAGACTTCTTTCTTTACAAGATAACTAACTTCTTTCTCTTAATTCTTATGTGACCAACTCCTAGAATTTCCCAGCCTGCCCAGCGATTTGTGAAAATGTTTAGAGCAGAAATCCACAAATTCAATATTGCTCAGGTTGGAAAAGTATGGACCAGAAATTTGAATGGAAAGCTATCAGTTCATAGCCAGGCCTATTTGGTGTTAAATATCTATTTCCTCTGGTTTTTTCTGGTTAGAGCTTTATCTTTTGATCCTACCCTGTGATTTTTTTTTTGATTGCTTACTTTGGAATGATTATACAATAAATATCTTATTGCAAATTACTGACTATAACCCATCAGGAATCAACCAGTTGTAGCGGGGGAAAATTAGATAAATAGACAGGTAAATATAGTTAGTCATTGACTTATGACCATAATCGAGCCCAAAATTTCAGAAAGTCATAAAAAGTAATCAAATGACACTGCAACCGTCATAAATAAGAACGAGTTGCCAAGCATCTGAATTTTGATCACAAGTCTACGGGGATGCTGCAAAAGTTGTAACTGTGAAAAATTGTCATAAGTGCCTTTTTTCAGTGCTGCTGCTCTAACTTTGAATGGTCACTAAATGAACTGTCGTAACTTGAGGACTATCTGTAGTACATAAACTCAGTATCGTGGACATTTAATAGTTTGATAATGAACAAAGATATTACATAACAGGGAAATACCTGGAATAAGTAGACATCTCCAAAAGAGTTGCTGAGGCAGAAGACATTCTCTTTCTTTGGGTGTTCTGGGCAAGACTGCACTATGCAGTCTTCTCCAAACAGAGCGTATCTGGGTGAATTATTTTGCTCCGTGGAATTCTTCCCATAAGTCTCATAAAACAGCAGAGTGCATCCTTCACATAATAAAAAAGAAGTCCTGAATTATACCAACATCCTCAGAAATACAGATTTAATTTTGTATCAAATAATACAGAAATTAATGCAGAGTAACTCTCCAATAAAAAAGAGAAAATGGAAGCAATCCATCAGCTTGATTTATTTTTTGCCATTTGATGTGAGAGTTGAGGCTGCTGAGCGGTTCTTTTTGTTTAAGAATAAATACCAAAAATGGTTCATTCACAGATGAAACACAATGATCTTTCATGAGCCTGTTCCCCAAGATCAGATTATAACATACTGATTGCAATCAGAAGATGCCTGGAACATAGTCCCTTGCTCAGATAAAATAATTAAGCAGCACCAATTTAACAACTTTCCGTGTTAAAGGAATAATGCTGGTAGTGCTTTAAGCCTACAGAAGCCTCAGAACACCAATAAACTTACTTTAACAGCTGACTAGATGGTTGCAATCTTTCCAGACATTGATAAATTAAATACTGGTCAGGAAAAGACCAGAAGAACACTACAGCATACACTTTTTAAGAATAGCATGAAGCTTGTGTACTATATACCATACATACACACATTTCCAGTAAATGAGTCTCTTTTACATCATTAATACATTAATTCACTGGTGCTTGGTTGCAAGAGCTTGACACTGCACACAGATACACATGGACACACAGACGTATAAAGAGTAAAAAAAAAGCTTCTTATAGTTTGCAGAAGCATGGAAATGATATGATTTTTAAAAACAGAAGAAATGGATATTGAAGGTAGTGTCACTGTACTTCAGATTCAGAAAATCAGACATTAAATATTTAAGCATCAAAATGTGAAGTTCTTGTCAGAGTTCCCTTTTAAGTATACAATGATTATCCCTAAAATTATAATTTTAGTTTACAATTGATAAAATAATCAGTAATATTTGCAACTACGGTAAATGAAATAAACTTGAATGTTATACAAGCTTATTTTTATCAAATGCCAGATCAAATGCTACATAAAACACTTTATAAAGTAGTGAAATAATTTATACATCTACTAGATATTTTTTTCAATTTCTGCAAAATTTCTAACTTTATGTTAATTTCAAAAAAACCTGCTTTTAACATTTGCAGAAATTTGATTGCTTCATCTATGAGGCTGACATGATTTAGTAGTAAGAACTATCATTAAGCCCCCATACAAGTATCAGTGAAACTGTGATTCTTAATAAAGATTTTGGTTGCACATAATTCATATTGAGGTTCATCAAGCTATAAAATAAGATCTAAGAAGAGTCTTATATGGGAAGCTTTTGTAGAAATATGCTGAAATTTCCTAAAAACAAATCTGATCTATTCTTGCACTATAAAATTCAATAAAAAGTTGGAAAAATAGTTTGTTATTTCTTTCATTTCTATAATTATCAGTAGGCCTGGCTGACCATTCTCTACATCCCATACTTAAAGAGATGCAGAATAGAGCAGAATATATCTTAAATGTTTCAACATAAGCAAATCTTGTCCAAACGTATTCTTTTTCCAATTCATCCCAGCCTTGAAGCAGATGCTGCAACAGGATATTACCAAATATACACAAAGATATACATTTTTAATGCTACATAATCATTGCCAGCTTACTCATTACACATATGAACTAAAAATGAGGCTTTTAAGTCAGAATGGATAACTTTGAAGCCAACCAGGCAACTTAACTTTAAACAAGGAAGGAAGCTTTTATTATTTGAAGGCCCATACTATATGGAAACAGATATTCCCAAACTGCATATGACTGTCTTGGGAAACACTGGAGGCATGTCAGCAACACAGTCCATCATTGTGTTATACCCCCTTCATGCTATTCCTGGACACAAAAGGCAATTACAGTGCAATGAGTCTTGATTACTCATGACCTGTATATTTCAGTATCTTTCACTAATATTACATTTACAGGAAAGTAAGTCTATTTTCTTTTTTCCCATTTAACTGATGGACAACTGTCAGAGATAATTCTAAAAATTAGACATAAAGAGGGGGGGACATAGCCAAGCATTTACTAAGTTGGCCTTTTTTCCATTAGAAGCATCCAAAGCTGTAGAACTAGCAGCTTTTACAATAGGAGGTTGAGGACTCAGATCTGGCTGTACCTTTCAACTCCCTAGAAACATTTTCACGGCACATAAGGAACATCTTCACCACTACACTCCTGAAAGTGCTTAGGGCTGATGAGTTAATCAGTACTGCTTCTAAGTGACCAATGAGGGGATCATAAAAATTGGCCTCCAGTCCATGGATGACAGATTTGGTCTCATCTTTGTCTCTGCCTCACTGCCTTTGTTTTTGTAGCAAGGAAAAAAGTCATTCCAACTAAAAAAAGTATAGCAAAATGGTGGCAAGACCCCATAGCTCCTTGACTTTTGCAAGGGTGACAACTGGGGATAGTCAGGATGAAAAACTCCCTGTCTTGAAGCTTTAGGATGAATACTGCAAAACAGACTTTAAAGGGTTTTCTCTTGCTTCGCAGCTGAGCAGGAAACCAATCAGCTCAGCTACAAAAGAGATCCGATTGTGAAAACGCAGAAACTTGTTGCAAGTGTCCCTTTAATGTGGTTGAAAATAATTCAGCCACTTTTGCTATCACAGAGTATTTGTACTTCGATGAATTGAATGTGTATGGGATAAAGCCTGTTAAGTGTTCATGTAGTACGATCAAAAGAATTTTGCAACAGAGGCTGAAATGCATTAGAAATCAATTACAAAATATGAATACCACAAGCTATGGCTGACCTTTTAATGTTACCCAGTACTGTTTCCATTTCTTCCGGGTTATTAGCTCAAGTTTTTTCTCCTTCTGTAGGGTCACAAGAGGTCTGAAGAAAAGCCACCCAGCTTTACGAATGACTCCTTGTTCTTTCTCGTACAGCAGGTCCAATTGCTCCAAGGAGCTGAGCGACTCACTGCTTGAGTCTTCAGTTTCCATAGAAGAGTCTGTGTTCTCAATGTTGGTTCTGCTCAGGTCAAGCTCTCGCATGAAATTTTCATAAATATTTTGCCTTAGGATGTCATTGCTGATTGCATTAGCTGATTCACTTCTTTGGGGCAAAATCTGGCCAGAGCTTGGGGACCACAGAGAACCAGAGAAATGGGAAGGAGCAAGAAAGTCCGTAGAAAGGCTTTCATATCCAGTATCAAAATACTCATTTGAATCTTTGCATCTTGGCTCCTATAAAAGTACAAAAGAGGCACAATTAACTGGCACACAGTGATCAAGTAGCATTGCTTTGCTTCAGGTGTGTGCATATGTATCTGCTACTAAGAAGCTCATTCATAAAACTTTGTTGCAATTTGTTGGAATTATGGTGCCTTACACCGATTAAACATTGTAGTAGAGTTAATACATCAGAAGGAAGGGTGTTATTATTCCAGGAATATCAGAACTCACTGATTCAAATGGCTTTATAGGTGATCTCTTAACACAGTCACTGACACTATGAGGCCTGCTGCCAAAAGTAGAATCAGAAACCATCCTAAGGATTAGATGTTTATTTACTTTCCTTTGCACTGAGAAATACCGGTAGTCAGATTTTATTTTGGATTATTTTGAATTAGGGTATTTTTATTGCTAATATTATCACGAACCTTTGACCAGCTTAAGAACATATTTACAGGTAAGATTATTGTATCTATACTGTTTCCCAGTTATCTACAATCATAGAAGTGGAGGGACTTCAAAGTCTTCTAATCCAACTCCGTGCTCAAAGCAGGAGCCTTATACTATCCCAGCTTCCAGTCTATTCTTGAAAACATCCAGTGATGGAGCACTCACAACCCCAGCTCTCACTGTCAAAACATTTCTCCTTGCTTCTAACCTGGATCTCCACCCTTCACTTCCAGTCCTGCCCTTTGCTGCCCTAGAGAATAAGACAATCCCCTTTTGGGGGGGGACAACCCCTCAAGTACTAGAAGACAACTATCATGTTCCCTCAATCCTTCTCTTTTGATAGACATACCTAAATCCCTCAACCGTTTGTCATACAATTTAGCTTCCAGACCCTTATCTTTTTTGCTCTTCTCTGCACAACTTCCAGGATCTCAACCTCTTTTTTATATCACAAAACTGGATTCAGTATTCTAAATGTGATCTCACCAGTGCGTAAAGCGGTAATATTTCAATTAATATTATACCACTCATAATTTACTCTTTCTGTGGAGTACACAAGACCACTTTTTACATGATTCCAAGGGAACTAAATTAAATCATATTCATTCCGTTGTAATAGTAACATAAAATACACCAACTTTCTTTTCTGTGCCAGTGTTACATATTACTACAAGGAGGTCTACAGCCTGGGGCAACCCAAATTTCCAAGACCACAGATAGGTCCAAATAATTTTTTTAATATAGCTGACCACATTTTCCTTGATCACGATTACCAAAAATCAGTGAGATAATATCTTGCCATTTTGATATAGGAAATACATGAAAACACGTAAATGCAGCTGTATTGCCAAGCACCTGAGGTTTGGTCACATAACCACAAAGGGGAGGGGCGACTATCAGAATTTTGAATCTGGATTGTATAGCTCCAAGATAGGCCCATTCTAATTTTGAAAGACAGCTAAGTAACCAATTGTAAGTTGAAAACTATCTGTAAGCCTTACCTCTAACATGACTATTAAGCTTTTGCCTAATGATGCTGGAATTTATTCTCCCAGTCTTGTATTTTATGCTGCTTTGCTTTCTTTTCCCTAAAGTTTCTGGAGAGTCTAGGGACATATAAAGAAAATCGAAACATATACAATATTTCCTGAAGCCCTGTGTAAAGACTCGAACATTCCTGAGTTTAGTTCTGTGGCTCCATACATCCACCGCAGGCATCCATTTCAATACCAAAATGAACCCTCACAAATAAGCACAACTCCTTCCAAGTTTTATTTCACCTCCCTTGCTTGCAGCACCTTCCTTCACAAACTCTTCTATTTTTTAAGATTAGCCATGATGGAGACCAAAAGCACTCATGAGGGAAAGCCATAAACAGGGATTGGTTTGTGCAATTCTTACATTACAACAGAGGTATCCAATGGTTTCTAACCACAGAACCTTTTGAGGAGCGTGCCAGTCCAAATGAGCCAGGAAAAAGTGAGCAAGCCAACATGAAACATGTATTTAAACTGAATTTTAATTAAGTAAGTTACATACAGCTAATTTGATTCCTAGCTAGGCATTTCATAATTTTTTACTTTAAACATCCAAATCTTGAAGGGCCACGTGTAGTCCTGTTATCCCAGGTAATGCTGGATTCGTTTTGCCTGGCATACAAAGCCAATCAAACATGCAAGATGAGAAATCTCTTTAAATGCTTTATTCTGTACAGAATAAAAAATAAATTGCTTTACTCTTTAATTCTGCACCCCGTTCCTTCTATTCCATCAGCCCCATTATATCCATTTTAACATTCATGGATTGTGGTGTGAATATATCGTATGACAAGGGAGCAAAGCCAAAGAAACGTGTGATAGCCGAGTAAATGACATATGGGATAATGCAGAGGGCATAAAAAAAGGCATGCCTTGAAGCAACTAAAAGCAGACAAAATGGCACAGCCAACACCACTTGCGTCAGAAAGCTGATATAATAAGGAATACAGAAATAGGACCAACACAAATGTGATGATTATGATGTGGGGCATAACATTATGATTGAGGACTGGGAGAGGATGTGGAAAAAGGGTATTAAGTTTACAGCATGTAATGTTTTGAAAGAAAATATGATGAAGATGATGTATAGGTGGTATTTAACACCGGTTAAGCTTGCAAAAATTTATCATACATATGATAACAAATGCTGGAAATGTAAAGCTGTAGAAGGAACCTTTTACCAGATGTGGTGGACTTGCCCCATAGTAAAAGACTTCTGGGAAAAGATTTATAATGAATTAAAGAAAGTTTTGAAAAATACATTTATTAAGAAACCAGAAGCCTTCTTATTGGGTATAGTCGGAAAAGAAATTCCCAAAAAAGATGTTACTTTCTTTCTGTATGCCACAACAGCGGCGAGAATTTTGATAGCCAAGAATTGGAAGACACAAGAAATACCAACGGTGGTAGACTGGCAGATGAAAATGATGGACTATATGGAACTCGCTGAACTGACAGGGAGAATCCGTGACCAAGGAGAAGAGTCGGTGGAAGAAGACTGGAAGAAATTCAAGGACTATTTGAAGAAATATCGTTATATCAACTAGTTTGAAATGGACTTGGAAGTGTTTATAAGTTGTAGTTTTAGAGTTTAATGTTTAATATTAAGGACAATATGAAATGATGATTGTTAAATGATAAGAAATTAAATATAGATATTAAATACGATTTAAAATTATGAAATAGAAATTGCTAATGATGATTAATGAAGAAACGCAGATAGGGGGGACTCGAGGAAGTCACCCGAAAATGATTAGAAAGATTAGGAATAACAGAAGCTAAGTATTTTTGTTGTATTTTTGTTGATTGTATTGTTTATGTTATGTCTTGTTTTTTTATATGTATATATATATTTTTTGTTTAAATATATGTTTATATAAAAGCAATAAAAATTTATATAAAAAACACACAAATGTGATTGGGCAATATCCTTTCTTTAGCTTTCGGATGCTATTGCACAAAATCTTAAAGCTGGTCTATCTATAAAACATAGGCTGGCCATTGGTTTTTTAATAGCCAACAATTCATAGCTACTATTTGCTTGCTAAGGGCTATGCCTGACTTGCCAGAATGAAATTCTTGAACTGTCACTTGGAAAGGTGCCTAATGTTAACATACTAGAAGACTGTGTATTTGTTTTAATATGATATAAACATTTTACCCAGGATTTCTAAGGCATGCTTCTTTCACAAATACTATTAGAAAACTGAGTTTGTTGCTTTAAGCAAGGACTATGCAAGTACAAAAATAGGGACCACTACAGTGGGAAGGTAACAGCGTTCCGTGCGCCTTTGGCGTCTAGTCATGCCGGCTACATGACCACGGAGACGTCCTCGGACAAGCGCTGGCTCTTCGGCTTTGAAACGGAGATGAGCACCGGCCCCTAGAGTCAGAAATAACTAGCATGCATGTGCGGGTGAACCTTTACCTTTTATTTTCCATTAGAGCAAAATTATAGGTTACCCAATTACACTAACAATGCTTACCTTTTTTTAACATACGTGTGTGTGTGTGTCTGTGTGTGTGTGTGTCTGTGTGTGTAGAGCATTAACTATTTAGAATTAAAATGCTTTACATGTGATTTTAATTTTTGCATGTGGTTTTAATTTTAAACTGGCAGGCTTCATTTCCAGGATCTTGTATCAGTTTATACAGAACTCCTTGCAAGGTTGCAGTTTAAAAGCAAATGATAATATAACCCAATTATTATTCTTAACTCCCATTGTGAAGATTTCCCTGAACAGATAGCTCAGAACTGAGATTTCAGTAGAGCTTCAACAGAGCATGCCTGCCTGACACTGCTATAGAAAAGCTTAAACTAACATATCTTTATTGACAAAACATTTAATAAGTGAAAATTACTTAATTCACTAACAATATAAACATTTAACATTATACAGCTACATCAGAAGAACCTCACAGTCGTTTAGGTAAAGGTAAAGGTTCCCCCGCACATGCATGCTAGTCGTTTCCGACTCTAGGGGCCGGTGCTCATCTCCGTTTCAAAGCCGAAGAGCCAGCGCTTGTCCGAGGACGTCTCCGTGGTCATGTGGCTGGCATGACTAGACACCAAAGGCGCACGGAACGCTGTTACCTTCCCACTGTAGTGGTCCCTATTTTTCTACTTGCATTTTTACGTGCTTTCGAACTGCTAGGTTGGCAGAAGCTGGGACGAGTAACAGGCGCTCACTCTGTTACACGGCACTCGGGATTCGACCCGCCAAACTGCCGACCTTCTGATTGACAAGCTCAGCATCCTAACCCACTGAGCCATCGCATCCCTTTCGCAGTTGTTTACCGTATATAAAAAGCAGGAGATGAAAAATCATTTTTTAAAAAATGTTTGCTTAGTGCACATTCATAAACATACAACCATTTGCAGGGGCAAGAAATCTCTACTTACCTGTCTGCTGGCTTTGGACCTACAACTTCCTTCAAACTTCCCATAAGCAAAGTAAATAAGAGCCAGTTTGGTCTAGTGCAGACATGTCAAACTCACACGATGTATCGGAACTGTTTTGCCATTGCCGGCAATGGGGTGGGTGTGGTTTCCGTGTGACGTGTCGGGTCCGCCGGCCGGCAGTTTGACACCCCTGGTCTAGTGCAGGGGTCTTCAAATGTGGCCCTTTTATGACTTGTGGACTTCAACTCCCAGAATTCTGGGAGTCAAAAGTCCACAAGCCATAAAAGGGCCACGTCTGAAGATCCCTGGTCTACTGGTTGAGGCACCAAGTTAGAAAGCAGGTAATTGCCTTAGCCATGAGAGCCAGCTGGGTGACCTTGCCACTTTGAGTCATTTGTAAAAATAATAAAGGTAGGATACAATTAAATAAATAAATGGGGAAGCTGGTAGGAATTCTGGGGAGGAGAAGAGAGGGAGAAAGGGAGAAAACGACAGGAATGACAGGAAGGAGGAGAGGAGGAAAGAAGCGGGGAGGAGGGAAGATTTCTGATGCTCCCTGCCAACTTCCCACAAGAAAACTCAATAAGGAAGCCAGCAGGCAAGTTGGAAATCACTCCACTGCTTTTTTTTGCAGTGGTCATTCCATTTCCCTGTTGATGTAAGGAAATAGCTCTGAAACAATGACCCAATAGAAAAGAGTTGTCCAGTTTAGGACTCTAAATTAAGCATATACCCTACAATAAAGAAACTAAAATTCATACTTCAGGTTAACTTTTTAAACCTGAAATTCCACATACCTGTAGCTTCCTTTTCTTCCTTGACAGGCTTCCGGTCCAGTCACTGAACCGACGCATTCGGCTTTTTAAAGTTTCCTTCTTAGCTGCATCCTCATTAAGGCTCGCAGATTTTCTACAAGGCAGAGTGAAGGAAGAGTATTGCGGAGATCCTCTGCGCTCCACCTTAGAAGGAACATCTATGACAGAGGTAAACGAAACCCGGTTGCTTAAACTAGCATGTGTGTTGATGTAATCTGCAGAAAATCCGATATTAGAGGCTTGCAAACTTCTTAGATTTGAATCCCCATACAAATCACGGAGGGAAGAAAGAGATGAACTTTGATTCAATGATTTTTTGCAGTCATTCTGGGAGAAATCAACTTGGATTCTTGCATCTGGAATGCTTCTGGATATGTATGACACTTCTAGTTCATTTATACCTCCATTATTGCCCCATGGAGCATCATACCATGATGACTCTGAACTAATGGAGCTTCCTTTACTGGATCTAAGTCTTGAATCAGTAGCTGACAGACGGTGACTTTCAGCACAGTCTGTACTAGAGGATTCCTTTCCTTCAAGCATGTTGTTTTCAGATTCTGAAGTAGGAAAGTATCTTAACAGTTGGACTGGATTACCGGGTTCTTCTCTAGAAATGCTACTATTACTGCTAATGTTCTGAAATTCAACTCTCAAGCACCCATCAAGCTTCCCTAATGTCTTGATGAGAACCTTTGGGCTCATTCTGTCATCTGGTGATGAAATTTCTTTTTCTCCATAGCAATTTAAGAAATGTCTATTATATTCCTTGGAAGGAATGTAGTTGTTGGTAGCTTCAAAGCCAATGTAGCGAAAACCATTCTCAGGCAGAAATGCATTATTAGTCCCCTGACCATAGTTCCCTGATGTATGAGTCCTATGCTTTACATGGCTATTATTCTTAGATACTTTTACTACTGTATCACTGAGTCTTGAGGAGTAAGGCTGATTAGTCTTAAAATGAGAAAGGCAGCTTCTAGCAAATGATCGAGATTTGTAGCTTGCATTACTGGAACTGTGGTTCCATCCACGTGTGGAGCAGGATTTTTCATCTTTAGAATGGACGCCACGAATTTTCAGAGAGCAGGGTTTCTGCTTGGTAGCAGGTGTAGATACAGTGTGACTTTTGGTTCCCTGAAGACTGTATTGGCTTTCTGAATTTCCCATTTTTACTAAAAGGAAATGCAAATAGTTTTGGTTATTAAAAGTTACTCCCAAGAAGAATTTAATCCTTACTTGTGAACTCCTAAAAAAATCTACAAACAATGAAAGACCACTTCCTTGAATTGCTTCTAGTTGATACTATATGTTCACTATGTTCAAGTAAGACACAAATAATTAAATACACTGGAATAATATCTTAAGAGTAGCATAAAGCTGATGTGGGGTTATTCGTATCTACCCATGGGTAATTTTGCAGAAAGGAACAAGCAATAGTAATACATGAAAGGGGGTCCGCCTTCTCAAATTAAAATGCTGAAATGAAAAATATTTGTGGAAAAAGTGGCTTTGATCAATACTGGAAGAAAATTCCTGAGTTGACCAAACCCTAAGGAAGTATCCTCACCCTCATAATTTAAGTGCATATTTGGCTCCCCTTGCTAGATTGTGGGATTTCTACTGAAGATCTTATGGATCTATATTTTTGTTCACCTTGATCTTATTAAAATCAACTCAAAAAGACTCAGTCACTAACTCATTTTCTCTCTAATTCTAAAAGTCTATTGCTTTTATCTAGAATTCAATGGTATAAAAAGACCTAGTACATGAATATATGTTTTTATTTGTTAATAAACGCTACCAGATTCACCACAATTTAGAAGTATAACTAGCATGAGGAAGAAACTTTAGTAATAAAAAGGTTCAGTTCAGACTTCATATAAAGTTGTTTGTTTTTCATTTTCAAATAAAAATATGTATTTCAGACATACCTAAAAAAACACTCAAATGTGGGTGTAATTAGCAGTTTGCATATTTGTCATTATTTTAATAAATGGTCTTCATATTTTTCAACCACAAAATGAGATTCCATATGATTTCCTGTAAATAAATGAGAAAAGTCACATAAATGAAAATAAAATCATATTTTAATATGAATATCCATCTAACACAAAGGTAATTGTCAAGAACATGCAGTTAATATTTACTGTATATTCTACAGATATTTTATTCATTCATTTGAATTTAAACTTTCATTGAAATTTGTTATGGTCACCTATTGTAGTAGACATCAGGCACATTACAAAACCTAATTAAATGTTTAAAAAAGTTGAAAAAACTAAAAACAAGATAGTCTAGACTAAAAACAGCCATCACAATAACAGTAAAACACAACAGATCTCCCACAAAGACATGAAAACCAAGCCAGGCACTATTTATATCTCTAGGAGGATGTTAGGAGAGAGACTTAAGAGATAAATCACACTTCTTTGGTCCTACAAGATGGGTAGCTAAATTGGAAACAGGTGTTCCCTCAAATAACCAAACATTATGCCATGAAGAGCTTTACAGGTAACAACCAGCACCTTCAATTGCTAGTTTTCAGAAGTCTACTGAAAACCAATGCAGTTCACATAGCAGCATTAATGGGCATAATAAAAAGTGCCCATTACTGTTCGCCTGCTGCATTTTGAATCAGCTGCAACTTTTGGATAGTCTTCAATGGCGAACCCATGTAGACCACATCACAGTCCAATCACAAGATAATGAAGTTGTCCCTGACCAGGAGGGCCAAACAGCCATAGCCATTCAGTCTCGTCAAAGTCAAGCCAAAGTCTGTTCTTTCTCATCTGGTCCCCAGTAGTCTCCAGACAGTATATATCGGTATACGGGTCAGTATATCAACAGCTTTATCTGCACAGCATGGGGTTGAGATGTAAAGCTGAGCATCATAAATGTACTGATGCCAAGCCATGAAAAACATGGATAATCTCACCTAGCACTTTCATGTAGATGTCAAACAGGACAGGACAGGACCCGAGACACTCCACAAGTAAAATAAGTCGCTTTGATCTCTTCCTTCTCCTCAACACTGACTAGGACCAACCACTGAGGAAGAAGGCAAACCTTTGCATCACATTACATCCCACTCCAAACCAGTAGACAGGATACCACAGCCAATGGTGTCAAAAGCCATTAAAAGATCAAGCTGGGCGCATCATTCCCATCCTGGCCGGCAAAGGTAATCAACAAGTACAACTATTCCATTCTCTGTATTATACTCCAGTCTGAAGCCAACTGAAACTGGTCCAGACAATCTGTTTCCTCCAAAATTCTCTATAGCTGCCATCTGACCACATTTCCCACAAAAAGACAAGTGGAAACTGGAAGATAATTTCCAGAATGGAAGATCCAATGACTCCTTGAAAGGGGGACCTACCACAGCCTCTTTCAAGGCCAACAGCAGCAGCACCTCCCTGAAAGAAGCTGAAACTGCAACAAGGCAGTTTGTTGGTTACCTTCCAGGCTGCCTTAACAACCAAGTATCTAACAGGCAGGTGGTGGAACTGACAGGCTGGAGCATCCTGTCCTCAGAGCCACAGAATCAAACTCAGTCCAGATGACCTTGCAAAAATGTTCCTCAAGTAACTCACTTGGGCCTGCTCAGTCAATTCTGAGTAAAACTGAGTGATTACATGAAACACTGAGGAACTGTTCATTGTCTTTTCTAACAACTTGTAGACATATCCTCCATTTGTCTCCCCCCCCCCGTCATTTTGACTATCAGTATCCAAACAACTGAAAAAGTGATTCCAGAAGATAGGGGTGTGTGTGTGTGTGTGTGTGTGTGTGTGTGTGTGTGTAGTCATGTGACTTTGGGGGTGAAATCAAATGCACAAATGTAATGGCCACTTCCACCACTATTGCCCATTCATATGAATCATGAAGGAATAAAGTATTTAGTTCCCTAAAAATCAAAGTTTGCCTTGCCATATTTATATTGCACACTTCACCCTGAATCTCAACCAGCCTCATGTCACTGAAAGCAAAGCAGCAATAATTCAAACTTGTTCCAGGATTTCGTGTACTTTAATTGATGTTAAACAACATATAACTATATAACTAGCTCCTTTGTTACAACTTGGATAATCCCAGTGGATTTTTGAAGTCATTGTTGATTCATGAGTGTAAGTTGCAGCTGTGACCCAGAGGTGAAAGGGCATAGGGTAATTCACTCATACCATCAGTTAGTCACTTCTCTATTTGCATGAACTTGAACTTGAACTTGACTTGTCAGGAAAGCAATAGCTCAGACTGTATTAGGCACTGCATGCTTCAAAAGAAAGGCAGCTACTGGCAAGCTGAACAATCAATCTGTTGAGAGACAGCCTACCAAAAGGTGCAGCTTGTAGTAGAAAGAAGAAATCAATTTCGCATACCCCCTAGATTTCAAAAGGAGCTAATTTATTTTTTTGGAAGATTTCTCTATCAGGCATGTCAGCTGACCAACTTTTATGAAATTGAAAGTGCTGTAAAATATTTACCTTGTACCTGCTGTACAACTGAATAGGGAGTGCATGTTCTCAAAACATTTAAATGAAGCACAGTTTCATTTTTAACCTATCAAAAAATCTCTCTATTAATCATTCAAATCTCAGTTACCCTGCAGATTAACAAAGTTCAAGTTCACTACAAACTTTTCTTTAAAAATTGACAAAAAGACATACCTAGCACGAAGGCACTTCACAAATGACAATGGTTTTTATATTAAAACATGTCAATATCTATGCACAGAAATTCAATGACATTTTTACAGCAAAATATACTCTATAACTTAAATCTTTTGCTTTATTTCACAAGAATTATAACTTTTTTCTTATAAGTATAAATTGCTGAATTGAAGCATCACTGATGTAAAATACACTTCAACATGCACAGCTCATGCTAAGGTGGAGGGAAAACAGTATAAAGGATTTGAAGGAAAAAAGACACACATTTTGCAAGCTGTTTAGTAGTGAGTAAATGTAAATCACTAGGGTACTACTGAACAATGCAACAGAGCCCAATCTTCAATCAGGGCATTTATATTCAGAATCTGGGTATCCGAAGCCATGAGGTACGTTCACAAGGCTCCCTTCAGAAATCTACTTGTATTCATAAGAGGACTTGAAACCCAATTTGTCTAAAGAATCAATGAAAGGCCATCTGGTCCTCACTATGGCTGTACACTCACTGTGTAATCCTTTTTAACAGAGCAGGCAGCAAGCAAGCTGCTTGTTAGAGAGCTCAACAAAGTAGCATCAAATTTTAAGATTTGAGCCAGTGATACCAACTTCCATTGTGCCCTCATACAATGAAGAAGGTTAATGAATACATCTATCAAAGGCAGGTAGGCAAAGTGAGCTGACACAAGGCACAATGAACAGTTAAGATGACAACCACTGTGTGTGTGAAAAGTGCAGTCAGCCAGTAATTATTTTCTGATCACAAAAAGGCAACTTTCTAAGCAAATTTTGCAGCTTGCCAACTTTGAAGAGATCTCCAATATTCTTCATAGGAAACAGATTAAGTTTATAATGAGGTTGCATGTGCTTGAATAAGGAGCATCCAAATAGGAACTCAGGAAGCTGTCTTGGAGTGAGATAGATAATTAATCTATTTAGTTCACTAATCTGGACTGTTGGGATTTCAGAAAGCTTTTTTTTCTTTCCAAAAAACCTTCCCTGCCCCCCAGTCATTTAGCCCACATACTTCCCCCTCCCTCTCCCTAAGGAAGTGATTGGAATTACCCATTTGCATATATTTTATTTATTATTATCATTTTGTTATTCGTATTTTTTTTTCAGTAGGGCTGAAAATTATCCACAGTTTAGTAAATAATTTTCAGATTAACCATCTTCTTTTAGCTGAGATGACAGCTTCATAAATTATGTTTGAAGCTGATTTCCTTAAAATCAGTCTATGGTTAACGTTCATCATAGTTCTTCTGGGGTCAGATATCACTTCAAGATAAACTTAATTGTGCAGTCTCAGGTGTTTTCTTTCAAGACATTCATTTTGCTATCCAATAAAAGAATTAAGGAAAATTAAAACAATATCTTATGATATAATCCAAAACAATAATAGTAAAAACATTCTAAATTCATCATTATATCAAGAAATAATTTTCTCAATAACAAGCTATCTATTGAAGGATGGGAAACCCACCATTCCATCAATCACCAAAGGCTTTTCTGAAATACCGGTAGCTAGATAATTTTGAAACTGGAGGGAGACTTATCAATAACTATGCTATGCTGATGACAAGAAACATCTTAGCGGTTAAGAAAACAAGCTAGAAAGTGGAAGTTCTAGTCTTGTCTTAGACATGAAGCCAGCTGAGTGACTTTCTCTCAGTTCTAGAAAGAAGGTAAAAGCAAACTAGGAAAAGTATTGATGCTTTTGAACTCTGCTGTTATAGAAGACTCTTGAGAATACTATGGAAAACCAAGAAAGCAAACAAATGGATCATCAAACAAATCAATCCAGAGTTCTCCCTCAAGGCATAAGTGACCAGTTTCAAATTATCATCTTCTGGAACATTATGTGAAGATCTAGCTCTCTGGAGAAGGCTCTGCTGATAGGAAAGGGGGAAGATACGAGAAGAAGAGAACAACAGCAAGATGGATGGACTCAGTTCAGTGCAGTAGATGGAAGACCTGAAAGACAAAGTTAGGGATAGATCACATGGTTGCTAAGAGTCACCACTGATTTGAAAGCACACAATCAGTGGATTTCCCAAATGTCAGCAGGGTAAGTACTGATCTGACTTCAGTTAGAACACTTTTCCAAAGGAGATGGGATGCCCTTATGATCTTTAAAAGTAACATTCTTTCAGAATATTGCCCTATCTGCTAGATTTTATTAGACAAAAAAAACAATCCTGTGCAACAGCTGGTAAAAATATTGAGTTCCAGAGCCTCCAGCTTTTATCCTTTTATCCCTTTTATCCTGGACCCTTGATCCCTGAAGAAGCAACAACATTGATGCTGCTTGTGGCCAGTGATTTGTCAACTGTAGTACTGGGCAGAATCTTTAGAAGAAAATGTGAGAGGCAAGGAGAAGGTATGGGTAGTTCTCTAGTTATGATCAGACACCTAGCATTTTTTCAAAGTTCTGATGGACCTACCTGGGGGGTACTTATTACCTAGATTTTGAGGTGCCAATGGTCCCACTCCTCCCAGTCACATAACTGTACTTCAGGCACTTAGCAATCGGTCCACATTTATGGCCACTTGCAGTGTCCTGTGGTCAGGTGACCATGTTTTACGACATTTTTGCTGAAAACTTTCATTTACTTTTACGCTTTGGCAAAACCGCACCATGCTGAACTATTGGTTCGCTTAACAACTGTCACAAAAAGGTCATAAAATCAAATCGGTCATATGACCAACCCATTTTACAACCATTCTGGGTTACCACCATGATGGGCAGGCTCCACTACTACCATAATTCAAAGACGACCTGTAAACTGGAACTGTTTACAGACTGTTCCGTTGGCTTCCGTGGAGAAACTGTTGCCCACTCGCTGGGTGTACATGGCAGGAGAGAAGAGAAAGAAAGGAAAAGTAAATATATGCTAGTTCTGAGGAGACCCTAAACACAGTCAATGGGCAAGCGTACTTTCCAGAAGTAGAAATAAGAAAATCTGCTCCCACCAGAATTATGGTCAAAAACTATTCCTCCCTCAGCTCAACCAAACCAGCAAAAAAGAAGAAAGAAAACAGGATGGTGATGGAATGAGAGGAAAGTAGCTGTTCAAGGAAGAAACGTAATGGCATGGGTCCGGAGTACCTTGGGAATCACCTGCTGCCGGCATCAACTTCCCTCCGCCCGGTACGCTCCCACAGAGAGGGCCTCCTAAGGGTGCCACCGTTCGGAGAATGCCGCTTGGTGGCTCCCAGGGGGAGAGCGTTCTCTGTGGGCGCGCCTGACCTATGGAACCATTTACCGGTTGAGCTCCGGATGGCTCCCGACCTTCGCTCCTTCCGACGCGATCTAAAAACATATCTATTTAAGCAATCCGGTCTGGTCTGACGTGTTTAATTTTAATTGTGGTTTTAACTTATCTTGTACATTTGGGCAGTAGGGCTTAATTTATTCTCAATTTTCTGTATTTGTGCATTTTGACATTTATGTCACTGTTCACCGCCCTGAGTCCTTAGGGAGAAGGGCGGTATACAAATCAAATAAATAAATAAATAAAACTGGATCAGACGGAATACAGGAAGAGAGAATCTGTATTAGCAATGGAAGAAAACGGGAAAACAAATCCATGGAAATGAAGCAAAAGGAAGAGGTAACTACAAAGAAAGAAAACAAAGGAAGCTCTTTTAGAGAGCATATGAAAGAATTAAATTCACCAGGCCAACTGCCCATCCCAAACAACAACTAATCTTTCAAGGCATACTTTATCAGTCCCAGGTCTGAAATCATCTCTCTTTTTGTTGTTGTTGTTTTGTTCCTAACAGATTCTTTTACACTTAACAGCAAAAATAAGCAAGAGAAAGCCCACCCCCTCAATTATTTCAGGGAGGAAAAAACAACCCTCACACCGTTATCAATAACATGAAAGTAAATACAGAAAATGTTTAGTGACTTTGGCATCATATGAATGAACCTTAGTAAAAGAGAACAGCAGCCTTATTAAAAGAGAACAGCAAAATGAAAAGTACAACCAGATGTGCAAAGGCAAAATCTTTAAAAGTTTTAATGTTCAATTATCGTAGGGAAAGACTACAGAAATATAGCAGGAAGGGATGAAGAATGGAGAAGGAAATAAGTTTAACAAACATACAAAATGTAAGGATTCTACCCTCACTTCTTAAAGACCATAGTATATTTTTCAATCAAATATACTTTATTCTGGCACGCAGGCACACAAACACACACACTCCACTGAACAAATTACCATTTTATATCATTATTTCATTTTCAATTCCTTTGTTGTATCATTGGAAGCAAGAACTCGCCACTTATTTTGCCTGAGGGCCATGCCAAATGTGCACAATTCAAAAGCATCCAGATTTTGTTTCACTAATAATGCAACAGTTTTAAGAGTAAACGATACTCTTCAACCACAGAAACAGCTGCATTTAACTACTGTTTGCTTTAGAAAGTACTATTCATATTTTTATCTGTCAACTAAATCACGCTAATTAATTTCTCAATTTACGCTCACAGCAACTAACACAGACCATAACATACATTATAATTGTAATGATTACATTTAAGTTAGCATGTATGGGGAAAATATTTTACTATTAAATCAGTCTGGAAATTATTTTCTGGAGACACTAACAAGACAGTGTGGTTAGGTAGACAGCATCAACTGTTCCAATGTCTCCTTGGCACCAACTCACTTTGTATGTTGAAGATGAGATTATGGAAATGATATACCAAAAGTATAACGTTTTGTTTGTGGTCAAGCCACGAGAGCAAGTGTAGAGTTGCCTGACTAGCTCTTAGCAACAGCATTGGCTGACCCAAAACAAATACGTAACTTGTTGCATTGCAAAAATTAGATTAACATACTAACACAAATTAGAGCTTGTAGAACATCAATAGCTCAGAAGTTAAAAATACACAAATCTCAAGAAAAAGCAAAACAAACCCGACAATTATGTCATATAAAGTCATGCAGGGTGAATAGACAGTGGCTGGATAAAAGATTAGATTGTTTGTAACAAATGTGAAGCATACCTCTTTTTTATTTTGAATTAAAGCAATACCGTATATAGCAAGTACTAAGCCCAGTAGAGCATTTCTAGAAAATAATGATACTATCTTATACACTCCAAATATGTAAAACCCTACTTTTCTCCGCAGAAGCAAAAAACAAAAACAAAACTCTCCACGATGACATAAGGCATTCATAATTTATTATACTGATCTCCTCTTTGTTTTAAACCATACAACTTCCCCAAGATGCAAATCCTTAAGATCGGTTCCCTGGCTTAATGCTCCACCTTCAAAGATTCTCTTCCTCCTACTGCAGTAAAATGAAATGCTACTTTAACTTTAGCAAGAAAAAAAGCAATCCCTTTACATTTATGTCCTGTGTCTATCTTTTGTTCCTGACAAGGACTGTTGTTTTTAGATTCACTGTTCTTTAGCTATATTATAAATAGCTTACTTCTATGTCTAGGAATAGGCTCTTTCCCTTCCCTAACTCATAACAGGGCTGGTCCTTTCCATTAGTCAGGGCAAAAGAAAGTCTTCAAATAATGGCAGAATATTAAGGATAGATTGGGTAGCGCCATGCATTTGGAATCAACCTACTGTCTTAGTTGCGGAAGATGATGCCTTCCTATCATCAGTGTGGAAGAAAGATTCAACTGCAGCTTGGCCATTTCTGAAGTTGTGGGAAAGGACAGAGAAATTATGAGAAGCCTTGCCTTTTGTGGCTATACCTCTAGATCCTTCATAACATCCAAGATCAAAGCCAACTACTCTTTCTGAGAAAGCCAAATGATTATTTCTAGCATTGTTGATATATAGTTTGGTGTTCTATCACTGTGCCACTACAGCAGGGTCTAAGTGTTTCTTAGTGTTTCCACAAAAGGAATATTTTAAAAATCTGTTCAAAATTGTGTGTGTGTGTGTGTGTGTGTGTGTGTGTGTGTGTATCAATATATCATGTAGACTAGTTTCTCAAATTTGACTACTTTAAAATGGGAGCTTTCAACTCCCAAAATTGGGATTTGACTGAGAATTCTGAAAGTTGAACCCCCATTTATCTTAAAGTTGCCAAGTCTGACAAACACTGATCTAGACTTGTAAAAATCAATTCTCAAAGAAACATTATTTCATTTTATTCTGTTAAGAATAGAATGTTATTTACCCTGAATTTGGATTCTTCAAATATAATTCTTTCATAAATCCACTGATGGATCACTCCATGAGTTCACATTCAAAAGGAGAAAATATAACCTTAAAACAATTTGAAACAGGAACTATATCATTAAATTTTTAGAGATAATATTCCACTAGAAAACTACTCAATATTTTAAATCTTTCTCCTTTCAATGGAGAAGCAAAAGAAAATATCTTTGTTTTGTTTTTAAGAGATTGTGTGGTTCATTGTTGCATTAAGCTACTCCCTTTATTTTTGAACCAATAAATAAATTACATTCAATAATAAGAAAGTAAATTTTCCAGTGATGAAGCAGTGTTTTTTCCATTGCAAATTACAAGGCAGAAGAAACTAAACTCTAAAAAAGAAAAAGTTATTTATGCATTAGTCATAGTGTGTGTAGTATTACAGGCAGGATAAAAGTTCTACCGCAGGAATCTTTCCCTATAAGAAAATATTTTTTTCTGTGTTCAAATGGCAAGACAATTTTCAAAGTAACTAATTCAGCAGTTTTTCTTCCCCCCCCCAAATAAAAGTACTGTAGCTAGCAAGTTCAGAAAAGGAGCTGATAAATGTGCTGAAAGAGGAATATATCTCAGAAAAAAGAAAGCAAAACTTCACAGCCAAGAGTCTGAAAACAGTATGATTCCATAGAGTCCCCTTTCCAATTATGAGCAGACTGTGTCCTGCAAGCATCTGTTCCTCAATGCCCCTGGTTCAAACTTACTTTCTGCAAGTACCTCCATGCGAGATTTCTCCAAGCATGTCACAAAATTGTTTAGCACACGTATACGCTGAGATTTCTCCCTTTCCTTCTTTCTACTTGTAGTACGCCAGGAAATTGTGTCTAGGACTCCAAAACGTTGAACCGTTATGGGCTAAAAACAGATCCTGTGCTATGCTGGATATATTTTTGTCTACAAGGTACACACCCTCTTCATGTTCAATTCTTTCCATTGGTGGACTAGGATGATGCAAATTTACCCAGAAAGTGGTTTTCCAAGTGCTGCTTGAAATGATTAGCCTGGACAGCTTGCCATAATTCCTTTGCGCCATCAGGGAATACTCTATGACTGGGCTGTTGTTTGGCCCTGCATTCCTGAATTACCACCAAAGTGCCAGAGGGAAGCTACTAAAAGACTCATGGAATAAAGACCGGCTTGCTGGAATGGTAGAGCTTTGGTGCTTTTTTAAAAAAAGGATTAATTAGTTATGCTTAATTCTTGACATTCTTCTTTTAATATAGTGCACCTAAATAAACAAGCAACTCTGCAAAGTATAATAAAATGTTTTAGCCAGGAAGGCTTGAAAAACCATGAGGAATAATTTTATTTTTCAATGGTTCATACGCTGCATTATGCTATAAATTGCTTGGCTGTAGTTTACTGAATAAATCACAGTTGCCTAGGTTCCACAAAACACTAAACCGCAAACTGTAATTTACTAACCATAGTGGCTGGGTTACACATTGCACTGGGCCACTAATAAGCCACACTTTGATTAGCACAATGTGTGAACACAAGTTAAGTAAGATTAAGGTAAAGGTAAAGGTTCCCCCGCACATACGTGCTAGTCGTTTCCAACTCTAGGGGCTGGTGCTCATCTCCGTTTCAAAGCCAAAGAGCCAGCGCTTGTCCGAGGATGTCTCCGTGGTCATGTGGCCAGCATGACTAGATGCCAAAGGCGCATGGAACGCTGTTACCTTCCCACCGTAGTGGTCCCTATTTTTCTACTTGCATTTTTACGCGCTTTCGAACTGCTAGGTTGGCAGAAGCTGGGACGAGTAACAGGCGCTCACTGTTACGCGGCACTCGGGATTCGACCCGCCAAACTGTCGACCTTCTGATCGACAAGCTCTGCGTCCTAACCCACTGAGCCAGTCAAATGTCACAGTCGCCTTTTTCTCTTGCTAGCAATGTTAAACATTAATAGTAAAGACTAATGTTTTAGACTATAATCAAGACCAGAAGTTATCACCTGCTCCTGGAAAGAATCTATAGCACAAAAAGGAAAGACATTTTACATTATTAGAGAGCTGTTGCTAGTAGTTAAACCTCAATGTTTCCAAAGTATTTCAGTATCAGGAATTCCTTGCAACAGTTACCCAGGTTACTTGCTCAAGTAGAAATCCAAAGCTATCATAACAAGGCTGTCCAAAACATCTAAAAAAGCTGCTTCAGAATACATGTTAAATTAGCTATTCCATTTTTCAAGACTTATACAACCCAAGATAGTTTCTGAAATACTGTACAACATTTACAGTAGGCACATGTATTTCAACTCTGTGTTAGATAGATACAGGTTTGCTTCATGCTCAACAATGCAGAGAGGATTTTCTTTCAAATGATTATAAATAATATAAACAAAACAAATTAACATAGTATAGGTAGCCCTCAATTCACAAGATCAGAACTTCAATCATAAGCCATTGTTGTCATGCATCAAGGCACCTACTTTGCTCAATGACAGCAATCCTGGCACTCCCACATGTGATCGTTAAATGACTGCTTGGCTCATTAATCAGAGCATGGGTGTGTGTTCTAAAACTGAAGGTTTCTAAAAGAATTCATTGATTTCTTTATGCAGGATCATGTAACAAGACTATGAAAACTCTGCCTACGCTTTTTCATTTGAGTTCCATTGATTGTTCAATAAACTGTACTAAGAACAAAATATATGAATCAATATGGTTCATACATAACACTTGTGTTAATTCATTTCAAAAATTATTCTAATTACACTGTTCCACAGATTATACTAAGCAAAACGTAAACAAGCCACATAATGGTTCAGAGCACTATATGTTAATCAGGCAAGTATGAATGTCTGTCCTTTATCTTCTAGATTTTTTTCTAGATATAATCCTGAATGTATTCATTTTACTTACAGGATTGATATGGCTGCCTATCTCATATTATGATCCTAGATAGCTTACAACCTTCAATAAAAACAGATAAAAACAAAACAGCTCTTTCCCTACCAGGCACCAGACCAAACATCCTCCCAGTTCAACACCCATCCTCACTCAAAATTTAAGGGAAGAACCAGGTCTTTAGTATTACCAATATGAAGTCCCGATCTCTATGGTATTTACATAATACGTTAACTATGATTCTAATTTCTTCTCCCTTATACACTTATGAATACATAGCTAAGACTGTAAAGCTGATGAATTTCTTTTACTAGATATTTTTTTTCTCACAGTTCAGGCCAAACTGATGGCCTCCAAAAGTGTTGTACACAAATCATCACCATCTTTAGCTGGCACTCACATTCTCTATACTAGTGGAAATGATGGAAATTATAGACCAGCAATGTGAAGGGCATGAAAATGGAGAAAGACTCTATAAAATCTCGTAAGTATGACATTTCCCAAGCCTTTTACCATAGTCAGACAGAAAAAAAATGATAGAATAAGTCATTAATTTACTGGTGGCAATATATAAATCTGCTAGGATATTCTATTTGCATTCATTCATGCTGGGTCTTTTTTATTATACACATTATTTTGATGAAGTAAAAAGTGCTAGATGCTTTAAAGGAGTAAGACAAGAAATGTAAACTAGGTAATGACAAACTTTTACAAGCACAAGAAATATATTGTGCTTGTAGGTTTGTCATCACACAGCTCACCTTTACTGAGAAGGAAATATACGTATTACAAATTGAAATGAAGCAAAATAAAATGCAATCAAATTCAAAAAATCAAAATGTGTCCATTTGAATTTATGCTCAGTATAAGTTGAACAATGTACTGGAATTTGTTGGCTGCCACAAGAAAAGCTGCTCAAGACAAAATTAATGACACAGATAATAATAATAATAAACCTTTATTGTCAAAGTACATGTGTACATTGAGATTAGCTGAGCCTCCCACCGTGCTCTCTCCCCCAACACACAGTGACAACAAACCCTCCATCCCACCACACTATGTGAACCAACTACACCACACACCGGCCTCCCAAGTCAATTCTGCATAAGATTATGTCCCATTTAAAAGCCTAACAGCCCACGGATAAAAGCTATTTTTCAGCCTGTTGGTGTGGCTGGCTATATTCCTATATCTCCTACCGGATGGTAGGAGAGTAAAGAGATACCGTCCAGGGTGTGAGTCATCTGAGAATCTTCCTCACTCTTCCAAGGCAACGAGCCCTGGCGATGTCATCCAGTGGTGTCAGGGAACAACCCACAATGTCTTGTGCTGTGCTCACAACCCTCTGTAATACTTTCCTATCCGCGGCTGTCAGACCAGCATACCAAACCACAATACCATACGAGAGGACGCTCTCTATAGTAGACCGGTAAAAGAGGGTCATTAGCTGTTGTTCTACCCTGTTCTTCCACAAGACCCTAAGAAAGTGAAGCCTCTGTTGGGCCTTTCTAGCCACCTGAGTTGTGTTAACTTTCCAGGTCAGATCTTCACAGAGGTAGACTCCCAGAAATTTAAAGGAGGAAACTCTCTCTACACAGTTCTCTCCGATGTAAAGTGGGGCAGGTTCCTCCTTTTTTCTCCGGAAGTCTAACACCATCTTTTTCGTCTTGCCGATGTTTAGGTGCAAGTTGTTGTTACTACACCATATAGATAGTTTTTGTACCTCCGCCCTATATGCTGTCTCATCCCCACCTGTAATAAGACTCACCACAGTTGTATCATCTGTGAACTTGATTATCGCAGTGGATAAGTTCAACACCAGACATCTAATCACTCTCAATCATTTTGCTAGAGTTGCTTTTGTTTGAATTGACAAGTGTTTAATGGCCTGACTTGTTTAGCAAATCTCAAAAAGACCTCTTGGGTGGAGGGGGAGGAGAGAAGAATGAGAACTGTGGCACACTGCTGTTCTTCTACTCCTTTGCAGCACATCATGCTAATTAAGGGAGAAGATCACCATGTGGTCTCCTTTAATCATGTGAGTTAAACAGGTGAGAAACTTTTATCTCAAAAAAAGGAGGAAAGAAGCAAAATCCAATAGAACCCCTTACATAGACATATAGGTATCTAGCTTTAATAAAATACATTTAAAATTCTTTTAAAGTAAATTATAAAATCACCCCAGAAAAATTCTGTGTTCCACTACACCACTGTTAATTCTTAGAAACCACATATGAGATTTCCTCCAGGATGATCAGCCTGATCTTTTAGATCTTCCTTCCACCTTTCCCAGCAGAAGTGAGAATTCATTTGTTTCACGAAGCTTTTGTTATCCATTATAGTTTTATAAATCAAAGGAGAATAAGGAGGCAAGGGAATCAAGGGGACATTTATGATCAATCCAATTATATGTATTTATCTTAAAAGAAATGAGCTTGAATTTCAGATTTTCTCTGCCATAATCCCAAAATAAGAATGAGAAACTCCGGCAGTTGCCAAGGGTCTGGCAGTGGGGTGTGGCTCGGAGGAGGGAAGAAAAAGAAGGAGGAAGCTGATAGAAGGGAGGAAGAGAGAAAGCTTGGTGGAGCTTGCCATTCTGAGCCAGCTGAGCCAGCCGGACAAAAGGGGGAGGGATAGAGAGAGTGAGAGCAGTTGCTGGAGCTGTTTGCCTGAAGCAGGCCAGACAGAGAGAGGGTGAGAGTGGTTGGTTGGAGCTGTTTGCTTGAAGAAGGCCAGGCAGAGAGAAAAAAAAGAGAGTGAGGGATGGGGAAAAGTGAAGTTTTATTGTTTCTTTCTCTTTTGTTGTGGGCAGGCCAGACAGAGAGGGGGACAGAGGGTAGTTTGGGGAGTTTTAATTACTTTCCCTTGTTGGAGTAAGCTAGGCAGAGGGAGAGTTAGGGAAGAGTTTGACATACCTCTTTTAGTGGGAGGTAAGGTTTTTTTTTTCTTTATAGGATCAGCTGGGGGAGATAAAAAGGGATAAAAAGGGAATGAGGTCAGAGAGGGGCAAGGAGAGTGGACAAGGGAGATTTCTGCTAGTGCCAGAGATTGGTTGCCATTGTTCTGGGCAAGTTGTTGTCATCAAAGATGGATTAACATTGTCCTGGGCAAGTTGTTGCCACCAAAGACTGACTGCCATTGTTTTAGGCAAGTTGCTGTCACCAGAGATTGACCTCCATCGTTCTAGGCAAGTTGCCATCACCAGAGGCTGATTAACATCGTTCTGGGCAAGTTGCTGTCATTAGAGATTGACTACCATCTTCCCTGTAGGTTCTTATTGCCTGAGATCAACCACCATCATCCCAAGTGAACCACCATCGAGAGAGAGCGACCATCACCGCCCCATGTGCGTGGCTGCCGATCATGACTGAATACCACCGTGTTACGTGCCCTGTTAGGCAGAGGCGCCAACGTGAGAGACCTCTTTAGGCTGGTGGCCACTTGGAGGGGAAGTCGGGAGGTTCTGGACTTAAGCGGTCCCTACAGGGATCGCGCTACAATATTCTTTCAAAGAAGTATATGGGATTCTCAAACAAAAGGGTATGTGAATAATATGACTTATTCAAATAGTTCTGCTCTGAATTAAGTTGTCTTATTCCAAAGGCCCATTATTTTAAAATTCACTCCGTATTTTATGTAGATAAGATATAAGCAGAAACAACATTAACAAATTGTACAGAAAAGGTATGCCATTATGTAATTAAATCTACAGAATACATTATAATATGCTTTATCATCATTCTATGATATGATTGAATTTACGTGTCTCTGCAAGAATTTTAAAAGAAAGTGAAAGTACAGCCAATATGTTACATTAGGCTACAACACTAAACCTACATAAAAGGGAAGATGTTCCAAACATTATGCCTTTCAAGAGTGTTGACCTACAGTTTCCATTCTCCACAAAGGGGAAGGCTTGGGGTAAGAAAAGTTGCCACTCTCTTACATCTTTAAGATGCCAGATCAACAAAGGCTGCACTATAAGGTGGCTTGATTAAAAGTTAGCATGCCAAAGGCTGCTGACAGCATTTATTTTCCATATTAATCAGTATCATTTTTTCATTATCATTTTAGCTATTGTCTATCCACTGCAGAATGAAGGAGGTAGGTAACATCATCAGCTTAGAGCACCAAGGTCTCCACCTTCCAACTTAGGCTGAACCTCTTCAAACTATTTTACCAATATACAATACACAGCACACATACCTTACCCTCCAACTAGTCAATAGGGAAAGGACTAAAAGAGCCAGTGATTAATAGCACCCCTTCCTTGTTTTCCTCTAAGTGCTGTAGGCTTTCACAGTGATGGGAGAAAAAAACATTTGATTGGCTCCGAAGGAGGGGAAGGGGTCCTTCTTACTGGCAGGAGGCCAGAATTCTAGGATACGAGGCACCAATAGGAAACAGCCTACAATTCCAACAGAAACATTGCAAACCTTCTTTTACTTCTTCTTCTGGAGCAGGAACCATGACAGACTTAAATGGCTCAGCCTCTCCCAGGTGTAGCACTAATTGGCATAGGTTCAAGCGTGAAAGGTGCCTTAAGGAAAAGGAAGAAGTTCAATCACACCATTTACAGTATATCTTTTACAACTGTAGTCGTGGTAACCCTATTATACAATTCATCCTCATCAGTTTAGAAATTGAGTTTGCACACACCTACTTTTATTAGAGAGGCACAGATTACACAAAGGCAGTTTGCTCTTTGGTGACAGATCATCACAGTGGAACAAAAATGGAAAGAACCAAACATGTGACTGCTGTTGTACATTAACAAGAAATATCTGAATTGCTAAAAGCCTCGTCCAATGTATTATAAACCCAACTGGGATCTATTCCATATATTTTATTTATTTTTTATTTTAATTCCATTTATATCCCGCCCTTCTCCGAAGACTCAGGGCGGCTTACAAGCTTAGCAGTAGCCTTCATTCTATGTATATGCCTGCTTATTAGGGCTTTCACACACACCCCAAGCGGCATTATTACAAAGTCAGCTTAATTGCCCCCAACAATCTGGGTCCTCATTTTACCTACCTCAGAAGGATGGAAGGCTGAGTCAACCTTGAGCCTGGTGGGATGCGAACCTGCACTAATTGCAGGCAGCTGGTGTTACTTAAGGAGGCATTAGCCCACTGCTCCACCAAGGCTCTCCATGCATGTATGGAGATATACACACACCTTTTTGAATAACTGTTTAGATCATATATCTTTAACATGTGAAGGCTTTCCATTAAACTAAAATGTATTTAAGCTTGAACATAAACTGCTCAACAAACTTTCCTTAAAACGCACATTAATCTATTTTCATTCTCATTTTTTTTTAAAATTCAAATTCCTCAAATGTAGGTTCCCCTTTGAAACACAAGCAGCACTATCTGCCTGTAGCTTTCAGGTATGTACTGTTTTTCCAGACAACTTTTTGCAGAAATTTGTTGAAGAAAAGATAAACATTACTAAACTTTGTTTGATGCCAGCATTCATCTTACTGCAAGCTCTTGTGGAAGTAAAGCAAATAGATGGATTTGTGTATCTTGATAGAACGTGTACTAATGATGGTGAAAAAGCTGGAAACATTTTTAAAATGGACAAATGTCAGTAGAAAAGTAATATGTGTGTGTATATCTATTTATACATTTATAAATAGATAACATTTCTAAGCTGTTATGTTCCAAAGGTTCTACGTGGGTTCAAAGTCAAACACAATAAAAAGCTCTATTTAAAAACAGCCTGCAAGACATGAGAAATTTGAAATACAAAAGGTAATATATGAAGTCATTTGTGGTAATGATGGATGCAAGAACAGTTTGCAAAATCACAAAGGTAAGGAAAGGTATAGTAAATGACATTGCTATCAGCTAGATTTAGCTATATTTCCTTTTATTTTCTTACTTCATGTCTTACATTTCGCTTATTATTTTGAAATCCCTTTCTGCACTTTGCATAATGCTGCCTTTCCCCCCAAAATGTAACGCTGCCTACCAATTTTCAAGAACTCTTGGCTCATTTCCAATTTTGTATAAGAAATCCCCAATACAAACAAAGGCTTTCCAATAAGAATACAGGGATTTGTGGTGGAACAATTTATATCAATATTCAACTATCCAAACAACTTTAAGCTTGCTTCACTTCGGGGTACAACATACTGCATTCCTTGGGATACAACTATCAGCACTTCAATAGGCAAAAGAGGAATTGAACTACGTAACATTTCTTCATTTTTTAAAAAAGTATATTTTTATACAATGTTGTCTTCTTATAAGAAAGAAACCAAAATAGAAAACACTGCTTTCAAGCTTACAGAGTATGTGTCTAAATAGTGAAATATGACACATATCTACTCGGAAATAAGCCTCACTGATTTACTGTATTTTCTGGCGTATAAGACTACTTTTTAACCCATGAAAATCTTCTCAAAAGTCAGGGGTCGTCTTATACGCCGGGTACTGAAAATTTAGGGACAGGGCTGGCTGGAAAACCTGGAGCGGATCTCCCATTTAGTCTGCGCAGGGAAAGTAGGACCAATTGGAGAAGAAGCTGCAGTCTGTGATTTTTTACAGGGTTTATAGGGTTTCCTGCCTTAGCAGGGGGTTGGACTAGATGACCTCCAAGGTCCCCTCCAAATTATTATTATTATTATTATTATTATTATTGTTGTTGTTGTTGTTGTTGTTGTTGTTGTTGTTGTTTAATCCACTTGCACTGTTTTATGTTTACATGTTTGATGACAAACAGCCTTATGTTTATAAGTGACAGTTTTCCTACTAAGCACCTGCATGTCATAAGCATTTGAATTAAAATTACCATATTAAAATCAAATCTTATGTTTTTTTAATTTTTATTTAGTGTGCGTTGGAAGAGGGGTAGTCTTATACGGCGAGTATAGCCCAAACCCTATAATTTAACAGGAAATGTAGGGGGTCGTCTTATACGCCCAGTCGTCTTATATGCCGGAAAATATAGTATCCTACTTTCCCCAGGTAAATCTGTATAAAATTGCAACTTTAAAACTCCAAGTAACTTTGCTTAATTGTTAACAATAAAACTTTAAAACTTCTGAAAGTAACTTTGCTTAATATTGACAACAGCAAAACCAATCTCTAAAGGCCAGAAACATGTGTTCCACACCCAAGACACCTCTGTAGTTACCACTATATAACATCATAAAAATCATATACAGGTAGTCCTTGAGTTAGGGTTAGGGTTTGTAGGAGTGAATCTAGTACCTTGAATGCAATTACTCCCTGCTTTCGCGCATGCATTTGCTAATTTAATGTGTGGGTGAATGTGTGGCTCATTAAGTGAACATGAGGTATCTCAGGGCAGGGAAGGCGGGGGGGGGGTGTAGGGATGGAACAGGCCACCTGCTTCAGACCACCCAAGGCCTCCCATGACCCACTGAAATCCCTCATTCTCCCTCCCCATCCTGCCACACCAGGTCACTTACCTTGTGAAGATCTGTCTCCTCTCCAGCCTGATTCTTTGTCTGCTCCTGGCAAGAGCAGAGGGAGAGCAGGAAGAGTATGCCCTGCTCGGCTTCTCTGACTCACCCACCCACTTCTGGAGTGGTGGGCAGCCTCAGAGAGTTTCCTCCACAGGCTTCAGACTCAGCACAGAAAAACGTTTGCATGGCGAAGGGAGGTTTGGGGCAGTGAAATCATGTTGCTTCAAACCTCCTGTTAGCATGCACAGTGCCTGGAAGCTTCTGGATGCCCTGATTTCGCAGGAAGTTAGGCACCCATGCTCTGCACAACTGTATGGGTGCCTGAGCACGAAATCATGGCCCCCAATTGAGCTTTCAGCCTATGGTCGAAAAGTGTTTACCCTGGAGAAGGGCTTTGCTGCCCAGAATGGACCTCTGGAGCCACACAGTGGCCCCCCTGATCTCCATTTTGGGCAGCAGAGGCCTGGAGGCCTCTGACACCCAGAACAGGCCTCTGGAACCATGCAGCTGCTGCCCCCAACCTCCATTCTGGGTGGCAAAAGCCTGGAGGTCTCCAAAGCCCAGGATGGGCTTCCTGAGCCAGCAGCCATTCCCCTGACCTCCATTTTGGGTAGCAGAGGCCTGGAGGAGGCCTCCGACACCCAGAACGGGCCTCCGGAACCACGCAACCACCACTCCCGGCCCATTCTGCATGTCGGAGGCCTCCTCCAGGCCTCTGCTGCCTAGAACAGAGGTTGGGGGCAGCAGCCAGGTCACTCCAGAGCTCTTTTCTGGGCATCGGAGGCCTTTCCTAAAGGCTCTGCTGGCAAAACAGAGGTCGGGGGCGACGCATGTGTCAACCCGGAGCTCCGTTCTCGTTGGCAGAGGTTTTGTGCAAAGATGGCAAAAGGCTTTGGAAATGGATGGAAAGCTTTGATGTTTCAGCTCTTACCTCCATTTGCAAAGCCTTTTGCTGCAGATCTTGTTCAGGCCTCCGTTTACAGAGAACAGAGGCCAAAGTACTGTGAGATCACACGAGATCAGTAGATCTCATGGCATTGATCTTGTGGTACTTTAGATCTGCATTCTCTGCGAACACACCAAAGGCCTGAAGCAGTGAAACAGACAAGAAACCAAAGACTCTTTAGATCTTTGCAGGGCGAGGGTATCCACAGGCCTAGTGCCTAGGGAGATCTGGGGCAGGGGGGAGGAGGAAATAGCCAGGGTGAATATTGCAGTGCCTCTGCAGTCGTTTGTAAGGATGAACAACTGCCGTGGTATGGCAACATTCGTAATTTCGTGAGATTTTCATAAATGCTAGAAGGCGCTTATCACGTAACTTTGAATGTTCACTAAGGGAACATTCATAACTCGGGAATTACCTGTATATGTGGTCTTCAACATACAACCATAATGGTTGTATGTCATAACAGCTGCAAAACAGGTCGCTTACAATTTTACACCCTTTTTGGAGCACAGTTATTAAGTGAATCATTGCAAATGTGAGCCTTGGTGGAGCAGTGGGCTAATGCCTCCTTAAGTAACACCAGCTCCCTGCAATTAGTGCAGGTTCGCATCCCACCAGGCTCAAGGTTGACTTAGCTTTCCATCCTTCCGAGGTAGGTAAAATGAGGACCCAGATTGTTGGGGGCAATAAGCTGACTTTGTAATAATGCCGCTTGGGGTGTGTGTGAAAGCCCTAATAAGCAGGCATATACATAGAATGAAGGCCATTGCTAAGCACATTGTGCTTTAGATTGTAAGCCGCCCTGAGTCTTCGGAGAAGGGCGGGATATAAATGGGATTTTAAAAAAATGTGAATCACTGTGGAAATGCTGGTTTTCAGCAAAACCATCATAAAATTAAGACATGTAACTGCAGGATGCTTTAAACAGTTGTAAATTTGGCCACATTATCAAGCACCCCAAGTTCAGTCATGTGACTGTGGAGAAGGTCCAACTGTTGGAACTTTGAATCCCCTTTTTCGGGTTGGTTTAACTTTGGACTGCTGCTAAATAACTGGCCATAAGTCAGCCTATATATCAAAACTAAAAGCAGCTGCCAAAGTGGACATAAGGTATAAAAGCAGCCTTCCAGATTTTAACTGAATTTCTGCTTAAGACTGAGTATAATCTATTATTTTCATCTGTTTTGTATCTATTTCATCAGGGAAAGATCATTTTTCAATCCAATTGTGTATTACTCTTATGTATAAAAGTTTTAAGGGAAAAGAAAGGAAAAAACATAACTGATGAAAAAATATTGAGAGTTATCAATCTATAAATGGATGCTATCTATACGACTGAACTTTTATTCTAATAAAGTAACTTTACAGCATTTTACCTGTTGAACACCACAGGTGCCTCGTGCCATTAGATTTCCTTGTTTCAATATACTGTTTGTGTCACCTGTACACCAATTTAGAACCAGCTGGTCTACAGGGGTAGCCAACCTTGGCTCTTTTATGACTCATGAACTTCAACTCCAAGAATTCCTGAGTCAGCTAAGCTGACTCAGAAATTCTGGGAGTTGAAGTCCATGAGTCATAAAAGAGCCAAGGTTGCTATGCTAACTCAGGAATTCTGGGAGCTGAAGTCCATGAGTCATAAAAGAGCCGAGGTTGCCTAGCCCTGGTCTAGTAGTTAAGCCATCAGGCTAGAAACAAGAAGATTGTTTAGTTCTAGTTCTACCATTTGCATGAAAGCCAACTGGGTGATTTAGGCCAGTCACTCTCTGTCAGCCCAACCCACCACACAAGGTTGTTGTTACAGGGATAATACGGTAGAAGAAAGAAAGAATTTTAGGTCTGTTTGCCACCCTTAGTTATTTTTAAAACTTTTTTTTATTTTCAAGTTATTTTTAAAGGCAAGTTAAGAATAAAAAAATGAATATTAGTGGCTCCGATGACACAATGCTACATGGACCCAAGAAAGCTAGCATTACATACAATTCTGTGAGATAAAGGTCACCACTTGCAGTTCATATTCCTACCAATCTTTTAAGTAAACCCTTTATCTGCACTTCTTTTTATAAAACTTAAAACATTTCAGGATAACATTAAAAGTTAATTAAGCACATCCAATCTACTAAGTGCAATCTACTAATAATTACTATGTACATTCCTCTGATGAGACGTTTCCAGATCTTTATATTTCTACAGCTAAAGAAACAGATGTAAACATCCGCAAAGATATTACACATACTTTTTTTATAGAGACTTTCCTGTTTTCCTATATCTTTGCTCAGTAATCCCATTCTAACACAGTCCAGCTTTTTCTTGTGAAAGCATGTCTTTTGATGATTCTGCTATAAACAAGAAGATCTGGGATCTTCTCTTAACCTTCTCCATACCATATGTCCTTCTCTAAGGCATGAGACAAGGCAGACGTCCATCTGATTAGTCCATTTCAAACTGAAAATGAGCCTCTGTTGTTACAATTTGAAACTATATGGCAGGGGTCTTCAAACCTGGCCCTTTTATGACTTGTGGACTTCAACTCCCAGAATTCCTCAGCCAGCTTGCCTGGCTGAGGAATTCTGGGAGTTGAAGTCCACAAGTCATAAAAGGGCTAAGTTTGAAGACCCCCTGCTATATGGTGATTGTTTGCACTGGCTGAAGTTTGTCACAGCATGAGAGAAAGTAAACAGGAAATTTTAAAAAGTCCACATAATCTTCTAACCACCATCAAGATACATATGTTATGTTCTATCTCATGCATCGTTCCATTCGCTATAAATTAATTAATAGTATATCAATCACTATCCTGCCTTTTACTAGAAAGATTATTATCTCCAATCAGTAGGGTAAAGCAAGCCACTTAATATTTGCGATGGTGAAATAGCCAGATGGGCCATCCATCTGTCTTGCTTTTTTTTTCCCCTCCCCTCTTTATGTACATACAACCTCTAGAAGCCTTTCAGGACTGAAATGTCTGAAAAAACAAAGCCCTGAAAAATAAGGACAGGCCCCAAATTTTATTTTTGCTAGGTAATGCTCTGAGGGAATGTTTGAATACAAATAGGCGGGGTGGCAAATATAAGAATAGAACATAAAACAATCAAACAGGGCTGGGAGATTCTTTAAATAATTTATAATTCCAGAGAGGAAAAATCTCTGCAAATGTCTGACAACCTGATGTTTTTTTAAAAATTTAACAGTGACTGTACACTCATGAACGCAATGCCAAGGAACTGGGAAGGGACCTACACCATCGGTATCCAATCTTTTGGCTTGCCTGGGCTGCACTGAGTGAAAAGGAATTGTCTTGGACCACATATAAAATATACAATATAGTTAATGTATATAAATCATGTCATAATGTTAAAAGTTTACAGTCTTGGGGGAGCCCCTGGGCCACATGCGGGCCGTGGACCACAGGTTGGACACACTTGACCTACACTGTCATGAAATTAAATGTTCTGTAAAAGCCTCAACAAAGTAAATGGGATATTTGTTAAAATTTGACTGTAGCTCAATGCACCTGACTTTCCATTTCTTTTGACAAGCCTACCACTATCATTCAAAGACTAGCAAGTGTATCCCTCTTTTCCTGCCTCCCTGTTGCTAATGGTGAGTCGCTATATAATCCTCCAATTCCTGCCCATGCTATATGGCATGCTTTTGAGGAAATTTGGAAAAAAAGAAGAAATCAATAGTCAAAAGTAGAAAAATTAATGTACAGCGGTCATAACACCAACTACAGGACAAGCAATATATCAGAGTAGGATCAGGACACTAAACAGCAAATTTAAAATAATACAGTATGCTCAAATTCCTATTCAACTATGACCTTCACAGAATTGTTTTTATTAAGTAATGTAAGAAATTGCTTGTAAAAATAATGTGAGATATAAATAAATATAGAAGTATATAATACAGCTCCTTGTGACTCATGTTTCAAAATTTAGTAGCTGCTGATACTGACATATACCGGGTTAAAATATTCTTGCCGTTTTCCAAACTATTTTTTCCTGGTACTAGAGGGAACATATACAATTCTCCTCTCTCCCCATTTATTTTCAGGGCTTGCAGATATAGAAGTTTCACTATTTCCTGAAGGAATGTCAGATTTCAGCAAGTTAACTCTAGTAAGAGTCATGGCTAAAATATCCTTAATTACAGATTTGGTATCTAGCTGCATTTGTTTGCATTCTGGCTGATCTTCATATGCATCAGATCAAGTTGAGTCTTCATTCTTTGGTACAACTTCTAAGAAATGTTGGGGATAACACTCATCTAAAAACTTTTCACAATCAGAACATTTTTCAGTTGTTTTCTGGTAAGCTTCTTTCATATTCTTCCTTATAAGATGCTCCTTTACTTTTCTTTCTTCCTATACTTCAAGGTTTTCAAGCTCCTCTTTCTTTCTTGTTTCCAAAGCACGATGCAGTTTTTCAAATTCAGCTTTAATCAACACCTCTTCATTCTGAATTAGGGCCTTTTTATCCATTGAAGATACTAATATTTCCTTCATCAGTTTCTGTTGTAATTCTCTTACTTTCTTCAGGTTACTAACAAAGACTAGTCTTTCTTCCTGGTACATCATGTCAGTGAGGTTGATGGAATGGAAGTCACAGTTTTGAGGCCAGAGCTAACAAGTCCATATACACCAGGGGTCTTCAAACTCGGCCCTTTTATGACTCATGGACTTCAACTCCCAGAATTCCTCAGCCAGTGTGCCTGACTGAGGAATTCTGGGAGTTGAAGTCCATGAGTCATAAAAGGGCCGAGTTTGAAGACCCATGATATACACCAGATGTGTCAAACACAAGGCCCGGGGGCCAGATCCGGCCCGCGAAGTGGTTTCATGCGGCCCGCGAAGCCATCCTGGAAACAGTGAGGGAACAGCCCCCACTGCCTTGGCCCTGGCCCAGAGACCCTCCTCCTGCCAGAGACCCTCAGATCTGTCCGACTCCTGCCCAGGCCCTCATAGGCACCCTTGATGCGAACGATGTAGAGCTGGCCATGCCCACCCAGTAGGACATAAGCACTTTAGCCACGCCCACCCTGTAGGCCACGTCCACCCAGGCCACACACCCCGGCCCCCTGAGGGCAACCGCAATGCTCATGCGGCCCTCAATGAAATTGAGTTTGACACCCCTGATATACACCATTGCTTCTGAGCTAGGCTTCACCAGTTGGGCAATTCTGAACAGTCTCACCAGTGTGGTGTTCACGGGCAAAGTGGCAGTCCCAAGGAAGGAAACTAGCAGGATTTGCAGCACAGCAGGCATGACAGACTAAAGGTTCAGAGTTGCCCATAACTGCCTGTGGCAATTGCCACATACTTATGCGGCGAAGGGATTGATGGGTAAATGTAAGTTGCAGATGTCTGCAGATGAGCCAGTGAAAACACCTCCCAAATACTAACTGCATGTTGTATGGAGATACACATCCTGTGTGCTGATTGGCTGATCCGACTTTCTGTTCTGTGCTTTGCTGTTTGTGTGCCCCTAGCCAGAATGTCAAAATTTGCAGGCATATGAATGCAACAGCTATGCAACCGTCTACAAAAAACAGATGCATACGTTCTCTCACGTGCAGCACCAGAGGAATCTGCTAGACCCTTAACCAAACCTCCATCATGAGATACAAGGCCAGAAGCCCACAAACACTCATGGAGAAGATAACATCTTAAAGCAAGGGTGTCAAACTGCCGGCCCATGGGCCGGATGTATCATGGTGAAACCACGCTCACCCCATTGCCAGCAATAGAAAAAAAGTCACGATACGTCGCAACACATCACATGATGTTGCGAGTTTGACACCCCTGTCTTAGAGGAAAGGGGCACCCATTTGGAGGAAGAGGCGGGACACTGTGTGATATTGCTAGTTTGGCTGAGATGCTCAATGACACAATAGCGGCAAAAGTTGTGAAAGCAGATGGGGAGCACAACCGGATACTCAAAGAGTGACAAATAGACTGCACAAGTCAGGCTGACCTGCATTTGCTCATATGTTAACAGAGACCCTCCAAATGAAGGTTGAGAGTGCCACAAGTTCAAAACCATTATTCTGAAGAAAGAATCATCTTTCCTTTCCCTGACTCCCCTCAAATCAATAAACAAGCACCAGCTTTCTTCTGTCATTTATTGAGAACTACCATTTTCATACCACATCCTACCTGCTTACCCCTATAAAGGGTCAATCAGAACAAAAATTAAACCAGTGGCTTTTTAGTCAAGTCATCTTAAAGACTGAATTCATATGACATGCAATTTGTCTCTGGAATGTAGGAGGTTGTGTGCATCTTGGCACTGTGACTTACAACTGACTTATAGATTAGCCTGTTGTATAAACCCAACCTACTACAGTTGTCTCAACGAACTACAGCACAGCCTGCATACTCACAACTAACATTGTTAGAATGATAAAAGAAAACAAATAAATACTATTAACCCATGACCCATTGGACCATCCTTTCAGAGATATTGCCTTACCAGATATCTTCAACAACCTCCAACCCACTGCCATTATTGGAAAAGATGGAAAATAATCCAGAGATTATCTGCCTCAAAAATGGACCGTCTGCAGTACAGTCAAACACACAGGAAATGTTCTATGACATTTTTTGTTATGTCATAAATTGTTTTATGGACAGAGCTGACGCAAAGAACAGCTTGAAATCCAAAGTCTGCGAAAAGACCTATTTTCCCTCCAACACACCCTTCCCTCTATCTCACAAGCAGCAGACGATAGAAAATACAACAAAGCCTCTAATTTAAGGTTAGTGTAATCATTTTAATTGTTTTTAATTTTTGTAACTTGTGTATTGTTTTTAAAAAACCTTGTGAACCGCCCTGAGTCCTACGGGAGAAGGGCAGTATATAAGTCTAATAAAATAAATAAATAAAATAAAATAAATAAATCAAGATGCCCAAACTAATCTCTTACAGAGAAGGACTATTCTACATACTTGGGTTTTCATAAAATGGAACCAGAAAACTTAATAAACGTAGTAGGGGTTTGAGGTCACTGATAGGGTCACATTATCTTCTCATGATGCCGAATTCTCTTCATGTGATTCATGAGTGAAAAAGGACGAATATGTATTTTTTTGCATTTCTATTAACTAATTTTATTTCTCCACATTTAATTGGGATTATATGTGCTGCTCCTATTATGTCTAATTCCAAGCAGCTTATAGACCTCCAAAGCGGTGACAAGATTAAAAGATCATTTTGGAAGGACGAGGATCACTGCAGAGCAGTGCCAGCCTTCTGGATAGATTGTCCTGAAGGATAGCATAATTGATAGCTACTGAAAGATCAAGGCAAGACAAGTCATACTGCCTTCCTCCCAGTTCCACCATAGGTCATCTATAATGTTGGCAATTCCAATAAGTCATTTCCCCCCAGACCTCTCTGCAACTACAACTCATCACTGTCTCATCAGTGTCAAAAAGGGATGACTTCTTCAGGAAATTTATTACTGCCTTTTTCAGTAGGAAGCAGAGTGTTCACCACCACCCAATCCTAGTCTATTATCTTTTTTAGGAGCTTTACATCAACACTAACCAGGAAAAAAGAAAGGGGCCAAGCTATTGATGGCACAGCTGGTATTACAGAGAACTCCTTCCACTTGTTTGAAAACAGCTGGCACAAACTCATCCCAGATAACTTTGCAAGATATGATCTCAATCACCTAAGATTTTTTCAATTAGTGACCACAGAGAGAATCCAAACAATTTTATCCTCTAGACCACAGGTGTCAAACTTGCCACGTCATGTGACGTGACACGACATATTGTGACTTTTTTTTGCGTTGCCGGAGATGGGGTGGGCATGGCCTCTGTATGATGCAATCAGCCCACGGGCCGGAAGTTTGACATCCCTGCTCTACATGTCACACAAATTCTTTACAGCAGTCCAGCATATGCTGAGAGTGGATCAAAAGTGACCTGATTATAACAAAGGGCAGATGTTAATATCCTACACCTTCAACTCATATTACACCTGCTTCAAGATAAAAAGCAGATGCAATGCATTTGTGACTTCCATTGTAATGACCTGGGCCAACTCCATGATTCCAAATCTCTGCCCAAGGGAGGGCAGGTTGAAGTCAACCAGCTCCACTAACGTATGGCACTCTACTGCAAACCTTGAGGTGATTTACAGCCGCCCCAGCAAGGGCACTCTGCAGCAGGGGAGAAGGCCTTTAGAGCCTAATTAAAATGGCTTCACATTCTGATATTTTCAAATGCTCAGTTCCCCTTCTCCAAGATAACCGGTCTTTCCTCCTAATGCATATTTGAAAATCATCTCATGTTTTTTTAATATTTTTAGGACATAATGCCAAGCATAATTTGTTTGCTCACCCAAACACATTTTACTTTATTCAAGTATTTAAATAGTTTTCTTGCCATTTTTAGGCATTCATCTGTCGAACTGCTTCCAAACATTAAATAAGTTAAAAAATGAACAGTAAGATCCTTTAGAAGTACAGTATTAGCTTAAACATTTTCTTTACAATTTCTACCCACATCCTGTTTCCTTTTAAATGGGTGGACCCTCAGCTATGGAAGCATTTATTAAATGTATTTTAAAAAGCACCAAATTCTTTGGTAATGAATATAATTATTCAGTTGGAGAAATATATTTCAAAAATGGCTTTTCACGGGAATCATTTTCAATTAGGCTTTTTTTTTTTATCACCAATCTTACTGCAGTGAAAAAAGGAAATTATACTGAATCCACACTCAAATTTTAGCTGTTCAGGTTTGCCCACAAAGTGAACAGAGATAGAGAATTTTATTTATGAAGGGCACACAGCTCATTAAGATTAATGACAAATATCCCAGGATAAATAAGTGAAATAAATTATAGTGTGAAGAGAATGGTATCTTATTGAAGCAAAGAAGGGACTCACATTTGTTTTGTGTTATATTAACAGTTATTAAATTGCAATCTCAGTAAAAATAAAAGAAAAAGCTTCAAGCAGTTTATACTCTCAGTATTACACTCATTAAGTACATCTATGTTTATGTGTAGCCATGTGTGTGAATGTGTATATTTTCATGACAGCAATAGCAGAAGTAGAAGACAATGAAATTTTCAAATATGCATTGCTAGACAGAACACAAATATAAAGAATATGAAAAACTGAGTATTGATTATTGTAAGCAGAATTAAGTCCCACTATATCATTCTATGGGGACGCGGTGGCTCAGTGGGTTAGGACGCTGAGCTTGTCGATCAGAAGGTCAGCAGTTTAGCAGGTCGAATCCCGAGTGCTGCATAACAGAGTGAGCGCCTGTTACTCGTCCCAGCTTCTGCCAACCTAGCAGTTTGAAAGCACGTAAAAATGCAAGTAGAAAAATAGGGACCACTACAGTGGGAAGGCAACAGCGTTCCGTGCACCTCTGGCATCTAGTCATGCCGGCCACGTGACCATAGAGACGTCCTCAGACAAGTGCTGGCTCTTCGGCTTTGAAATGGAGATGAGCACCGGCCCCTACAGTTGGAAACGACTAGCACGCATGTGCGGGGGAACCTTTACCTTATATCATTCTATAATTTAAAAGATATTAAAAACTCTAATAAAAAAGCTACCTTCAGATCCATAATAAAAAATATAAATGTCAGATGATTCCATATGAAAGAATAATCTGATTTTATAAATATTCATTACTGTTTCTAAGTTATGGTTGTAAGAATCCGTATTTTACTATTCTATAACCTTTTGAAATCTGTAATACAAGAATCTATTCCCAAAGAATAAAAAACCCAGCTTGAGTTTAAATCAAAAAAATTCAAAATGTAACAATTGCTCAAAAGACATAATCACAATATTATGTCAAATAATTAAGAATTCACTCATAAAGAAACAAGATCACAAGCTTGAACAGATTATTAAATGTGGCACTTAAATTTTGAAAAGACCATCTATTACACAGAAAATAAGTGGGATTACTAAAAAGACCAATACATTATATTAAGAGGTCAAGAAGAGTCTAATGTAAGATCAAATCAAATGATTGCCAATTATGGGGGGAAAAGTATTTTGAGCAAAATAAAACCTTCCAGAGGAATTGACAAAAGGCGTGGGAACTCAACAGCCATTTAGGAAGCCAGATTTGAGGGAGAAACTAAAAACAACATATCTTTGCACATGAATTATATACATATGAATTTCACTATATATTCAATCTTATCTAAGAAGTCCCTTTTCCATGTAACAGATATCCTATCACATTCAGAACCTAGTAACCCAAAGGTAAAGATTTAACCCTACAAAAGTGATGAGCAAAAGCCATAGCAACAGCCACTTGGACTGTTTCTATATGCAGTACCATATTTCAATCAAGTCTATGCTCTGGCCACTGACAAAACTTACAAAGAATACTCTATATGGGGAAAGAGGTGCTAATAAAAATACATTGCATGAAGTCACAATGTGGTTATTTGTTGTTACATTAGAATACCAGAAACATTTGTCAGAAATTGTGGAGTTCAGCCAATTTAGTTCATATGACATGATTTTTCTTTTACAGTGATTGAAACAAGTGATCCAAGAATATTAAAGTGTAGCACAAATGAAATCAAATCTTTATTACTATTATAGACCAGCCTACCAAAGAGAGCCCTTCTTGAAATACTGCTGCAATGATGCATTATAATGTTAAATGTTAAAACATATAAAGAATGGTTGCTGGAATTGGGTATGTCTAGTTTAATGAAGAGAAGGACGAGGGGGGACATGATAGCAGTGTTCCAATATCTCAGGGGTTGCCACAAAGAAGAGGGAGTCAAGCTATTTTCCAAAGCACCTGAAGGCAAGAAGAAGCAATGGATGGAAACTAATCAAAGAGAGAAGCAACCTAGAACTAAGAAGAAATTTCCTGACAATTAGAACAATTAATCAATGGAACAACCTGTCTCTGGAAGCTGTGAATCCTCCAACACTGGAAGTTTTAAAGAAGAGATTGGACAACCATTTGTCTGAAATGGTATAGGGTTTCCTGCCTGAGCAGGGGGTCGGACTAGAAGACCTCAAAGGTCCCTTCCAACTCTATTATTATTGTTGTTGTTATTATATACAGAAATAACTGTTGTACAATTAAGAAATGCAATAAAGTGCAGATAACACATGTCCCATCCATACTATTCATGGTTCAATCAGTTCTTAACTTCATTAGTTCCAGAAAGTCTAAACCAACAACATACCCCTAGATTTTTCCTTATACTGTCTGAATTAATTAATAATTTATTATTAAATAAGTAATAGTTAACTAAATTAATAACCTGTTTTAATTGTTGTATTTATTTTAACTGGTTGTTTATTGTATGCTGCCCAGAGAAACATCTGTGGCTATGTAAATGTGATAAATAAATAAAAGGGGAAAAATACCAGAACAATGCCTGTGTGTTTGTTTTCTATATTATATGTGCAAATTATTCTTTATATAAGCAACTACTCATTTGCTCTGGTTCCTTCTTCTCCATATTATTTGTAATAATAAAACTAATGGCATCATCTTTTTACTTCTCTGTCCAAATAAAGCAGCTTGGTTAATAAACATTTAAAGAGCTAAATGAAGCTTCTCATTCCACATCATCTGAGTCACTCTCCAGTTGGCAAGGCATATGATACTGCTGGAATCCTCTTATATGAAACTGACATTAACACTCCTGTTTTTGCCAACTTATTAACATTTAGCTCCTTGTTGTCACAGATCTTTATTTATACCATTTTAAAATAAATGACTGCTTTGAAAATGAACATTTCTTTCACAGTTCAGAAAGAAGTATAACTAACAGATATAAATCTGTAAAAACACTTTTAGAAGTAAGGGAATAAAGAGTTGTCAATGAATATTGATTGGGGAAAAGTGTTGTATGACAATACACCTGTTTTTTTTGCCTGTGGTTTAAAGAAGACTGTTGAAATTACAGATTAAATTATCTCATACTCACTTGCTCTCATTACAGAGTTGCCTGGAGAAATGCAATCATGTATTCCAACATCATTCAAGTGTATAATAGAGCTTAGCCATGCTATCAAAATTAGATCTCCCTGAAGCAATTATAACACATCATTGTCAAAGATCACGGGTAACTGTGAACTGTGTATCCAAGACAATGGATCTTGGTTACTGTTTTCCTTCTTATAACTTAGATGCTAACTACAAAAATCAATAGAGACAATTGTCCTTTTCTAATGGAGCCAAAGAATACAACTGAAGGCCCCTGAATTTATGCCAGGCTGTAAAAAAAGGTCCTTTCCTAAAACATATACTAAAATATAAACCAGATTATGTTACATACAGTACATAATGTTGAGGCGCATTGTATCATGACACAACTGAGTAAAAGCAATGGAACTTGCTTGCCTTATGGGCACACATAACAATTAGTTCCCAAAAGAGACAAATCTTACATGCAAATATGAGAATTGCTTTGTTTTGCACATGGCTGAGTAAGAATTTTGCAAATGGGGTCAGGATGATGAATAGGTCAGGTCCTTAATCTGTACCCTAAAGCTAATTGGTTTTTAGATGAGCAGCAAGGTATCTAATGTAGGCATCATGCTGCTTGTCAAATAAAAACAGCTTCTATTCTTTGTGAGCAGTGATTTTTTGAGCCCCATTTACTTTCCAACTGGATATTTATTGCCTTGGATCATATATATTGCCAGATAGATAGGAGAATATATAGCTATAGATATAGATATAATAAAGATATCTATATATAGATATAGATATAAATATATAGATATAATAAAGATACACACACACACACACACACACACACACACACAATTAATTATTGGGACTTATATGCCGCCCTATCTCCTGAAGGACTCAGGGTGGCTAACAACAATAAAACACACACACACACACACACACACAATTAATTATTGGGACTTATATGCCGCCCTATCTCCTGAAGGACTCAGGGTGGCTAACAACAATAAAACACACACACACACACACACACACACACACACACACACACACACACACATATATATATATATATATATATATATATATATATATATATATATATATATATATATATATATGGATCCTTGGTTTTTCGGGTTTTTCCCCGCGTAGAACTAAAGGTGTAGGCGCAACGTTTCGACGGAATCCCATCCGTCATCATCAGGCTTTAGCTTCCTTCTTCTGGGAGAAGCATGTGGCTGTTTGTTCCTCTTTTTTAAACTGCCAGAGGGGGTGTGTTCTGTGGAGGTGTGCTCTGATTGGGTAGGGGACCAAGTGTGTTCTGATTGGGTGGGAGTGTGTTTTGAATGGTGGGTGTGTTCTGATTGGGTGGGGGGGTGTTCTGAGTGGATAGGCTGGTCTCAGCTGCCAGCTCCAGACCTGAGCTGGTGAGTTGTGCTGCTTTTGTTCGGCTTCGTGTTTGTGGTGGTGCCATGTTTTTATAGTGGGTGTCAGTTTGCTTATTGTGTGGTTTGGAGGGGTTTAAAGTGGCTGATGTTGCAGCTGTAGTTAGGTTTCTGTTTTGTGGTTGTGTGTCTTTATCGTTGTGGGTAAACGATACTCCCACCCAATCAGAACACACTTGGTCCCCTACCCAATCAGAGCACACCTCCACAGAACACACCCCCTCTGGCAGTTTAAAAAAGAGGAACAAACAGCCACATGCTTCTCCCAGAAGAAGGAAGCTAAAGCCTGATGATGACGGATGGGATTCCGTCGAAACGTTGCGCCTACACCTTTAGTTCTACGCGGGGAAAAACCCGAAAAACCAAGGATCCACATACAGGAACCCGCGAAAACCTCAGAAAACACACACACACACACACACACACACACACACACACACACACACACACACATATATATATATATATATATATATATATATATATATATATATATATATAGAGAGAGAGAGAGAGAGAGAGAGAGAGAGAGAGATAAAAAGGTAAAGGTTCCCCCGCACATGCATGATAGTCGTTTCCGACTCTAGGGGCTGGTGCTCATCTCCGTTTCAAAGCCGAAGAGCCAGCGCTTGTCCGAGGACGTCTCCGTGATCATGTGGCCGGCATGACTAGACGCCAAAAGCGCACGGAACGCTGTTACCTTCCCACCGCAGTGGTCCCTATTTTTCTACTTGCATTTTTACGTGCTTTCGAACTGCTAGGTTGGCAGAAGCTGGGACGAGTAACAGGCGCTCACTCTGCTACGCGGCACTCGGGATTCGACCCGCCAAACTGCCGACCTTCTGATCGACAAGCTCAGCGTCCTAACCCACTGAGCCACCGCGTCCCTATATCTATATAGAGATATAGATATATAGATATACACACACACAGTGCTTTTTTTCTAAAAAAAAAAAAAAGGTTCCGGAACTCAGAGGTGCTGTCACTGGGAGCGATGCCAGTGTCTTGCTACGGTGTCGCTGCCCATCCTTTGTACCCCCGCCTGTGGCGTCGCCACCCGTCCTTTGCACCCCTGCCCGTGGCTCGGAGCCACATGCCGTGGGGATTCCCCTCCCCACAGCCACCGTGGGGATTCCCCTCCCCGCAGTTGCCACTCCATGCCCCGCACTAAGCCCCCACCTGGAGCTGCTCCGAATCCCGACCCAGAGCTGTGTTCCTCGTGGCAGCGGTCTCAGGTGCCAAACAGCTGGTGGCCTCTGGCACCGGCACTCATTCACTTACTGCCCCGTCGCTTCCAAATGCAGTAAGTGAGTAAGCAAGCAAGTGGCGTTTGGAAGCATTTGGAAGCGATGGGGCAGTAAGTGAGTGAATGAGCAAATGGCATTTGGAAGCGTCGGGTCAGTAAGTGAGTGAGTGAACCAGCAAATGGCGTTTGGAAGTGACGGGGCAGTAAGTGAGCGAGCAAGAGGCCTTTGAAAGAGATGGAGTGAGTGGGGGAGAGACTGAATGAGGTGCCTTTGAAAGAGACGGAGGAGTGAGTGAGAGCGATTGGAGGCTTTTGTGAGCAAAGTGTGAATGGGGGGGCTTTTGTGAGCGAAGGGTGAGAGAAAAAGGGAAAAGTGAGGGGGAGAAGGGAAAAAGAAAAGGCACTGACTTCTGACTTCCTCTGTTACAGGAGTAGAAGGAAGCATTAACATTGAACCTCAACTTTTTGCTTTTCTATAATATTACAAACTAGCCATTTCTATCACAATAAATTTATCTAACCAATGAAACCTAAAATACCCCCCCTTTTTTTTAGTCACCAAGTTTTTGACACCTTATTAAGCACTGGTGGTGCTTGAATATTGTCATATTCTAAAAGTGGTACAATTTCTGAAAAGGTTGAAAAGCCCTGATGTAAATGCAGCCTAAATTGTTTATTACCATCCTATTTGCAAATAATATCTTACTTACCTAGTTGAGATGGTGTAGTTGGGCAGCAGGGAGAGGTGCAAAGTTCCTGCCTTCGCTGCAGACAACTTGCCTGTGCAACGTTTGCCGGCCAGGTCTTTTGGCGTGCTCAGCAGCAATTCCTATTGGCTTTCGAAAGCCAATAGGCCAGGCGTAGGCAACCTTGGCTCTTTTATGACTTGTGGACTTCAACTCCCAGAAGATGTTACATAACATCAACTGAAAGATGTTAAACTGTCCTTCTGTTTCTTTCCTTCCCAAAAATTGTGTTAATGAGTCCTCTCTAAGCTCTGCTGATCAGCTTGTCCTGGATTGTTTTGCCGCAAAACGGAATGGTTTGCAAGTTGCAGTTGCAACAGCCCATCTCATTTTAGATATATCACATATAATTGAAGATTGTAATTAGTTGCGTGTGCACGTTCAGCAAGTGGGATGTATTTGTGCTGGCATTTCTAGGCCTCTTTCCAACCACATCCAGAAAAATTTGTAACAAACATTGGAATTCTCAAGGCCATGTTTGGTATTTCCCAGCAATCTGTTACTGGAAGGAAAAAGCAATCCCTGTTATGTTACTGATCCCAGAGAAGCATTTGCATGTACGCAGGTATCCTTAGGTTGCCATAGTTATGGATGAGAAATATTGGTTGCAAAGTTGGCATTTCTGGATGTAATACAGATATTTTGGACTTATTTTTGTTTCTTTGCATGTTTGATATTTTTAAAAAGGCATATGCTACTGACTAAGCTTATGCACATATGTAACATCTTTTGCTAGGATACATGACCACTGCTTGTCCAGAATGTGAAAAGTGAAAGATTGTGACTAAACAAAATTTTAATGTACAGATAATACCACCAGAAATTATTTTAGCCTTTTTAATAAATGTTGTTATTGATGTTAAGCTCACCATGGAAAACATCGTATATTGTTATGTATATACTAGGTTAATTACCGTATATACTTGAGTATAAGCCGACTCGAGTATAAGCCGAGACCCCCAATTTCACCCCCAAAAACTGGAAAAAGTTATTGACTCGAGTATAAGCCGATCCGCCGTTCTGCAAGCCTCTGCCGCCAGCAGAGGCTCGATCCGCCATTTTGCAAGCCTGAATACACAGGAATACCCTGTGTGGCCGCGGCTCGTCGGCAGGTCTCCGTTCCTCCTGCCGACCTTTGGGGAGGTTTGGGCGCCTCCCCAAACCTCCCCAAACCTCGGCAGGTCTCCGTTCCTCCGCGCAGACCTGCCGACCTTTGGGGAGGTTTGGGCGCCTCCCCAAACCTCGGCAGGTCTCCGTTCCTCCTGCCGACCTTTGGGGAGGTTTGGGCGCCTCCCCAAACCTCCCCAAACCTCGGCAGGTCTCCGTTCCTCCTGCCGACCTTTGGGGAGGTTTGGGCGCCTCCCCAAACCTCCCCAAACCTCTGCAGGTCTCCGTTCCTCCGCGCAGACCTGCCGACCTTTGGGGAGGTTTGGGCGCCTCCCCAAACCTCCCCAAACCTCGGCAGGTCTCCGTTCCTCCTGCCGACCTTTGGGGAGGTTTGGGCGCCTCCCCAAACCTCCCCAAACCTCGGCAGGTCTCCGTTCCTCCTGCCGACCTTTGGGGAGGTTTGGGCGCCTCCCCAAACCTCCCCAAACCTCGGCAGGTCTCCGTTCCTCCTGCCGACCTTTGGGGAGGTTTGGGGGCCTCCCCAAACCTCGGCAGGTCTCCGTTCCTCCTGCCGACCTTTGGGGAGGTTTGGGCGCCTCCCCAAACCTCCCCAAACCTCGGCAGGTCTCCGTTCCTCCTGCCGACCTTTGGGGAGGTTTGGGCGCCTCCCCAAACCTCCCCAAACCTCTGCAGGTCTCCGTTCCTCCTGCCGACCTTTGGGGAGGTTTGGGCGCCTCCCCAAACCTCCCCAAACCTCGGCAGGTCTCCGTTCCTCCTGCCGACCTTTGGGGAGGTTTGGGCGCCTCCCCAAACCTCGGCAGGTCTCCGTTCCTCCTGCCGACCTTTGGGGAGGTTTGGGCGCCTCCCCAAACCTCCCCAAACCTCGGCAGGTCTCCGTTCCTCCTGCCGACCTTTGGGGAGGCTTGGGCGCCTCCCCAAACCTCGGCAGGTCTCCGTTCCTCCGCGCAGACCTGCCGACCTTTGGGGAGGTTTGGGCGCCTCCCCAAACCTCCCCAAACAGGAACGGAGACCTGCCGAGGTTTGGGGACGTTTGGGGAGGCGCCCAAACCTCCCCAAAGGTCGGCAGGTCTGCGCGGAGGAACGGAGACCTGCCGAGGTTTGGGGAGGTTTGGGGAGGCGCCCAAACCTCCCCAAACAGGAACGGAGACCTGCCGAGGTTTGGGGACGTTTGGGGAGGCGCCCAAACCTCCCCAAAGGTCGGCAGGTCTGCGCGGAGGAACGGAGACCTGCCGAGGTTTGGGGACGTTTGGGGAGGCGCCCAAACCTCCCCAAAGGTCGGCAGGTCTGCGCGGAGGAACGGAGACCTGCCGAGGTTTGGGGAGGTTTGGGGAGGCGCCCAAACCTCCCCAAACAGGAACGGAGACCTGCCGAGGTTTGGGGACGTTTGGGGAGGCGCCCAAACCTCCCCAAACAGGAACGGAGACCTGCCGAGGTTTGGGGACGTTTGGGGAGGCGCCCAAACCTCCCCAAAGGTCGGCAGGTCTGCGCGGAGGAACGGAGACCTGCCGAGGTTTGGGGACGTTTGGGGAGGCGCCCAAACCTCCCCAAACAGGAACGGAGACCTGCCGAGGTTTGGGGACGTTTGGGGAGGCGCCCAAACCTCCCCAAAGGTCGGCAGGTCTGCGCGGAGGAACGGAGACCTGCCGAGGTTTGGGGAGGTTTGGGGAGGCGCCCAAACCTCCCCAAACAGGAACGGAGACCTGCCGAGGTTTGGGGAGGTTTGGGGAGGCGCCCAAACCTCCCCAAAGGTCGGCAGGTCTGCGCGGAGGAACGGAGACCTGCCGAGGTTTGGGGAGGTTTGGGGAGGCGCCCAAAGCTCCCCAAACAGGAACGGAGACCTGCCGAGGTTTGGGGACGTTTGGGGAGGCGCCCAAACCTCCCCAAAGGTCGGCAGGTCTGCGCGGAGGAACGGAGACCTGCCGAGGTTTGGGGACGTTTGGGGAGGCGCCCAAACCTCCCCAAACGTCGGCAGGTCTGCGCGGATGAACGGAGACCTGCCGAGGTTTGGGGAGGTTTGGGGAGGCGCCCAAACCTCCCCAAACAGGAACGGAGACCTGCCGAGGTTTGGGGACGTTTGGGGAGGCGCCCAAACCTCCCCAAAGGTCGGCAGGTCTGCGCGGAGGAACGGAGACCTGCCGAGGTTTGGGGAGGTTTGGGGAGGCGCCCAAACCTCCCCAAACAGGAACGGAGACCTGCCGAGGTTTGGGGAGGTTTGGGGAGGCGCCCAAACCTCCCCAAAGGTCGGCAGGTCTGCGCGGAGGAACGGAGACCTGCCGAGGTTTGGGGAGGTTTGGGGAGGCGCCCAAAGCTCCCCAAACAGGAACGGAGACCTGCCGAGGTTTGGGGACATTTGGGGAGGCGCCCAAACCTCCCCAAAGGTCGGCAGGTCTGCGCGGAGGAACGGAGACCTGCCGAGGTTTGGGGACGTTTGGGGAGGCGCCCAAACCTCCCCAAACGTCGGCAGGTCTGCGCGGATGAACGGAGACCTGCCGAGGTTTGGGGAGGTTTGGGGAGGCGCCCAAACCTCCCCAAACAGGAACGGAGACCTGCCGAGGTTTAGGGACGTTTGGGGAGGCGCCCAAACCTCCCCAAAGGTCGGCAGGTCTGCGCGGAGGAACGGAGACCTGCCGAGGTTTGGGGAGGTTTGGGGAGGCGCCCAAACCTCCCCAAACAGGAACGGAGACCTGCCGAGGTTTGGGGACGTTTGGGGAGGCGCCCAAACCTCCCCAAACAGGAACGGAGACCTGGGGAGGTTTGGGGAGGCGCCCAAACCTCCCCAAAGGTCGGCAGGAGGAACGGAGACCTGCCGAGGTTTGGGGAGGTTTGGGGAGGCGCCCAAACCTCCCCAAAGGTCGGCAGGAGGAACGGAGACCTGCCGAGGTTTGGGGAGGTTTGGGGAGGCGCCCAAACCTCCCCAAAGGTCGGCAGGAGGAACGGAGACCTGCCGAGGTTTGGGGAGGTTTGGGGAGGCGCCCAAACCTCCCCAAACGTCGGCAGGTCTGCGCGGAGGAACGGAGACCTGCCGAGGTTTGGGGAGGCGCCCAAACCTCCCCAAACGTCGGCAAGTCTCCGTTCCTCCGCGCCCTGCCTGCCTGCTTCTTTCCGCTGCGGAAAGAAGCAGGCAGGCAAGGCGCGGAGTTTGGGGAGGTGCGCGCGCACCTCCCCAAACCTCCCCAAACTTCGGCAGGTCTCGGACGGCGGTGGCTTGGGAGAGGTGCGGGCGATCCCGGAAGCACCAAAGCCTCGGCCGCGCACAAGTCCTCGGTAAGTTTTTTTTGTTGACTGGAGTATAAGCCGAAGTGGAATTTTTCAGCCCAAAAAGTGGGCTGAAAAATTCGGCTTATACTCAAGTATATACGGTATTTAAAGACTGAAGTGCAACATAACTAGAGTCTAAATAATCTATTTTTCAAAACATACAACAGTCCAAACAGTAAAAGTAAAGTCCAAATTAAGAATATTTCATTCTTAAGAATTGTTTAATTTAAAGTGGTTTAGTTGTAATAGATGGTTATAGATTCAAAATAGTTTTCAAGAGTATATACAAAAGATACTATTTTTTTCTAGCATCAGCTAAATTAGACATATTATATTGAGAAAAATGTTTCTCATTTCTTTCCTGTTACCTTTATTGATTTCATTGTAGAGATGTTAACATAGGAAGTAGATTATTTTGTTATCTAATTTTATCTTCCAAAAGACAGAAGCAGATGAAAAATGTGAGGTTCTTCCCTGTTGGCTTTTTTGAATTAGCTGTTTTAGATTCTAAAAATTTAGTTCCTAAAGAAGTAACCTTGTAAATATTTTTAATGTCCTCCTCTAGTACAGGGTAGGCAACCTTGGCTCTTTTATGACTCAAGGACTTCAACTCCCAGAATTCCTGAGCCAGCATGGCTCAGCTTGGAAACCTCTCCCTTTCCCCTCAGCGTGGGTGGCTCAGGATTTCTGGGAGTTGAAGTCCACAAGTCATACACACACACACACACACATATATACACATATACATAATTACATACACATACATATGTATACATATATATACACAGCTTTATATTAGAATATAGGCATTCAGCCTCTACACCACAGGTCTGCAACCCGGGCTCCGGAGCCGCATGCAGCTCCTTCAGCTGTCTCCTGTGGCTCCCAGTCCTCTGCCATGTGCAGTCCAAAATAAAAAAAAAAGTGGGACTAAAAAAGTTCAACCAATCAATTCAAATATGCAGGGTAGGTGCATATCTCACCTTGGCTCCACTCTTCAGTCAAACCCTGTTCTGTACATGCACGCATGTACGCACATGTGCACAGATTTTTTGTGGCTCCCAGTTTTTGCTTTTGTGAGGGAACCGGTTCCGAGTGGCTCTTTCACTGTTTCAGGTTGCTGACCCCTGCTCTACACAATGAAGAGCAGACAGTAAGATTTGGGTGGAAACCATCACAGCTTCCCCAATATATGTCTAATCTGCCCATACTGAATATCTGAAAAGTCGTTCTGAATATACAGTTGATATATAGGGGAACTTCATTCCTGCATTTTATCATGCAGATGTAAACATTCCTGAGCAGTACTTATACTGAAAAACAACTGTGTTCCTAGGTAATTCTTCTAGCATTTTTAAAGTTTGATACTAAAGGGATTTATAAAAATAATGGGAGCTTAAACTCTATTCTCCCAAGTAATCTGTTTATAATATCTGAGCTCTTCTTTGTTTTAGAAGATGGTAATCACTAATGGACCCTATCTGGTCTCAGAAAGAAACAGGAATGGGCTTTATTGGACAAGAGACCACCAAGGAATCCCCATGCCTGTGAAACTAGATAGGGAAGCCATCAGCAACAGCAATAACAAAAAAGCCACAAACCCCACAAATATTGCATTGTTGGAAGAATCTGTATAGATGTATCTCTGTTGATTATGTGCCATTAAGTTGTTTTCCATTCCTAGCAACCATATAGATTTTCTCCATTACAAGTGAAAATATCTTATTTTTACAAACAGATAAACACTGACCAGTAGATCTCACTGTCAACGGTGCAAAGAACCTGATCCAAGAAATCTTCTAGTGTTGAGTAAATTTAGTAAAATAGTTACACCTCTTTAATCCATATACAAATACACATAAAAAGGCACTCTGCAAAAACAAATTGAACAGCTGTTATAGCTGTTTGCTATAGTTATAGCTAAAAAGGACAAGTTAATAAAAAGATGAACACTCAAAGAGTGATAAATCCAGAGTTTATTTAGTGTAAGTGTATTTTCAATCCACCTTCAATAAGAAAATATGACTAATTTAAATTGTGTGCAATTTACACTCACTTTTCCTTTTTAAATACAGAGGAACCATTTCCAAAAAAAATACTTTCCCCTTTTTAAAGCCACTTTTACACTGCAAAAACAATTCAGAGGGCATTGAAAATAAGTAATGTACCATTAGCAGCTATTGGTTTTTCTGGGCAGGATTTCAGTCTCTCCAAGTGCAAAGAACAACCCCATGGTTACCAAGTAATTAGTTAAGTGATGAGGAATGGCAACCAACACTCAGAAAAACGAAATTATTCAGGAACACAATTGGCCCATTGTTATGCATATTATAGATTCAAGAATAAAGGGTGCTTTGTGTAGCATTTTAGATACACAAATCTTTCACTGGATGGCCCAAAGAGCCAATTATTACAAAACCTTTACAAGTTTTACCAATAGAAATTATTACTCTAAGTAAGAAAGTGGTGGCATTATTGAGGGTTTTATATCTGAGAAAGGGGGTAATGGGGGACATAAATGGCAGGATTAATTTTGGGGCCTGCTATTGAGGGAAATTGGGGTTTGCTGCTGAATTTGTGCAGTGTAATTTTAGGTCTGTGGATAAGAGTGAAAATTGGAACATTTTGCCTCCCATTTTTATCATTTTAGAGGAAAGAAAATGAAAGTCCATACCACAGAAAGCTGCCCAGTATCAAATTTCAATAGTGCAACCTAAGGTGCTGAGATATAAAATAAATGCTAGAAACCATATAGATTGTCATCCTGCATTAAGCCACAATATCTATCAATGATAGTTTATTTTATTTATTTAATTATTCACACCTGGAATAAAAAGGTAAAGGTAAATGTTCCCCCGCACATGCGTGCTAGTCGTTTCTGACTCTAGGGGCCGGTGCTCATCTCCATTTCAAAGCCGAAGAGCCAGCGCTTGTCCGAGGACGTCTCCGTGGTCATGTGGCCGGCATGACTAGACGCCAAAGGCGCACGGAACGCCGTTACCTTCCCACCAGAGTGGTCCCTATTTTTCTACTTGCATTTTGATGTGCTTTTGAACTGCTAGGTTGGCAGAAGCTGGGACGAGTAACAGGCACTCACTCTGTTACGCGGCACTCGGGATTCGACCCGCCAAACTGCCGACCTTCTGATCGACAAGCTCAGCGTCCTAACCTACTGAGCCACCGCGCCTCTGGAATACTGCAGCCAATTTTGGTCACCATATCACAAAAAAGATGTTGAGAGTTTGGTAAAAATTCAGAGAAGAGCAACTAAGATGATCAAAGACCTGGAGACTAAAACATACAAAGAACAGCTGCAGGATTTGGGTTTGGCTAGTCTAAAGAAAAGAAGAAATAAGGGAGACATGATAGCAGTATTCCAGTATTTAAGGGGCTGCCACAAAGAAGAAAGGGTCACATTATTCGCCAAAGCACCAGAGGGCAGGACAGGAAACAATGGTTGGAAGCTGACCAAAGAGAGAAGCAACCTGGAATTAAGGAGAAACTTCCTGACAGTGAGGACAATTAACCAGTGGAACAGCTTGCCCCCAGAAATTATGGGCGCTCCATCACTGGAGATTTTTTAAAAGAGGCTAGACCAGACATGTGAAACACAAGGCCCGGGGGCCGGATCCGGCCAGCGAAGTGGTTTCATGTGGCCCGCAAAGCCATCCTGGAAACAGTGAGGGAACGGCCCCCACTGCCTTGGCCCTGGCCCAGAGACCCTCCTTCTGCCAGAGACCCTCAGATCTGTCCCACTCCTGCCCAGGCCCCCATAGGCACCCTTGATGCGAACGATGTAGAGCTGGCCATGCCCACCCAGTAGGCCATACGCACTCTAGCCACGCCCACCCAGTAGGCCACACCCACCAAGTAGGCCACGCCCACCCAGCCCCTTGAGGGCAACTGCAATGCTGATGCGGCCCTCAATGAAATTGAGTTTGACACCCCTGGGCTAGACAGTTACTTGTCTGAGACAGTATAGGTTCTCCTACTTGAGCAGGGGAGGCTGGACTAGAAGACCTCTACGGTCTCTTCTAGCTCTATTCTATTCAATTTATTTATATTTTTCAAATTTATTGGTTTGATACAAACTAAACGGGCTGGGCTCACATATCATGCAGAATCAAAATCAAACAATTGCCTAGCATAAAATAGGAACCAATTGGTTGCAGAGAACTACTTCCAGGTGTAGTTAAGCAGTTTAAGGTAGGCCAGGTCAGAAAACAAATATATGGGTATTCCTCAACTAATGACCAGTCGTTTTATGACCATTTGAGGTTACAACTGCCATGGAACAGGTCTTTACAACCGATAAAGCACCCTTGGCCATCAAAAAGGGTCACTTCTGCCTTCCTGTGTTATGACAGGTGGATCAGCTTTGTGATAATGTTCTGCAGTCACATGACTGTTATTTGCGATATTTTTTGCTGGTTGCTGGCCATTGTGAATTCTATAGAATATATCTGGGCAAAAGAAGAAAAGTAGCTTGTACTTCTTTCTTCCAGAGTATTGTCCAATTTCAGAGTTCACTTTAGTTTTAAAATATGGATAGAAATAATTTATATGCCTGTATTCCACCTCAAACCATATCATAGCAGTTAGTCATATTTCATTACCATTTTGCACTGTTATAACCAGATGTTTCATATCAAGATGTATTCATTATCTATCATAATTGTTTTAAAACTGAATTTGGCTCCTTAAATTAATATGGACTTGTCCTTAGGAATGAAAATCCTCACAGAGACCTTTTTTTAAAAAAAATATTAGCATAATGGAGTTTCATTAAAAAATAATGGATTTGTTTTTACTGTCCATGTTCTATAATGGAACTTTATCTGAATTGATGTTTCCTGGTCTATCAGCTAATGCAGCAGGCACAAATTACTTCCTTAACTCCCATGACTTAAATGAGCTTGATTTTATTAAACTGCATTAAGAAAAATATTGCAATATGCTCTTCAAATTAAATGCAAAATAAATAAAAGCCATCTCTCTTCATGTTAACTTCATTCAAAATTATCAAACGGAATATAAATTTATATTATCAAACAAAAAAACAGCCATATTACATAGTAGTTTTTAAAGGATTACTGAACACCTCCCCCGGCTTTAAAAAAATAAGTCAAATTCAACTTTATAGTAAGATTGGATGAAAGGTTTTATGTGCATCCTATTTACTTATTTAAAAACTAACATCTGCAAATCTTAGCATAGTCACATAATAATCTGCATTAAGGTAATCCTCGACTTACAACCAAAATTGAGCCCCAAATTTCCATTTCTAAGCAAGACTGTTAAGTGACTTGTGCCCCATTTTATGCCCTTTCTGCCTCAATTGTTAAGTGAAACACTGCAGTTGTTAAGTGAACCATATAGTCGTTAAATGAATCCAGCTTCCCCCATTGATTTTGCTTGCTGGAAGCCAGCTGGGAAGCTATAAATGGAAATCACATGACCATGGTATGTGTGTGCTGCAACAGTGTGAAAACCTGTTATAAGTCACTTTTTTCAGTGCCACTGTAACTTCGGTCACTAAATGAATGATGGTAACTTGAGGACTACCTAGGACAGCTATCTTTTGATTTCAATATAATAAAAATGTATGGTGAAATGTTAGTTACATTGTTTTTATATAGGACTCTGTGACATCACAAATCTCAAATGTTCAATATGAAGCACACATAGGTTGAATGAATATCAGACCCTTGCCCCCCAGCTGAGCCTACAACTGCTTCACTGAATGTACAGATTGTGTTTTAAGTTAAAATTATATATACCTGCTCACTTTCAAATTCAAGAGGAAAAAATGAGAGAACATTTTCACCAAATTCTGTTACACAGAAATGGCAGACAATTCTCACTTACCATTTTAACTTGTATGTTTTTCGGATCATTTATTCACTTGATTCTAATTAAATGTGAAGGATCCTGCTGTGAGTAGAAGGTTGGACTAGAACAGACATGTCAAACTTGCGACGTCACGTGACGTCGCACAATGTATCAGGATGGTTTTGCCATTGCCAGCAATGGGGTGGACGTGGCTTCCGCATGACGCATCTGGCCCATGAGCCGGCAGTTTGACACCCCTGGACTAGAAGACCACTGAGGTCCCTTCTAGCCCTGTGATTCTCTTATGTTCCGTCTCTTAAATTTAATCTGTCATAATCTTTAAGGCTAGTTTATTTCTGTTCAACATATGGCAAAGAAAAACACTAATTTGGTTAGGAAACGGGAAATACAATTTCATTTCTACAGTTGATACATTGATACAATTTACAGATACATGTATCTGTAAATTGTATCAATGTATCAACAGTAGAACTGAAATATGAAATTATTCTTGTTTTCCAAACAGCCTGATTGAGATGTGACAAATTGCACAGAATTGGGGTAATACACTTAAGTAAAAGGGGAGTTAAGAAATGATTGTCTCTTAAACCTGTGCAAGAGCCACGGTGGCGCAGTGGTTAGAATACAGTACTGCAGGCTAATTCTGCCAACTGCCAGCAGTTCGATCCTCACCGGCTCAAGGATGACCCAGCTTCCCATCCTTCCAAGGTCAGTAAAATGAGGACCCAGATTGTTGAGAGCAATATGCTGACTGTGTAAACTGCTTAGAGAGGGCTATAAAGCACTGTAAAGCAGTATATAACTCTAGATCAGGGTAGGCAACTTTGGCTCTTTTATGCTGGCTCAGGAATTCTGGGAGTTGAAGTCCACCAGTCATAAAAGAGCCAAGGTTGCCTACCCCTGGTCTAGATGCTGGTGCTAGTGCTATTGCAAGCAACACATTTTTTTAAGAAAATGTAGTCTGCAATTTTAATTAAATTGTACACATTCAAACATTTAGTATCATTACATAAATAATTCCATCTCCAAGATTCAGTTTTCAAGAAGAGAAAGTGGAAAAGGTTTCCTTTGCAACTTTCTAGATTTATTAAGAAACCTGCAAGTTGCAAAAATGCTTCTGCTTCAAATATTCAGGTACTCCTCAATATATTACCATTTGGTTAATAGCCATTCGAAGTTGCAACAGCACTGGAAAAAAGTGACTTATGACTGCTGCTCAGGATCAAAATTCAGACACCTGGCAACTAGCATGCATTTACAATAGTTGCAGCATCCCAGGGTCATGCAATAGTCATTTACAATTTTTCCAGAGGGCCTCTGAGAAAGAAAGTCAACGGGGAAGCCAGATTTGCTTAACAACCACAGCAAAAAGGTTGTAAAATTGGGCATGACTCACTTCATGACCACATCACTTAGCGACAGAGGTTTTATTCTCAATTGTGGTCAGTGACTACCTGCAGTCCATCTCTGGTTTAAAGATCTCATATTAGAATTAGAAAAACCTAAAGCATGGATGTTCACTGCCTTGACCTGATTTCTTATATCCTAGACCAGCGGTCCCCAACCTTTTTGGCACCAGAGACCAGTTTCATGAAAGACAATTTTTCCAAAGACCTGGGGAGAGGGGGGGAGAGGGGGAGTATGCAAGTTAGATTCCTTGCGTGTGCAGTGACAATACCTGATGAGCTGGGATGGAGCTGAGGCAGTGATGGGGAACAGCTGCAAATACAGATGAAGTTTTGCTCGCTTGCCTGCCTTCATCTCTAGCTGTGCAGCCCAGTTCCTAACAGACCAGGGACCGGTACCAGTCTGTAGCCCGAAGTTTGGGGACCCCTACCCTAGAACCCCTCAGAACTGGATTACTATCATTGCTGAAACTCAGCAATTTTTCAAAAAAAAATAGCATTCATACCACCTTTTGCCGAGACTCCCCTCAAAAATATGATAGTTCAGTCACTAAAAACAACACGACAGAAATTATAGTCCTTAGCAGCAAAAAGATGTCCTGCCTCATTCCAGGAACTCTGACTAGCCCCAGTAGGTATCTTACATTAGATCAGGGGTGTCAAACTCAATTTCATTGAGGGCCACATCAGCATTGCAGTTGCCCTCAGGAGGCCAGGTGGGTGTGGCCTGGGTGGGCGTGGCCTACTGGGTGGGCATGGCTAAAGTGCGTATGGGTGGGCATGGCCAGCTCTACATCGTTCACATCAAGGGTGCCTATGGGGGCCTGGGCAGGAGTGGGACAGATCTGGGGGTCTCTGGCAGGAGGAGGGTCTCTGGGCCGGGGCCAAGGCAGTGGGGGCCGTTCCCTCACTGTTTCTATAGGATGGCTTCATGGGCCACATGAAACCACTTCGTGGGCCGGATCTGGCCCCCGGGCCTTGTGTTTGACATGTCTGCATTAGATGAACACAGTGCAAGGTGGTCCAAGATAGCAGTACGGGGAGTCCTCGACTTACAATAGTTCATTTAGTGACCATTCAAAGTTACAACAGCAATGAAAAAAGTGACCAATGACCATTTCTCAGTTACAACTTTTACAGCATCCCCATGGTCATACGATCAAAATTCAGACGCTTGGCAACTGACTCATATTAATGACGGATGCAGTGATCACCTTTGGCAACCTTCTGATAAGCAAAGTCAAGGGGGAGGCCAGGTTCACTTAACAGCCTGATTATTAACTTAACAATTGCAAAGATTCACTTAACAACTGTAGCAAGAAATTTTGTAAAATGGAGCAAAACTCACTTAATAAATGTCTCACTTAACAGCAGAAAATTTGGGCTCAATTGTGGTCATAAGTTGGACTAGAAGACCTCGAAGGTCCCTTCCAGATCTATTCTGATTCTGATGTCTTCAGTAAAACACTGTAAATGTTGAGTGCTATGTGCTGTTTATCTTTCAGTAAAGGAAATCTCTTTTTTTCCCCCTGATGCAATCTACAAACACTGTAGAGCACAACTCATTTTCCTTAACTAAAAACCTACGGCAGAAATCTGAGAATGTGTTTAAAGTTAAAAACAAAAAGGAATGCATTAGTTTAAAATATGTGCATCTAGGATATCCCTGTCTCCAAGCCCTACAAGAAACAAGACTGGTATTTACACAAGCTACATTCTGCAATTACAGGGTCTCCATGCCAGGAGAGACATTAGTCATTTGCTTAGTAACAAACCAAAATGAAATCCTTCAGATTTGGTTTTCCTACAATGTCATTTTGTTTTATGACTAGATTTTTTCCAAAGGTTTCTGTTTTTAAGACAAAATTATGCACAGTATTTAAATATACCACTTTTTCTATATATAGACTTTAAGTTACTAAAATAGCCCTGCTTAAACCCATGGGTGGAAACCCAACAGTATATAAAAATAGTTCAGAAATCTTATATGAATGGTATGATAAAATATTTCATTTTACCTGCAAAATACTATAGGGAACATCCGTATCCTATGGATCATGACCATGTTGCAGTTCAAACAGCATTAGAAGATAGATAATGGGCACAATTTCTGGAGAGCTTACCTAAAGGTACTGATTTCAGTGGAAAACATTCCTTAAAATTAAATTTTCAAGCAAATATTCTACAATCACAAATACAATGCAAACTATAAACAAAATTAGAAAAAAGCACATTAGAGAAGTGGAGCTTGTAGAAAATGTTTTTTTTTTAAAAAAAATCAGCTTTGTACATCCAGCATAGCTGATCAAATCACTCCAGTATCTTGAATTATACCTGGAAGCCAAATAGCAGACAGTGCAGTTGTTGTAGTACAGGTAGTCCTCATTTAATGACTCGCCACCTAACAACCATTTAAAGCTACAACAGACTAAAAAAAGTTACTTTAATTCAAGTAACTTTAATTCAAGATACTAGAGTTACTTTAATTAAAGTAACTTTAATTCAAGATACTAGAGTGATTTGATCATCTATGCTGGATGTACAAAGCTGATTTAAAAAAAAAACATTTGCTACCAGCTCCACTTCCCTAATGTGCTTATTTCTTGTTTTGTTTATAATTTGCATTGTATTTGTGAGGATCCCCCAACTGCAAAGTGGCCCTGTTTGGGAAACACAATGCCATCCAGAGCTAACAATGGAATCTCAATAGAATTGCCTGGAACGGGGAAGGGGCTCTGGCAGACCTTGTCACTAGGGTCATGGATTCAACTGCAATTATCCACAACTGAACCAAAGAAAAGAAAAGGCTCCAGCCAGATAGCAAGAAAAACAAAGGTAGCCTCCTGTTTAAAAATAATTAGCCAAAATAAGTGCAGATTTGGTTAATGAATTTTAAACATCCATTCGGTTAGCAAACTTTCAATGAAAACAATTTCTTCTAACTTCAAAGAACATGGCAACAGCTGGAAATATTACTGGATGTGTTGCAGATACCTTTCCATATAAGGTGAAAAATGTACTAAAGCTCTTAATGCCATATTGCACATCTTTTCCACTTTATTCGTAACAGTCAGCTGAAAACGACACAGATCTGAATAGTAATTTTAATTGGGATAGTATCAATGCATTCCGTTTTTACAGGAATGTATCATTTATGCTGACATCCAGTTTAGTATACTGGTTAAGGCATCAGGTCAACAACAGGAGACTAATCCCCCACGTTAGGCACAAAGCCGGCTGGGTGTCCTTGGGTTAATTATTTTTTTTTCAGACCTAGTAAAGAGGCAAGAAAAAAATCACTTCTGAAAAACCTTGCCAAGATAACTGAAGGCAGTCTTGAATATCAAACATAATTGAACAAAACGAAGGGGGGAGGGAGGAATCATTTACGTTAAACCAGTGACAGGGCAATACATGTAGTCCTCGACTTAACGATCAGTTGCTTAGTAACGGTTTGAGGTTACAATGGACCCCGCAACAGCTACCTATGACCTAGTTTCACGGTTACAATGTCTCTCCCCTCCCCTGTGGTCACATGGCTTTTATGGCCGTTGGCAGTGCCCCATGATGACATATCCATGATTTACATTTTTTGTGGAAAGTGATATTTACTTCTAGTTTCCAGGAAAAAACACACACCCCATCATGTACAATGGATTTCTTAGTGACCGCGGCATTTGCTTAATGACCATGACTCTGACTTTACAACCTGCTACACATAGCTCAGGGGTTGCCACAAAGAACAGGGAGTCAAGCTATTCTCCAAAGCGCCTGAAGGCAGGAGAAGAAGCAACAGATGGAAATTAATGAAGGAGAGAAGCAACCTAGAAATAAGGAGAATTTTCTTGACAGTTAGAACAATTAACCAGTGGAACAACCTGCCTCCAGAAGCGGTTTATGCTCCTACACTGGAAGTTTTTAAGAAGAGATTAGACAACCATTTGTCTGAAATGGTATAGGGTTTCCTGCCTGAGCAGGGGGTTGGACTAGATGACCTCCAAGGTCCCTTCCAATTCTATTCTATTCTATTCTATTCTATTCTATTCTATTCTATTCTATTCTATTCTATTCTATTCTATTCTATTCTATTCTATTCTCACAGGCTGTGGGCCACATTCAGCCTGCAATCTGGCCCACTGCATCAGCAGCAGTGATGGTGGGTGTTGGCAGCAATGGGGAGCGAGACAGCAGCAACGGGGGTGTTGGTATTGGAGACATCATCAACAGAGGGCAGGACACCAATAGGAGCGAGGGTGGGGCAGCAGCAGCTGTGGGGGGGGGGGGAAACGACAAAGGCAGTCATCCTCAATAGTCCCTGTTTCCCATATGGCTCCTTGGGAAAATAAATTGCCCATCCCTGATTTAACGACTGCTGTAAAAAGGTTGTAAGATCAGGTCCTGTCAGGTGTGACTGCTTTATGACCATCACTACTTATGATCATAATTGGCAGGCTCTGATATGGTTGTAAGAGGAGGACTACATATACAATAAATATTCCATATACCACTCATACAACAATATTCAATGCCAGACTGTATGCATCTTATCATTTGGGCTACTTTAACACACTAAACAAGTTATGATCAAGTGGTACACATCAAAACTCTGGGAAAGAAGTCTTCTTCACAATGGAAAATATGCTCAGAAACAGTAAGAACTATTTTGCCACACATATGCAACTAATAAAGACATCATCCTTACGAGAATTTGCAAAAAACTCAAAAGACACACAACACAGGACTTGTGAAATTAACAGACGGTAGGGGGCTATAAATATCCTGCCCAATTTCTAACAAGCTGCCTGTGAATAGCAAGTGGAGCAGAATATTCAACACCTGCTACCCCCACCAGCATTATTTCCCCTATAGTTCAGCTAAATATACTATCTTTCCATTTTATGCTTTGTAGCTCTGTTACACACTGGAAAGGCAATTTTCATCAAGGCAATCCAATTCTTTTGAAAAGAATAACCTATGTATGCATACTGTATAGTGTATGTACAATCAAGTATTAGGAGGTGTAAAACAGATATTCCTATCTTTTTCCTTGCAATATTAATTGCTCACAGCTTCCAATCCAGTTTTTTTATTTATTTCAATTTATACGGCACCCAATTCAAAGACTTTGTATGGCTCACAATATACGATAAAAAGCCAAATGCAAAAAAAAGAGTAAGATGGGACCCAGTCAATCTATACAATCATACGCAAAAATAAAGACAGGTCCAAGAAGAAGCTCCATCCATCTAAACACAAGTCCTGAGGTCTTCCAAGAGTTTGCAGAACACCAACAGGATGGGGTCACATGGATTTTTAAGGTGGTGGGAATCAGTGCCAGAAAAGGCATGTTTCTTGGCTCCCAATATAACTATTATTTAATCAAAGGTATCCAGTGTATGTCAATTCTCTTGGCACAGACTGGTTGGCAAAACCCACAGGAGTCAGGTGGTCCCTCAAATAACCTGGCCCAATATTATATAGGGCTTCATAGATAATAACCAGCACTTTGAATTGTACCCAGAAGCATAGTGCAATGAAAATAGAGGATAATTTTCAAATACAAATACAAGGCAATGTACCGTAAATACATATTGAGCACAGATCAAGAAAGTGATTTATGAAAACCATTTGTATAGACCCTCCATCACCTCAATGGGACTAATTGAGACAGGAAACTCCACTATTAAGTGAAGTGGTTGTAAGTTAAAAAAAATGATGTGATTGTGCTACTTAGTGGCAGTAGTTCCAACCAGTACCTGGTTGCCATTATTAAGCAAAGACCTCATCTAACCATGACTTGAGACTTCCTGCTGGCTTTCCCATTGACTTTGCATATTGGAACTGGCAGGAAGGGATTCAAATCCCAGTCATGTGACTGTGGGACTCTATGATATTGTAATTATGAAGCAGATGCCAAGCACTCAGATCAAGTTCATATAAACATGGGGAACTGGAACAGTACAAAGGTTGGTTGTAACTGTCAATGCAGTGCCATCATAAGTTCAAACAGTTGAACAAGTTTGTTAAATGAGAACTACCTACATACTAAATCTTAATCAATTTTCCTCATTATTTATGAGGTACTACTTTATGTTATATAAAATGAGCAAATGTAGACATAAACCAATATGCTATAAGCATATTCCTGTGCCAAGTAAGAGAACAGTTGAATCTGTCTTGTATCAGCAAAAAATGTATGTGAAAGGGAAAAGATGTAAATATGAAAATACATATTGTATGTATGGTTTATAGTTTGGGGAAATAGAAGGAAAATCTCACTACTGTTGAGAACTTTTCATCTAAACACCAAACAACAGAATGCCAATAGCAACTTCTATTGTAAATTGAGAATACTGAACAAAGATAATTGATCAAACTAGACAAATACCAGCATTGAACATCAATCTACTGTCATGAGTGTGCTTTACATTAAATATATTAAATTTATTAAAACAAATGCATGTTAATCCTAGTTGCACTCTTCTCAAAATAAATACTACATTGCATTCATATGGCTTTCAAATTGCATTTAGTTGCACTTGATACATAGGTAAAATGTCAAAGAATTATGGACTCAAACTCTTATCACACAACGAATTGTTTTGACTTTACTTAGCACACCATGTAAACCCAGACAGCTATGGTTTAGCATTGGAGATTCATGTGCAGTCTTCCCAAAGACTTCCCAGAAGTTGGAATTATTGTTTGAGTATAACTTTCATCTATGCTAACTGAATATAACATGTTTACTATTGGTTAAAAGTTTTCTTTTTTTTAAAAAAGGGGGGTTACTAAAAATAATCTTAAGTATATATGGCTTAATAATAATTATACAAACTGAAATTATGGATTCAAAGTTAACCAAAGTAAATGATAACTGCCCAAACCACCGTTATATCGAAGCTGGCATTTTTCATCTCTTGAAATGTCAACAAAATGTTCTGTTTAAAATATTTTCTGTGCAATTATTGTTTAGTAAGAGGTCGTAAAGTATTTATGACTAAGAATGAAGAACCAGAAGACGATTAATGGCTTTGAGTATTCAAAAGACCAAGTTTTTAAAAACCAAAACTCTAATTTATTGTTACTAATTGATCTACTGTTATTATAGTTTCAGCAATGTAAGCCAGGGCTGTCAAATTGGTGGCCCATGGGCCAGATGCACAAGCCACGCCCACCCCAACTCCGCAAAGGCAAAAAACATCACAATACTTCACGTGATGCGTGATGCGATTGAGTTTGAGAGCTGTCATATAAGCCTTCCAATAGAAGAAAACTTTTGTGGCTCAGGATCGAACGGTGGGCCGTTGGCGCTCTGTGAGCTTGATTGTTTTCTTGCAAATGTTTCATTACCCAACTAGGTAACATCAGTGCTAGAAGGAAATGGAGTTTGCCCTCTGTTTCTCCATAAGTGGCAGAGAGCAAACCCCACTCCTTTCTAGCACTAATGAGGTTACCTAGTTGAGCAATGAAACATTGGCAAGAAAACAGCCAAGCTCAGAGACCACCACTGACCCCACATATTTCAGACCAGCTTTAATAAAATCGTATTCAGATAAATATACATGTTTCGGTGCCCAAGATATCCATCTTGAAAACCTTTCAACTACTGTAGACATTTACTATTAAATGAAGAATCTCCAATTCTAGTGTGTGCGTGTGTGTGTGTGTGTGTGTGTGTGTGTGTGTGTGTACACACACAATTTAAATTCCTGGGTCCCTGGTATTCTCCAAGCTTAGTTTTTTCCTGCAGATATTTCATTACCAGGCTAGATAACATCATCAATGCATGGGAGAAAACAGTTTGCTGCCTTTGTAAATAGATAAACAATCATGAAAGGAACAATGTTAATTAAAGATCAAAGAAGAAGCCATAGTTCAATCAAGACTGGCACGGCATACTAAAATATCAGCAACTAGCAAACTTCACTCTCATTTGCTCTGATTAAGTTACATGCACTGATTAAGTTACACACACTGATAAACAACTGCAGAAAAAAACAACTAACTCCCAAACAAGGAATCTTTATTAGGTTGTATGCTTTTAAACCTTTTCATTAGATATAGTGCTATATAGTAAGAAAAATTAAAATATTGATGTAGTCCGCTTAAGGACTGTGTGACTTATTAACTAATGTGTGAAAACTGAACCTGTATCAGATGACTGGAAGAATGCTTTTACTATTCCATCACACAGTAATTCAAATACAATACACATTTTTTAATATAAAAATTGGCTTATTAAATAAGGGTAATGACCAAACTTTGGAAAATGCAGTGCATGGATATATATACACCAGATTTTGTTCTTCAGTAGGTCATTGAGAAATGTATGAATATGGAAAAAAATACATTTATTGTACATTTGTTCATTTAACGAAAGGGAGTAGTTTATTTTTTTTGTTCCTTCAAGAAGGCTACTGCTAAGCTTGTAAGCCGCCCTGAGTCTTCAGAGAAGGGCGGGATATAAATGGAATTAAAATAAATAAAATAAATAAATAAATAAGTCAGTTTTTGACACCCAGTGACTGCCTGGACAAATCCCAGCATTTTTCTTGGCAAGATTTGGGAAGAGGTTTACCACTGCCTCCTTTCTAGGGCTGAGTAAGAGTGACTGTCCCATCTAGCTTTGTGCCTTTTTGTGTGAATGTAAATAGATTGGTTGCTATATGGAATAGGAGCGTCATACAAGAGAAACAAAATGTGTCAAGAATAAATGGAATGATCAGTGACTTGGTTTGGTCCCTGAGTGATGCTATCTTCTTAGTTATTTAATGTATTCAGGGATAAATATATAAAGAAATGCTTGTATGATATTAGAGTTAATTTGGGACTGTTTATGAAGACTATGTCATGTTGTTGGCTGAAAAACCAAATTACCTGCAGCACATTAGACTGTAAGATGCAATGAAGCAACTTTCAACATATCAACTACTATAGTAAATAGGGGAGAATACTTGTAAATTATGTATGTGGCAAAATTAGAGAAAGTAAAGGGATCTGCATATGTTGGGAGAATGTTTAGTGAAGATGTGAAAATGGATTAAGACATTTGAAGATTGGTAGATTGGTAGTCTATTGTCTATTGTGGGGAGTAAACCTTTGGAGAAAAAAGCAAAAGCGCTTGCTTCTGTTCACATTTTCAGACATGCTTTTCCTATTTTGTTATATGAAAGTATTGGGTAAGTCAGAAGAAGCATAACATTTGATTGTGGTGGAATAAGTTGTTTCAGAAGTGTGCACAGTAAAATAAGAGCAGATAGGTTCAACTGAAGGGCCAATAAATGAGCAGAGATAGAATACAAAAATGAGTGGTCGGTGTGAAAAAAGGAGGTTGGTCATACAGAGAAAAAAATACTATTACTAATTGTAGAATAAATCTATATTCATTTATTCTTCAACCTATCTTTTGTTTTGACACATATACATCTTCTATTCTATGAAAGCTAGAATCGCTAGTCTGCAGAATACATTACAGACCAACAGGTAGAGACCACATTATCCAGATTCTGCCATTCAGAGCTACATGCAATGTATTGAAACACTTAGGATACTTAAACATTGCAGTTCCAAACTGTAGTCAAAGAATTGTGAATGTCTAAAAACTCAAATGCATTTTTTAATTAGCAATTTAATTTGTAATATTTTAATGAACTCTATTCTTTTTGTACAATCGTGTAAAAGGTAAAGGTAAAGGTTCCCCCGCACATGCATCCTAGTCGTTTCCAACTCTAGGGGCCGGTGCTCATCTCCGTTTCAAAGCCAAAGAGCCAGCACTTGTCCGAGGACGTCTCCGTGGTCATGTGGCCGGCATGACTAGATGCCAAAAGCGCACAGAACGCTGTTACCTTCCCACCGTAGTGGTCCCTATTTTTCTACTTGCATTTTTATGTGCTTTCGAACTGCTAGGTTGGCAGAAGCTGGGACGAGTAACAGTAACAATTGTATAGATATAAATAAATATAGGAGCATGTATTATTACAAAACTTACACAGAGCCAAGTTCAGAGAAGAGCAACTAAGATGATCAAAGACCTGGAGACTAAACATATGAAGAACGGCTGCTGGATTTGGGTCTGGCTAGTCTAAAGAAAAGAAATAGGGGGGACATGATATCAGTATTCCAGTATTTGAGGGGCTGCCAGAAAGAAGAGGGGGGTCAAATTATTCTTCAAGGCACCAGAGGGCAGGACAAGAAACAATGGTTGGAAAGTGATCAAACTGAGAAGCAACCTGAAATTAAGGAGAAACTTCCTAACAGTGAGGACAATTAACCAGTGGAACAGCTTGCCTCCAGAAATCATGGGCGCTCCATCACTGGGGTTTTTTAAGAAGAGACTAGACGAGTAGACAGTCACTTGTCTGAAAGGGTATAGTTTCTCCTGCTTGAGGAAGGGGCTGGACTAGAACACCTTCAAGATCCTATTCCTATTCCTATTCCCATTCCATTCTCTTTTCCTATTCTATTTTTCCCCAAAGATGCTTCTTTTAAATAAGACTGTAATTATATTTAATTCCAAGTTTACTAAGTTAAAGCCCAATTGCACTTTCTCTGAATAAGCTCAGCGTTATCATAAATAAACCTGTCCCCAAAATACAGAAGTCCCTATTGGACTACTAGAGACAGATTGTTTCACTATGGTTATTTAATACTCAAGTATATCTAGGGCTATTATCATCAGTCCACAAAGGAATCAGAAATGTTAACCCAGTAAACAGATAAGTAACTGATATCTTATTTATATACTGCCTTTCTTATTTTCTAAATAACTCAAAAGGCATTGGACACACACATTACTCCTTCCTCCTATTTTCCCCACAACAACACTGTGAGGTAAATTGGGTTGAGACAGAATGACTGGTCCAAGATCACCCTGCTGATTTTCATGCATAAAGTGGGACTAGAACTCACAGTCACCTGGGTTCTAGCCTAATGCCTTAAGTATGAACAGGGAGTGCACTGTAACATATGAAATAAAAAGCCTCTTAGGTCTGAAATTATGAAATGCCTAATAATACACAGCTTAGAGTGTTAGTCAATTTATTTATTTATTTTATTGCATTTATATACCGCCCTTTCCCTGAGGACTCAGGGCGGTTTACAGGGAGTTAAAAATCAACCATACAAAAGTTAAAACCCAATTTAAAAAATATTAAATCAACCCTGTACTATTAAAAACCCCAATTAAAATGAGTGTCTCCTCAGCCTGGGCCCGAGAGCTCAAAGAGCCAGGTCTTCAGGCCCCGGCGGAATGATCGGAGGTCGGGGGCAGTCCTCAGCTCCACCGGCAGCTGGTTCCAGAGGGCAGGCGCCCCCACTGAGAAGGCCCTATCCCTGGGTGTCACCCGCTGGCAATCTCTTACCGGCGGGACCCTGAGCAGACCCTCCCTGTGGGAGCGCACTGGGCGAAGGGCGTTTGATGCCGGCAGCAGGTGTTCCCTCAAATACCCCGGACCCAGTAGTCACAAAGGCATCCAAATTATGATGAATGCATCATTATTCAGCTCATACAAATTTTGAACTTGCGTCATTTTATATTATCAACCCAAATAATTTAAACTATGATACATGCAATGCTATGATACATGCAATGCTTAGCTACTGCTAAGCTTGTAAGCCGCCCTGAGTCTTCGGAGAAGGGCGGGATATAAATGGAATTAAAATAAAATAAAAATTAAAAAAAATATTTGTTCCCTTTGTCACTGGCATCATTTGTTTTCTTCACTTCTACGTATTTATTATCCCAAACTTTACCCTACGATTCTATGATTCTGTTCTAGTTTTTCTCAATTCACTCCTTCAATACGTGGAAATGCTGGTTTTCAAACTCAGAACATGAGCACATATTACTGGAATTCTTTTTCTCTCCTCTTCATGAAATCTCTTTCCAGACCCTCTAGGATAGCCAGGTCGTGTGGTGAAACAAAGTGCAAATTGACAAACTGCATTTACGGTTGTTACAATCGTGTCATTTTTTTCATGTTTGAGTGAATGTTGAATGAATCACTTCAATGTTAATTTGTTAAAATTAATCACAGGTTTGTTTCTAAAAGCAATCAAGCATACCATGTGTTCATATACCACAGGACAGATAGGTCTTCCAAGAAGAAGATAAAAATTCTATTTCTTGTGTAGAGGAAAGGATTGGTTACAAAAGAGGCTATTAGCATAGTTCATGAAAATATAAGGGTCTTTGATTGTAAATGGAAGAAAAATCATAGTGTTTACATATCAGTTTACAATTAATAGATTTCCAAACATTTGATTGCAATAGACAATCATTTTATGCACACATAAAAGTTAATACAATTATTAGACATAATATATATTTAATCTACATGCCAATGCTGCCCAACCCCTGGTTTTAACAGGATTAGCTTACACAATTTCTGTTATTCCAGGATTTCTGTTGTTTAAGAGAAACATATACATTTGTAATGATCTAATGATGTGAACTGACTGAATTAATTATAAAAATATGTTCCTTCTTTCCAACATCCTCCAACTGTATAGAGTAGGAATTTCCTTTTGAATAGACAATGTATGCAAACAAAGTTCTTACAAACTGTCAACTAATTTATATATAAGAGGCGAAACAGGTTAAACAGCTTGAAACACTACTTTTTAATTTTTTAAAATCAATATATCCTGCTCACATAGCCATGATGCCTTGCTTTCAGTCCAAACAATAAATAAAACACTCAAATGTTATTCATCTGGAATTTTCCACTTTGATTCAATGGAGGACATGGAGTCAATTAAGTGCAGGTTGATGAGTGAGAACAGACAATAATTCCATCCATATGGAGACCACCAAGGTTTGAATATGCAATGGAGACTCACCTGGCAGGGGATTTATAGCTACATATGCCAATGTTTGTTCCAGGTATCTAGAGAGTTCATATTATACCAGGACATGTTATATAAAACATAATAGCATATAAAAGTAAATATTTTGAATGCTCTTTCCTTGGCACTATATTGATTACTCGTATAAGAGCAGACTTTTTTTATATTTTCCATACCATACAGCAACACATAACACAAAATAAATAAAATCTCCTCCTCTGAGATTCCTCTGAGACACTTATACTGGTAGGATCCCAGAAAAAAATAAAATGCTAGGAAGGGATTGGAAATAAATATCTTTCTTATAAAAATACAAAACTATTGTCATCCAAAGATATTTGGATGACAATAAGCAGGCATATACATAGAATGAAGGCTACTGCTAAGCTTGTAAGCCGCCCTGAGTCTTCAGAGAAGGGCGGGATATAAATGGAATTAAAATAAATAAATAAAAAATAAATATTTCCTCGGGGGTCCCCAACCCCTGGTCTGTGGACTGGCATCGGGCTGTGGCATGCCAGTAACCAGTCCGCAGGCAGTACATGAAACCACGCCCCCTCCGGTCCGCAGAAAAACCTCTCTCCACGGAACCCGTCCCTGGTGATCTCTGCTCTAGTTTATAGAGCCCAAAGCATTTCAGTTTATTGATCCTAGCAACAGGCAAGCAGGATGCTTTGGAAATCAAAATGAGGATGTAAATGAGGATGAGGAAAATGAAACAGGATGCTTTAGAAATGAGAAGTGTTTTGAAAAAGCACCTTTGGGATAACCATGTCCTGGATGACTTGAGAATTTGGCAATCTTTTCATCGTGGTAAACCTGATAGCTGTTAGTATCTACCATGGTCTGAAAAATACTATGCAATTTGAACAACCAACTTGAGGTGTTATGCTTCTACATGAGATCCTTGGAAATAAACATTGATCTATTCTGGATTTCCTTTGTTGGGTATTGTACTGCAGAAGCAAGCCCACTGGCCCATTTTACTTATTTTTCTACCCTGCATTACTTAAAGAGAACCTTCTGCATGCTCCTAAGAAATAAACAAATTACATACTAGTGCATTGTGTCACTTTTCAATGCACAAAACTGGGAAAATAAGCCCTATCAATCTCCTTGGTAAACGTCAATTCAATGCATTAATCATTTCCCCTTTGGGATGCCAAAACTAACTCTTTTTTGGTCCATTGTTGTCACAGGGCTTAAAACCCACTCATTTTTGTCACAAGTATGTGAATACGTTTGTTTTTATGACACTATCCACTACAAATAGAAACTCACTTTTAATTAATATATTAGAAAATTAACCTAGTAAAACTACAGTACTGATAATTAACAGATAATTCTTCCTAATGTCTCACTGTCAGTATCTAGCAAAAGGAAATTTTACAAACCCTAAATTCAAAATTTTTGTTTTTTTAAATATTTGCTTCTCCCCATACTATTAGACAGAAGAGAACATATACTTTATAATAATTTATACAGACAAATTATTTGGCTGTAATGAATGTGCATCATAATGAGAAATTTACACATGAAACAGTATATGGACATGGATGAAAACAAGAAAGGAATGGAATGGGGATGGGGATGGTGACCGCATAAATTGCATATATATGCCGCCCATCTCACCACAGTGATTCTGGGTAGCCAATAACAGATTAAAAACACCATATAAAAGAAGGCGCAAAACAACCAATTTATAAAGCCTATATTAAGGTTTGTTGATTGGAAGGTTGGTAGTTCAAGACCCAAGCATAACATGATCAGGTGAGCTCCCGTTCGTGCCCCAGCTTCTGCCAACCTAGCAGTTCAAAAGCATGCAAAAGTGAGTAAATAAATAGGTACCACTTGTGGGAAGATAACCCTGTTCCATATGCCCCAGCATAAAGTTATCCTGGCCACATGACCATAGAAGCATCTTTGGACAACATATTCTCCTTCCACTAGGAAATGGAGAGGAGCACTGACACACACACACCCGAGTCGGACATGACTGGTCAAAGGAAACCTTTACAATATAAAAATGAACCTATTAGGATTTATTTCCTTTAATTTAATACCACTAATTCCCTTACGTTGCAATTTCTCTATATACTTTGCAAACGTTGCTTATCCAAAAGGGAATAAAGTAATGGGTATATATGTGGCATTAGTCTTGCAGTAACTATGTGACTCTATGTTTTAATGAAACCTTAGGCAAGTGAGTCTATCTTCCCACCCTGGCAGGGCTACTTTTTACTATAGAAATAATATACTTTATTTGTAAACATGTTAATAAATACAGGTGGCATGAATCCAAAAATCAGAAAAGATTAAGAGAAGGGTTTCTGGTGGATTGCCAGCTATAGCAGCAAGAAGAAAGAGAGCCATCAATCCTAGTAGAAGACAGATGGGAATACAGACACTTATATGTGAATAGTCACTCTGTCACAACATCAGATGCCTTAAACAATACAAGCATAACCAAGTGCTTGAAAGTACCAGAGAATCAGATTAGCTTACAATTATGCAGAGTCTACATCTGCATTGCAACCTTCATGAGCCGGCTTCAATCTATGTGATAAATCAGCAGCTCCCAACCTTTTCTATACCCTGCACCCCTAGAATGCTTCTGATATATGCTCACACCCCTTACAAAAGTTTGAAATAAAGGCAACGAATTATGCATATACACTATAATTTGAAAACCCAAGTTTTCGCACCCCTTGGAATATCGGCTCACACGCCTGGTTGGGAACCCCTGTCCTAAATGAATCTGTGCTTATCTTTTTGTTTCAGTATCTAGAACAGAGATCCCCAACCTTTTGGGCACCAGGGACCGGTTCTGTGGAGAAAGGTTTTTCCGCAAACCAGTGTGTGTGTGGTTTTGTGTGCTGCCTGCATCCCGCGGATGGGGCTTTGCTTTTTTGCCTGGACTAACTGCTGGCATGCCACAGACTGGTACTGGTCCACGGACTGGGGGTTGGCGATCCCTGATCTAGAGAGTTCATACTAAATATCGGGAAATGTTATATGAGACTATAACAATGCATAAAAGTAAATGTTCTTAATGTTCTTTGTCACCATCTAATAAGTATGTTAATGTCTTCTCTGCTTAAGAAAAACAGATCTGAGAAATACAATCATCCCTCGTAGAGTACTTTCTTATAATTAACTACCGTACGTTCCTGAGAAAATTTGCATTTTTTAAATCTCATATACTGCTACCTCCATTTAGTATTTTGTATGTCCCCAAGATAGTTATTTATTCCTGTAAATGTTGGATTTCAGCCTACATAACCATCAGAGACAGTTTGGAAATGAGTTCTAAGAAATGTGTTGTCTGGGGTGTATACGCTACACATATTTTCTTTGTCTTACATACAAGCCCACACACAAACACACGCCTCTTACTGTGCATCACAATTTGGAAATGATAAAGAATTATGCAAAATCCAAATACCAAATACAAAGAAAGACGAGCTAAATAACATAAGTAACGAACCAAACAAACAATCCTCTTTTCCACAGCATTCAGGTCCATAAAGACAAACCCATATTTTCTTCAACCTTTGATAAGGGAAAACCCACGAACAATCTAGGGAAGATTTGAAGATTACTAAATAGTCTCTTTCCTTTTCACTTGCCTTTGGAGTATCTACCACACAAGGGAACCATTATAAACTGCAGTAAGAAAAATATTTACAAGCCAATGTAAACTAAATACCCTGTGAATCAGTATTTGTACAGCTCAGGCACCAAGGATTTCCCAACAGCAAAAGTTCAGAAACATTTTCAAAACAGGCTTATTTTTAGTATCTTCTTGGATATTTTCTGACAAAAAGGCTGCGATGAAATTAACCAGACATTCTGGGATAAGGAATGCCTTGCTCTGAAACAATGATAACCAGAAGTCACCACTCAAGATAATGTAAAATCAGAAATTAAAACAAAAATGCAAAGCATAACTGCCTTGTGTACATTGGCACATGAATCTTTCACCACATATGCAAGAATCATTGCTATGAGATGGGCAGCAGTATAAACTGTACAGATAAATAAAATAAAAATGTTATTTCTGAACTATTATTATACTGTCCCAATGCTAAACATCTCTAATACATCACAAATTAAGAGAAGTGAAAAGAAATTACCTTTAGATTATGGGTTGTTTTTTTTAAAAAAAAGAATTTTTGACTCACGTGTTAAACAGACCTTAGGAGATGTTGAAAGGAGAATAATTTGTTCACATAGCACAGGGAAGCTAGCCAAGTCTGTGTGTTGTGCAAACTACGTTGGGTAAATCAAGCCTGCATGTTAGCTTAGCTTGTGCTGTGTGAACGAATCAAACCACTTTAATTGTGAAAGTCAAGGTAACTAAGGGGAAGGAGATAAGTCACAGCACTCTAGAAATTCAGGAGGATCCTGTGCTCCTAAACCTGTGGTTTGCCATGCACACAACTTAGAAATGCGGTGAGGTTTATTAAGAGGATTGTTCAAGTTCTCTCCAACGCAAAAACACAAAAGCAATGCAACGATGTATATTAATGGACAATGATACTGCTGCAGTTCAAGCCAGCAGCCTAGACTAAATGAAAAGTGGTGAATGCTCCAGAAGTGGTGAATGCTCCAACACTGGAGGTTTTTAAGAAGAGACTGGACAGCCATTTGTCTGAAATGGTATAGGGTTTCCTGCCTTAGCAGGGGGTTGGACTAGATGACCTCCAAGGTCCCTTCCAACTACTTGTTGTTGTTGTTGTTATTATTATTATTATTATTATTATTATTATTATTATTATTATATTATTATTATTATTATTATTATTATTATTATTATTATTATTATTATTATTATTATTATTATTATTATTATTAAAACACTCACACACACATACATGCCTATGGAGAATCTCAATCATCCAGGTCATGGTTGTCCCAAAGATGCTTTTCAAAAGGCAACTGAACTTTCTTGGGTGTTTTTTTCTTGAAAACGTTTCGCTTCTCATCCAAGAAGCTTATTCAGTTCCAACAAGAAGCTTCTTGGATGAGAAGCGTTTTCAAGCAAAAATGTCCTTTGGGACATACACATCCACACTACGAGCAACGCGGAGAATTCAGAGCAGGAAAAAATAAACCTTTTAAAACTAACCGGGTGGCTTTCGGCGGATCTCTAGCTTCCCCGCAGCCAAGGGAAATCAAGGTAACTTAACATAGTTACTTGTACACTGTGTCCCAACCTTCTCCAAGTCCATCCCGCCGAATTTCTAGCCGCAGAGAAAACAACCTCGCTTGCTTTAAGGAGAAAGAAAAAAGCACGAGTCCCAAAGTAACCAAACCCATTTAGGCGAACCCAGCCAGGCAGCTTCTGAGCTTCACTTTACCTTATCTTGGACCCAACAAGGCCACCGGCCGCGCCTTACGGGCTTTCAAAGACTCGCCCTCTTACCGAAGTCCTCAACTTCAACGCCCGACAGTGTCTACCACAGCCAGCCACGCAGTCCGCGCGCCCGTAGGCGGCCAGCCGCGGCTTGACGCGCGCCTAGGGGCAAAGAGGCCGCTCCTCCGACCAGAGCGCTCCGCTTACTTTACGCGCGGGCCAAGGAGAGGAGGAAGGCGACGGCGCGTTCTCAGCCCCGAGAGTCCCCGCCACCCACCCGCCCCGTCCAAGGGGGTCGAATCCCAAACCCTACCAGCTTGAACCAAGCCCACCGCAGCGAGGTTGTTGCTCCGAAGCCTCCGGAAGCGCCGGCTCCTTGCAAAACACTAACCGAGCGGGAGGGAGGGAAGTCGGTCCCAGGCTGAAGTTTTGGCTCGAAGAACTGACTCCTCCCGGACTCGACTCGACTCGACTCGACTCGACTCTCCTGCGGCCGTTTCTGACGAGAGCTACCCGCCAGCGCCTCCTCCTCCTCCTCCTCCTCCTCCTGCTGCTGTGAAGCGCTCCTACTCCGCCTCGCCTCCTCCCACTCCCCACAGGCTTGCGGGCGGCGCAAGGCGAGGGGAAGGGGTCTTGTGAGAGAGAGTGGGCCTACCCCGCCCCCGTCTCCACGCTCCTTTCTTTGTGCTTTATTGCGGCTGGGTTGAGAAAGTCGCTCCCGGGTCCGCCAGGTTGAGGGGAAGCCTTTCTAGCGGGGCAGACGCCGAGGAGTAAGGGGTCTACTCTAGATGAGAATTATTCCGGCGAATGACCAAATAAAACGCATGCAGAAAGTACCTGTTTTGCCTCCAGATGATTCCAGGTTTAATCCCCAGGATCTTTTGCTTCCCGTGGTTAAAAAATGTATATAGGATTTAGTCTAGCTTTAGTTTTAACTGATGGTAAAAACTCTCGAGGCTCCATTTTCATCTAAAGCAAAAAAAGAAAAAAAATCTACCATCCTTCCCCCACCCTCCAATCAATTTTTGGGTAAAAACAAGCTTGCGTGTTAGCTTGGGCTATGTGAACGAATCAGACCACTTTTAATTGTCATCACGGTCAAGATAAACGGGAGGGAGGAAAGACGTAGCGTGGTCACAGACTTAGCTTCAAAAATTACTCTAAAATTGAAGCTTGTAGTTTACCGTGTTTTGCAAACAAGAAGTGTGGGCTAATTTGTATATCTAAAGGCAGGATTTTGTAGTACAAAGATAACCCACTGCTTAATCATGTTTTGCTGAATCAACCTAGTTTGCTGAATTTAAGCACAATAAACCACAGCCTAGCCAACCCCATGTGAGCCTAGTAGGTTGCATAATCCGTCTATGCTAAAAATTTTACCTGTGAAATATGAATTCTTATTTAACTGGATTAGTGTGCAACACAGTGAAAGTCAAAACCCTAAATGGATTCTCAGAACAAATTGTTTTATAAAGTACCTGTAATAGCACAACAGGATAAAACATTATGCATAGCTAATGTCAATACAGGTAATCCTCAATTTAAGATTATACTTAGGACCAGAATTTCTGTTGCTAAATAAGGTGGTTGTTAAATGACTCTAGTCTGATTTTATGACCTTTTTGGCCACAGTTGTTAATCATTAAGTGAGTCACGTGGTTGTTAAGCTAAGCTGGCTTTTCCCCCCCCCCCCCCTTGGTTTTGCTTGTCACAAGCCATCTGGGAAATCGCAGATGGTGATCATGTGAATCACGGAACACTGCAACTGTTGTAAATACATACCGGTTGCCCAGCACCCAAATTTTGATCATAAGGACTGATCATAAGTCACTTTTTTCAGTGTTGTTCTAACTTTTAACAGTGGCTAAACAGTTGTCAGTCAGGAACTATGTATTCATGCTGCCTCCTTATCTCTATCCTGAGGGGCTATTCAATCACAACTGTGGTTTTTTTGTGATTATGCATGACAAGTAAGCTTGGAGCAACCTCCACTTTCAAATTAGCACTAGTCTATATACTCTAGCACTAGCAATATATACATCTACCTTAGGCTCTTGTCTGGTGCATCCTTTTAATCAAGAGTTCACATTTAGCTAAAAACTGTGTGTCTTCCAAATTTGAAGTGGCTGCCATTCCCAATTAGTCAGCATAAGCACTTGAAATTGGAATTACAGTAGTTGTTGATTAGTTCATTGCTCACCAAAGGCCATACGTGGAGATGAACCCTACAAATAAAAGTACTAGAAAAAATAGAAACCAAGGAGAAAAGGCAATGCATCATGTTGATTCATTTGGAAATATTTAAGTTAGTCTTTATGCATTTACTTTCCAGCTAGCAAATCTATGAGGGTGGCAGCCATACTAAGCCAGTGTGCACTCATTTCACCAAAAGAATGGCAAAGTTAAAGGAACCCAGATGGAATCATGAAGGATATTTGAGTTGTAAAAGTATCTGAAAATATCCATGTAGCAATTTTGTCCTGCATCCTGAAATGTTTACCAGAACAAACTCCAGTGCAGGATTAGATTAAATGTGGCATTCATTCCTCAATGACATAATCCCTAATATATGTTTTTATAGTACATTAAACCACTCCCGCCACTGTGTGGTGTTGAGGGCAAGACTGTCTCTCTATTGGAATATCTTGGCCTTCAATGTAACCACTATGAGATCAAATTTCAGTTCAGCTTTTATCAAAAAATATTTCTGGCTATCATTCGGGATGAGGTTCTGCCTCCCCTGTCTTTTAGTGTGCCATTTTTTCTTGCCACTAAACTGCTGTTCTATAGTCTTACAAGATTACTTTTTCTAAGTATTTTTTGTAAGTTGCTATTCTGTAGAATTATACATGGATATTATCAGAAGGGAGTAGATCTCTATGGTGAATCAATGAACTATAAGCAGCAGCCTTTTCTGGAAAGAGTTCTGATTTTTATCTCTGAAATGGGCATCTGGACAGGAATGAGTTTCATGTTTGATTTGAGTTTTGTCCTTTAACGTGATTTTTCTAGGATCCTATATGACTTGCATTATTGTTTTTCCCTGAATTCTAGCTTGCTCAGTGCTTTATATACAGTTTTAAATTCATACTTTCTTATTAATCTGTCCATAGTCTGCTTAGCATCACACGTTTGTGACAAAACTGTAATTTTAAAGTTTGCATTGGATGTAGTTTTATTTGGAGCTGAGTTAGGCAGAATCCCCCCCCCAGTGACTTACATCAATCTAGGGTCATCTAGAATCTAGATAACCTACGAGTGATATATCACTTACTATAATCACTTTTATTTTGGCATACCAATCAATGATTGGATTATTTTAGAAGATGCTGTATATCTCCTAGTAGGGATCTTTGCCCTAGTCATTTCCAGTTCTTTTCTTGTTGGAGAAATATCTTGTCTAGCTTTCTGTATGGTATTTTCTTATAATTTGATTTTAGGTAATGATTGTTTTATTTACTATTATATTGGATTGTTGTACACTGCCCAGAGACAGTTTCCGTGCGATGGATGGCCAAATAAATGTGATAATAAATTTGCCGTGAGAGTGTAGAAGCTCAAGTTTTTGTCCCCTAGCAAAACAAAGAAAATGTCAGAATTCCTTATACTAGAACATTTCAATGATTGCTCAGCATGGCCAAAAAGGAAATAACTTCTTTGCTATATTAAATTGCTAACCACAATGCAAGGAAAAGATAGTGCAAAAAATTCTATTATTTTATGTTATGCGGAAAGCAGTTACAAAAATCAGCTAATAACTTATTTTTAGTGAAAAAAGACAATAGGCCTAATTCTCACACTGTATATATAACACACTAAATATGGTTTACTAAACTGACTTTAGTACCATTATTTATTCCCATGTTGCTAGAGTAGCATGAGAAGATCCTATGCTGTAGCTGGGTACCCTCAACCATGAGTCTCCCAGTTCATATCCTATACATAATACTATTAAAAAACTTCCCAGTAAAAGAACATTTAGAAAAAAGGGAGATATATCTGCATAGCTTCTATAAGAGAATCTAATTGGATAATTATTTTTATGATTAAATTGTTGAATGATTATATTCTGGATATTTTATATTTATATATTTTATAAGCTTGATAGCAGCACAGTAGAAATCTAAACTGTCCTTAAATATGCAAAATTTCTCGTGTAATGGCTTATAATCAAACTTGCAGTTTCCCTGTTTTAGATATCATGGTCTACAAATAGCAGCAAAAAGATTTCTAAATGCATACATGGACAATTAGGCAAGTAAAGTGTAAAAATTCACTGGATCAAAGCCAATGTCATAGTCCATTAAGCGACTTATTTTTGGATTTGGTTTAGTTGTTCCTGATGCTAATTCAAAAAATACACAGAATTAGGATTTATCAAAATTAGTCAACATTTAATTCTTGTAATTACCAAATCCTATCCTGAAGCTGTTTTAAAAAGGCCAAAAAACATGATAGATTGGACCAATATGAAAATACTGTGGATGGTTGAAATGGTTTGATGAAAATTGCTATACTGAGCCATAACCGGATCTCCGCTCCTTCCGGCGCGGGTTAAAGACCCATTTATTTGAACAAGCTGGCCTGGCCTGATGGGGAGTTACTTAGGGTTTTAATATTTATATATATATTCTATTGTTTTTACTGTGGGCAATAATTTAATTCTTTTTTAACTTTTGTATTTTTGTAGTTTTATGATATGCCCTGTTCACCGCCCTGAGTCCTTCGGGAGAAGGGCGGTATAAAAATTTAATAAAACCTAAACCTAAAACCTAAACCATAATGTCATGCTTTGGGGTTTTACCTCAATATATGAACCCAATCCAACTGCAGTTTATAAACTATTTGTCAACCAGGTCATTCTGGACTGTTTAATAAGGCATGGTAAAATAAATGCAAAGGAATGTAAACCTGGCCTAGGGAATTGGGGAAGGATTTGAGCATGGAGTACTTTCAGAAAAGATTACTCAGCCCTGAGGAAGAAGACAGTACAAGAAAGAAACTTAAAATATCCCTACCTTGATATTATTTTGTATAAGATGGGGCAGAGAGAAATTCTGACAAGCTTGTAAGATTCTGTTATTCTCCCTATAACAATAATGATCATTCCTGGCTTTCCTGCCATGCCTGCTTCTGACCTGGCCTTCCCCAAAGGACTGACAACAAACCACACTTACCTAGAACAATTTGTAAACACAGCTACTGTTTTTAGTCAGAACACCTTAAAAGTGAAGAGCTCGTAGGGGTCAAATATATTTGTGTCAAATCAAATCAAAGTACTTATTTAAGTAGGTTTTTTTAAGGAAGCTATTTATCATGACCTTTTCAAAAAATAAAGAGTTGTTCCTCTAATTTTCACTTATATTTACATTCAAATATTTGCCACAACCAACCCTACTGTAGCTGTTCTTCCTGACCCATGTAACCTGGATCTAAATCCTGAATTCCGGGTTTAGTTTGGCAGCCCCAAAGAGCACTGCTTTCTGGGAAACCGCACAAGCATAAGCCAAGGGAGGATGGGGAGGATGCCCTTGCCTTGAGGTGTCCGACATTGTAAATAGTTTATCTGATATCATCTCATTTTTGCACAGCCTTTCTTGCTGCCCTGTTTGCTGAGAGAGATTTCCTAAATAGAAAAATGAAGACAGATACCGAGGGACAATGTCACACACACACCCTGACACATTTCTGAAATATCACTCATTCAACTGGCGCTTACTTAGACTACAGAGAAGGCACACTGCCTACAAAGTGGCATCTGTCCAAATTGCTATTAGGGTATTTGCTTAGCTGAAAGAGTTTGGGCAATGGTTGGGCAGGCTTCAGCCTTTTTATCAAATGCATAGCTTTTATGTGAACACTGATGTTACTTTCCTCCCTGTTAAGGTTGTTATTACAGGTTTGTGTAGTCAAAGGAGGGAAAAAAATCTGATGACCTTCCAGCAACTCTAGAGTTTCCAGTGGGGCTTATGCAAGCTAAGTGTTAATTAGTTTAATCATGGTTTACAAGCCACACTGCCCAAAGTCACCAACAGGCTAATTCACAAAGAAAGAAACCGCACTTTGATTTAATGTATGGTGCTTAAATTAACCGTGCTGTACAAACACAGTTCTGCCTTTACCTGATGCTTGATAGAAATCCATACAGTGGATAGAAATGTTTACAATAGTCAAAAGCTTCATAAAAGTGTAACACTCTAGCTGGATCTAAGTAAAGCTGTGTCAGTGGTCTAATTATAAGAGATCAACCAAAAGAAAATGTACAAGCAGGACATCTAGCGCTAACCACTAGGGCAGGCATGTCAAACGACGTCACATGACATCACGCAACATATCGCGACTTTTTCCCCATTCCCCAATGGGGAGGGTGCAGTTTCGTCATGATGCGTATGAAAATGTGTCAGTCTGCAGAAAACTTTACGCAGAAATTTTTTTTTAAATCCCATTTATATTTATTTATTTATTTATTTATTATTGGGACTTATATGCCGCCCTATCTCCTGAAGGACTCAGGGTGGCTAACAACAATAAAACACAATAATACAAATGTTAAAAAAAAGATTAAACTAACAAGCCCCAGTGATAAAATATTAAAAACATTTTTTTTTAAAAAAAAACCCTAACGTCAGTCCAGGTCAGCCTGATGGAAAAGAAATGTTTTGAGGTCGCGACGAAAGGACCGGAGATCCGGGGCCATCTGGAGCTCAAGGGGAAGCTGATTCCACAGGGCAGGTGCTCCCACAGAGAAGGCCCTCCCCTTGGGGGTCTCCAGCCGACATTGTCTAGTCGACGGCACCCTGAGGAGGCCCTCCCTGTGTGAGTGCACCGAGCGATGGGAAGTCATTCCTGGCAGCAGACGGTCCTGCAAATATCCCAGGCCTAAGCCATGTAGGGCTTTATAGGTAAGAACCAGCACCTTAAATCTCACCCAGAGGGCAACCGGTAACCAATGCAGCTCACGCAGGAGGGGTGTAATATGGGACTATCGAGATACTCCCATCACAACCCGCGCAGCCGCATTCTGCACCATCTGGAGCCTCCAGGTGGTCTTCAAGGGCAGCCCCATGTAGAGAGCATTGCAGTAATCTATACGGGAGGTAACGAGCGCATGAGTGACCGTACATAGATATCATGACTATTAGCCACTAATGCTCTGTGCTTGGTAACTTTTTCTCTTTTAAGAGTTCCTAAGGCCACGATAGCTATATTTTATGAGAGTTGGGCCATGACTGCAGATAAAAGGAAGTAAAGTTAACCTTTTGGACATTTTGATCTTCACCAGCCGGACTTCTACAAGAGTGAAAGGGCTTTTTTTGTCATAGAACGCCCAGAACGGAGTCCCAGCTCCTTTTTTGGATGGCGGGTAGGCAAGGCGGGTTGTATGACGTGTGTGAGTTTTGGCACTTTTTTTTTTTTTTACAAAACACTGACAACCATTAGGAAAATAAACTATCTCAAACTTTTGGTTAGGTTCACAGCACAGGAACATCAGGTATATTAATATATAGCAAAGGATATCAGCATAGTTTAGTTTTCTGGTCTCTCCAGGTTTTCACTCATTGTGGATATTTCAGGTTAATGTAACTCTATCTGCATAAAAATGAGTGTAATGGAGTGGAGAATTAAGCCTTCCAAAACTGATGTTTTGTTTCTAAATCATTGATGAAATTTGTCACGAGAAATCCCTCAAGAAATTCACTACTGCTTTCTCCTTTCTTTTAAGTAATTCTGGAAAGATAACTACTCTAAGAGCTACAGTAACTGCCCTATATGCTTCCCCATCCATGTTCCTGCATTTTGCTAGGACAGTTTATCAGCAACACTTCCAAGCCTACTCAAATCCTTTGGATGTTACAAAGGGAAAAGAAGGCTTGAATGTGCCAGAAAGATTTGGGCAGAGATAACACAAATAAGTCAAGACATCAAATTTGAATTTTAGCTCAGCACATGAAGGACTTTACAATCTCTTTCAGTAACTGTCTCCACACACAAAAAATGATGTTGCTTTTTTGCAGAGGGTTCTTCAATAAATTACACAGACTAGGAATAGGACACTCCTATGGATAGAATTGTGGATTACTGCAGTCTGAAGCTCTTTTAAAAGCTGATCATGCAAAAAAAGGATTTAATTTAGTCAAGATTTTTTTTGTGATAAGCTACCATTTGTCAGAACTCCTGAATAAAAATCCAATAAATCCAATATATCAAACATGTAATGCTCAAATTATGATTTCCAAAGCTGTTTTGCTGAATTTGTACATCATTAGTATTTAGAACTCTTTGAAATCTGCTAGTGCAGCTAACAGAAATTGACTGTCAGCAGAATAAAAATCCCCAAATCCCACTCTCAGCTACCTGCAAGCCCAATGCTTGCTTCAAATTATCTCAGATCAAGGTTATGGCAGACCACATGGTGCCCTCCATATGTTTTGGATTTTATCTCCCCAAATTTCTTTCAACAGCCCAGATTTACTGAGGCTAGTGGGGCTACAGCCCAACAGAAGATTTGCTTCTCTTCAATTTAATGTGTTGTCTAAATTGGAACCAACTGTAACATATGATCTCCAATGAAGTGCAAATAGATTTGTACTCTTGAGAAAACTTTCTGATTCAAAAAGGTTTAAACAAAGGGTGTGTGTGTGTGTGTGAGTGGAAGGTCCAGGCCATACAAATACGTTCCCTCACTGCAACACACCTCTTTCAAAGATACATCTCATTTCCTGGCAAAGAAGTTTAAATGCTTTTCTTTTTTCTCATACACATGATTTCATTAAAAATGATCCAAATCCGCAGCATGAAATACCAAGAAAGCAGTATTTAAATACCGGTATTTCAGGGGCAAGGACAAGATACATGGACAATAACAAAAAAAAAATCAAGGGATGCATTAGTAGTTTAATGTATTGCTTTTCAAAAACCATCACGGATCTAAGTAAGCTGTATGAGCAAATGGATGTGTCAGCACATGGGTGGGTGTGCAATTTCACACATACTTGCCTGCACATTTTTACAAGGCATTTTAAAGAGGGGAATGAGACCTTCTTCTAATTAACCATCTGTGAACCTTTTATATCTATCTTTGAAATACAAGTTCACCCCTCCTTTTCTGGTTTGAGCTACAAACCATTCACTTAATATCTCCACTGTCTGTTAAAGGTGCAGTACATTGACTGACAAACACCATTTTGGTTTATCGGTTAAAGGCACTAGGTTCAAAACAGGAAGACTATGAGTTATAGTCCTGCCTTAGGCATGAAGCTAACTGGATGAATATGAGACAGTCAGTCTTTCTCAAACCTAGAAAGAGGACAGAACAAACCACTTTCAAAAAATGCTGTTTATGAAATGGCATAGGCTTTTCCAGACTGTTACCAGGAGTCAAGTCAAACTTGAACACACAGCAAAGAATAAAAAAAAATTGGATTATTAGGGTGCGGAAGTCCTCATTTTTAATTATTTCAGACAGTTTGTGTACGGTATATCAATTATTAATAGGATTATCTTAATTCAAAAGTCATAAATGCCATATCAAATATGAACCATGTGTACACTTTTTAGCCCTATTCCTCCTTAAAATATACACTATTAGAACTGAATTGGGTCTGAACATGCCTCCCTATATGGCTATATATGTTGAAAATGATCTTCATGTACTTTGCCCTTGGTATGATGCATATTCTTGCCAGAGAACAAATCTCATAAACACCTACGCCATTTTGACCTGCAATTGTATTCACATGATTTTAAATCTAGACCATAAAATCAAATAAATGAGTTGTACTGAATGTACCATGGACATTTTAATTAACATTTCAAACAGAGAGTCTTTGGAGTGAGATGGGGTATGTGTGTGGTTATCTTGCTATCTATTATTTTAGGGTGATGTATGTTTCACCCATAATGTCAGACCTGGAAAAAATAAAATAAACAAAACCTATTGGTTATTTAAATTTTTGTCCAATATTTGTTTGATAGTATAGCAAACTTTAATTAATTAATTAATTAATTAAATGAAAGCCTGCTTAGACTGAAATCCTAAATATTATTATTTTGTGCCTTTGAGTCAATATGAGAGAGGGAGGGAGGGAGAGAGAAAGAGAGAGAGAAAGAGGGCCTAAATTCACCCAGTGGGCATTGTGCCTCAGGCAGAACTAGAACTCACAGTTTCCCAGTTTCTAGCCTGATGCCTTCATCACTACAGCAAACTGGCTTTCATCATAAATGTACTTATTAGGAATTACATAAAATCAATCGTTCTTTTTTTCTAGTATTTCCATAAAAAGGTAAAGGTAAAGGTTCCCCCGCACATGCGTGCTAGTTGTTTCCGGTGCTCATCTCCGTTTCAAAGCCAAAGAGCCAGCGCTTGTCCGAGGACGTCTCCGTGGTCATGTGGCCGGCATGACTAGATGCCAAAGGCGCATGGAACGCTGTTACCTTCCCACTGTAGTGGTCCCTATTTTTCTACTTGCATTTTTACGTGCTTTCGAACTGCTAGGTTGGCAGAAGCTGGGACGAGTAACAGGCGCTCACTCTGCTACGCGGCACTCGGGATTCGACCTGCCAAACTACCGACCTTCTGATCGACAAGCTCAGCGTCCTAACCCACTGAGCCACCACGTCATTATTTCCATAATGACCAATAAATGTCTCCAGGAAGTTTACAAACAAGACATGTAGCCAGCAACTCCACTCCTGCTGCAGCTGCTCTCCTGGAACTGGTGTTGACAGGCTTGCTGAACTCCACTGTGGTTCTTTGAACAAAATCTCATTACTGTGTTTTCTTTTCTCACAGGATTATTTCCACTTAGCCACCATCCCATTAGTAGCCCTTAAACATGTAAGTCACTGATAATATAAATTTGTATTAGATCAGAAATGTAGTATTGTACAAGCACAAGGACAGGAAAAGGTTGAAGGTCACTTTAAGATACCCTACTATAATTCAGTATAACAGAACTTCAGGCTAACAAGGATGGGTAGAAATGTTGAAACTCTAAAATATTTTTTTTTAAAATCCAAAAGTATCTTTCAGAGTTAAGGATAAGAAAAGAGTGAATCAAGTTGGCCCATTGGTAAATGCTTTGAGACAATATCATCATCTTTAGAAACACAACTTTAAGCTGATATGTGGGTCAAATTTAATTTCTCAATTGTCAGGTAGTCCTCGACTTATGATCACAATTGACTCCAAAATTTCAGTTGCTAAGCGAGACAGTTGTTAAGTGAGTTTTGCCCTATTTTATGACCTTTCTTGCCACAGTTGTTAAGTGAATCACTGCAATTGTTAAGTTAGTAACACAGTTGTTAAGTGAATCTGGCTTCCTCATGGACTTTGCTTGTCAGAAGGTCACAAAAGATGATCACATGACCCCACAACATTGCAACCATCATAAATATGCCAAGCATCTGAACTTTGATCCTGTGACCATGGGGATGCTGCAACGGTCATAAGTGTGAAAAATGGTCAGAGCCCACTTTTTTCAGTGCCGTTGTAACTCTCAGCAGTCATTAAATGAACTGTTGTAAGTCGAGGACTACCTGTAGATATCTTTTTCATGCACACATATATTCTCATATTGTCATCTAGAGCAGTTCTCTGTAATTGCAGGAGCAATTGAAGAGACTTTAAAAAATAAGTAGCAGTCTAATATTACGGGAACAGAGTTAACAGATTACCCATTCAGCTGCTATTTGCATCAGGAGAGAAGACTCCATTTGTTCCTGAGGTGACTTTCTTTCCAATGAAGCATATTGGACCGTACAGGTGGGCTTTTAGCTAGGGCCTAGTAAGGGACGCGGTGGCTCAGTGGGTTAGGACGCTGAGCTTGTCGATCAGAAAGTCGGCAGTTTGGCGGGTCGAATCCCAAGTGCCGCGTAACAGAGTGAGCGCCTGTTACTCGTCCCAGCTTCTGCCAACCTAGCAGTTCGAAAGCACGTAAAAATGCAAGTAGAAAAATAGGGACCACTATGGTGGGAAGGTAACAGCGTTCCATGCGCCTTTGGTGTCTAGTCATGCCGGCCACATGACCACGGAGACGTCCTCGGACAAGCGCTGGCTCTTCGGCTTTGAAACGGAGATGAGCACCGGCCCCTAGAGTCGGAAATGACTAGCACGCATGTGCGGGGGAACCTTTACCTTTTACCTAGTAAGGATTAATTCCCACTCTCTCTTCCTGTCACCTGTCATCCAGATGCTTCCAAAGCCGTACCACGCTATTATTCCTAACTTGGTCCTTAGGACACTCTGGGAGAGAGGAGAGTCTCTGGTTTTGGCTAATTGCTGTCGGTACTTCTCCCAGTCCTGTGGTGTGACAAATAATAATGCCACAGGCAGCTCTGCATATTACATCAGTGCTATTGCAACATCGAATGGGAGGCCATTATCTGTAGCAACTCTAGCCCTTCTGCCACAATTCTTCCAAGATCTCTGTAATTTTTTTTCTGAAGGACAAGATTTAGATGCCATATCTTGTCCTTCAGTTTGTGTGTGAACTCTTAATCCATACAAGGCTTTTTATTTATTGCAATATGTCAGTATACTTGAAAATATACTTGCTCAAGTGTATGAAAGGAACAATTGCTATACATTTGCTATATATTTTTACTCAGAAAGTAACACGGAATGCACTAAAAAGTCTCTCAGCATCATCCTACAGTTTATCAATGGATTATATTTATATCCATCTTCAGAAGCTAAAGACAGTATACTTACCACCCCTACTCTTGTTTTTGCTAACAATATTAATCCTAGGTTAGATTGCAAGTGAGCTTCTGTGGCTGTGAATCAACTTGAATGTGAGTTTCCTCATTCAGTTCTACTAATCCAAGTCAAAGCCAATCTATTAACCATTAAAGCACATTTTCCCAATATAGTTGAATATTGAATTGTGTTGTCAAATATAGGGACTATATACCGTATATAAAGAGAGAGAGAGAAAGAAAGTTATATAGTTAGTTTTATATATTGTTATATGATTATATAGTTATATATGAGTTATGGATTGTAATATGAGTTTTGATTTGTTTTTCTGTCATTGTAAAATCAAAATTTGTTTCCCAAATTGAAGATGAATGACCTCACAATGCCAAATGAATTTAACAAATCAACTCATTCCAAGTGTGATTCATAGCCAGGTTTCATGAACATTTGCATAATGTTCAGTGCTCACAATGTGATGAAAATCAGAGACATGGCTATGTTCTCATTTTTTTCCAGCCTTCTAAATCTGTGCACAACGAAAAGTACAGCAAGAAATAACAGTAAATGTGTTGATGAATTTTATCAGATGCATGAAATCTGGTGACAATGCAGCCTTAAAACTAGAACTATATATGACAAAACAAGAATCACAGAAAACAATTTAAAATTGGGTCAGCTAGTTCTGCTGTTCCCAAACATTTTACATGGACTAATTATGACCCTCCATAGATTCTGGTTCAGGCTATTGCTATATCATCCATAATAAAGGTTTTATATGGAGCAAAATCAAGTTGGCTTAAGATATTTTGCAGCTTAAGCAGAGTACTGAATTATTGTTCCAGTTACCAAGTCCTATGAAAAGCCATTGGCAAAGCATTTGGGTATCTATACAGTATTTGGTTGTGGTATTCTATATCTACCTAAAATCAATTAATAACAGCACCTTGCAATTTGCTACCATTCCATTACATCTAATATCACTTGTTCAAGGCAATTTACTCATTGCCTAAGGATAGGATAACCTGGTTTGGATATTCTGAGGAACCAAACCCAAGATCTTTCTTTAGTAAGTTGTTGCCCTCAGGGATGCCAGAACTATTTTGCATGGTTCTGAGCTTCTCTTAAGAGCCCTCCTCAAATGGAGAAGAGGGCCAGGAAGATCAGAGGGAAGCACCCGAGGAATTAGACTATATATTGCCAGTCTGCATCTTTCTGGGACTAGAATGTTTTAGAACTGGAAACCCTTTCTGGATAGTCTGAGGTTATCACTGTTTTTCCTCCCTCTGATGCTAGTGGATTGGTCTCAGTGTTGATGAAACCTGGATTGAATTTATGACCAGCTTGACACATTAAATGCAGCTTTAAAGGAAGAGCCATCATTCCTGAAGCTAGAATGCTAACCTTTCTATTTTTTTTCAGAAGCATACATTTATTTTGATATAATAGATTCATATCCCTGCTTTCTACTCTCTAGCAAGACTTGATGACAAGGTTGTTTTTTTTTAAAAAAATAGAATCTATAGAGACACAAAATAAAATTAGCATTAAATTAAATGAACAATAGAAAGGAAAGAAGGAAAGGAAAGGAAAGGAAAGGAAAGGAAAGGAAAGGAAAGGAAAGGAAAGGAAAGGAAAGGAAAGGAAAGGAAAGGAAAGGAAAGGAAAGGAAAGGAAAGGAAAGGAAAGGAAGAAAGATAAATGCCACTTTCTAACTCCTGAGAATGGAGGCTAAATTCATGATAGCTGATGACACATGGAACATTTTTTCTTCTGAGAACATGACTCAGTCTGCAGAAGGCCACTGAAATGAATGTGACAGCATAAGAAAGTCCTCATCAACACTGATGTGAGATTTTACAATAACAAATGTTCCCTAGCCCTGTCCAGGAGTCCAAGCTGTTAGTCATTATAACCATCATACAAGCATAAAGGACTGTCATAGTAAAAGCAATCAGGAGGGCCTGGTGGGTTCATTTGCTATGGCCTTGCCTATAAATGATCTGGTGGCCCCTTCGTGCATCATCTATTTCAACTGAAACATCTGTGCTGAGCAGTCTTCCTGAAGCTGGCAACCTTTCTCATCATTTCTAATTTATTGTCTGTGGATGATGGGATTTGTAGACCATTCTACAGTTGGCAGCTGTTGAGGTTGCCAACTTGGAAAAAAATTCCTGTAATATGTGAATGGTGCCAAATCATTTTCATAGCAGTCATGTTTGCAGAAAGTTTAGAGGATGTCTTCACCTGGCAAAATATATGTGCAAGAATTTTGATGCAAAAGGCAATTAGCCTCTTTGAAAAGTCAAGTGTCCATTGGCTCATTGGAACCTTTATAAAGCAACTACAGATAGAAATTAATGATACAGCAGTCGCTATCAGGGAAGGGAGGGAAATTTGCTGCTACGATAGCACAAACTATACAGAAGTAACATTAGTAGAATTCTCTTAAAAGCATGAAATTATTTATTCCCAAATTCAGCTGCACCCAAGCATTCTGATATGGTGGAGAATACTGAAACCCACCAATTTAGGAGTCAGAAACTGGAAAAGGACATGCTAATTCATGGAAGCTCTTGTCCTTGATTAATAGCTAGCTGTCATTTCTAATCCCTGGAGTCCTCTGAACCATGGCAGCTGTTGTTTTGTGAACCGTCCAGGTTAAGGCGTATAAATTGGGCATCCGTAAAAGTTTTTTAAACTAATCAAATAGATAAATAAATCTTTAAGTGACCATACTAACATGAGGACAAGGGAGATGAAAACAGAAAAAGGAAATGTTGCACCAAATGACAAGGTAAGTGGTTCTACAAATTGGCAAAGTTTTGAGGTCTGGACAATGTGGTTTCACCCACACTTCTTGTATAATGAGCTGAACGGCTTCACTTACTTTAATAGGTGGCACGCCAGTCATTCTGTCTTTGGAAGACTTGCTTATTCTGTTGGCTGGATTTTTGACATGGATTTTTGACCCAAAGTCTTGCCCTCATGGCATTGCTGGTCCTAGGTTTCCACCCATTTAGTTTAAAGAAGGAAATATATGGTCCTTTCATTTCCTTGTTTTTCTTCCTTTTGTCTTGAAAAATATAGTTTTTCTGCACACTTGGAAGGCTGAGAGTTCATCCTAGGTAGCAGCAGATGTTTCTCTCCTAGGGTTCAAAGAAAAAAAAATATCTGCTGCGAATTCTGCATGGCGTCAGGAAGGGCATCTGGCTAGTAAATGCTCAGCTCCATCTAGTTTACCCCAAATTAAGGGATTACAGGGTCATAAAAAAGGGATTTTATTGATTATTATTATTCATGGTACTATTAGTTAAAGTGTGTGTTTGTGTATCTTTGTGTGTGTGTCTTTGAGTCTGTGTTGACTCCTGACGACTGCCTGGGCAAGTCCCCACAGTTCTCTTGGCAAGATTTCAGAAGTGGTTTCCTCTTGCCTGCTTCCCAGAGCTGAGAGACTGGCCAAAGTCACCTAGCTGGCTTCATACCTAAGATGGTACTAGAACTCATGGTCTTCCCATTTCCAGTCCAATGCCTTAATCATCTCACAAAACTGGCTGTCATTAGTTAAAGTAGCATCTATTAAATTATTTTCATATATCATAATATATGTTTGGGAGTTTATGAACAATCTGAAACATCATGAAAGCTTTGATGGGCTTAAGAATTTCGAGACCCCTGGTCTACTCTGAGATATTTATTCAGGTTACTTTCCTACCCTGGATTCAATTACCTTTTGACTGACTATTGTCTTGGTAGACTCTTCTTCCTGTCCCTCAAGGCCATCCTCTCTTCCCTTCTTCCCTCTACATCATCTCCCCTATCAGCCTCAGTCTCCTCTTCCATATTTCCAGAGACATTTAAGTCATGGGAATGAAATGCAAATGTTCTGCCCCTTTGATAAACTTAGTCACCTTACAGCAGTGGTGTAAAACTGCCGGCCCACAGGCTGGATGCATCATAGCGAAACCGCACCCACCCCATTGCCGGCAATGGCAAAAAAGTCATGATACATCGTGACCCGTCACGTGACGTTGCGAGTTTGACATCCCTGCCTTAGAGCAAACTGTAGGAAACTCTGCTGGAGTACCAGCAATAAAACAGTTCACACTAAGTCATGAAGATCAGGAATTGGTCATGGTTTCTTCCAATTTTTCTGGCAATCTCCTATGACCACATAGAAACACTAGCTGTGCTACAGGCTATTGCAGTACCTTGGGTTGAGACAACTGGAACATTGTTTTCCTAAATCTATACTTTTTTACAATCTTGCAATAATGGGCAGATCCATCCCTATCTTTGATATTGCCTGGATACCATACATCCTTTTACATCTGGAAATAGATTTGCACTACAATATTTGCACTACAATATTAATTGTGTGGTTTTTAACCTCATAGTTAAATATCTTATTTGGGGGGGAAAGCAGTATCTGATTGGTTACTCATGATAGCAATTACAAGAGATGATCTGAAAGATTTGTGCATATATTGACGCATCCAAGAGAAAAAGGGTTGGAAGCTGTACGGTATGAGTGAGCAGGAAGCAGAAAATGTCAGCTGTTGAATTAATTTATGCAGTCAAGAAGACAATGGTATGAACTGTGCTGTTATGGAATTTATGAAATTCTCTATCTGGATCAGGCAGGAGAAAAAAAATAATTTGACTGATGGGGAAGGAGCAGCCATTTTTTTTTTCTTGACCATGATTATTATTTTTCTGGCTTCTGCCATCATGGAGGTATCTGTCATATCCTCTATGTACAGTTTTGGATCACATTGTCTTTCTTTGTGGGTCATATAGCCATAGGCATGGACACAATGAGATCTGAGGTAGCACATGTGCAGAAGGGTATCCCTTTTTCAATCACCAATATTTGAATAGGGGGGAAAATGGATAGTTTAAACTCTGTGGCCAACTTCCCAGAAATAAGCAGAGGTGGAGTTCTATGCAAGAAAATAAGCTCAAAGGGTGATAGATAGTAATATGATGCAGATTGTATCCCTCATGGCAGTCAGTATGTTTATGCATCAATAGCTTCCAAACCAAAAAAAAAAGCCTTAGAACCCCCCCGTTTTAAACTACCTTTGCATGCAGAGGATTTGGATGTTATAACAACATTGTGATTATTTGCCATTCTTGTGTCAAAAGGGAATACCTAGAAAATCTACCCGATTCTTAGTTAATGAATTTAAACATCGACTTTATGCTAAATTCAAAACTCTCCCAAAGTATAAACAACCCTTCTTTTAGAATTCTCTCTGAAGATTCAAGTGGTTTGATTAGAACTATTACTTTGTTTTGAAAGATTGGCCAGCTGTTCCTTAAAAGGAAGCTCTCCTCATTCTATTTTTTTAGCAAGCAAATTGAAAACAAAGCCGCCAAGTGGATTGTAATTATTCAAACGTCAACAGTGAAACATCTCCTGAGCTTTAAAATATCAGGGAAGCAGCAGAAATAAACAATCTATGTGGGTAGATTGTTTTTTTTTAAATTCTTCTATCAGAATTGTTTAAAACAATGTGTTTCATGTGCACATAACACATAACTGATGTGTGAAATAGGCAAGATATACTGTAAGGTTAGAAAAGAGCGCCCTCTTATGCCAACATAAAGAATCACAAGCCTATAAATCATCCCTGTTGCAATCATCTACTAATTGCAACAGGGAGAAAAGTTTAGCCAAATTTACCAAATCAATAGGTGCTAACAAGGACAGTTAAGTGAAATGTCCTTCTTACCTTTAAGTCAGGGGTCCCCCAACCCCCAAGCACCCATCCACAGCATGCCAGCAAGCGGGCCGCACAAATAAGGAAAGTTCCATCCTTGGGATGTAGGCAGTATGCAAAACCACAGCCCCTCTGGTCTGCAGAAAAACCTTTCTCCGTGGCACTGGTCCCTGGTGCCCAAAAGGTTGGGGAACCTCTGCTTTACGTGACAAAACCTGGGGTTAAATAGACTAGAAAGGACACAGCAGGATTTCTAATGCAATTTACTTTACGCTGTAAGTATTACAAAAGCACATCAGAAATCTGAGAGTGCTTTTTTTTCCTTCTGAAAGTACTAGCTGTAATTGGAAGCCTCACTTGTGTCTCTGGATATAAAAATGTTTGCTATTCAAATTAACCGGCTGTCTTCATTCAAATCAAGTTGAAATAATGCCAGATTCCTTTATTAAAAAAACTGCCAAAGAACCGTTCATCCATCAATCATCTTATTTGAATGTGAATGTAATATTGTTCTAATGGTGTAAGTAGGGAATCAGTTCAACTTATCTAATTCAGCTGATATGATGTATGAAGCCTTGCATCCAGCTGTCTGAAATCCCTAGAGAGCAATGGCATTTGAAGGCTAGTCTTTGAAACTTCAGAAAGAGAAGAACGGAGGGTAAACCTTGTAAATATTCATATGCTATTCACAAAGATAGGCTTGTCCAAATGCTGAGAAGTGAAGACTTTTGAATCAAAACCTTTGAACTCATATCCTTGTCAGAATACTGTTCTTCAAGCTATAGAGGTTATATTCCAGCTCCAGCCAAACAGCAGGACCTTAAAGGAACAGACATGGTAAGAAGTGACACAAGCACTTCAGGACAGCACAGAAATAAATAAAGAAATAAACATCAAGTCTATGAATCACACAATGAGCACAATAATGCCATTGAAATTTCATTCATTAGGCATCCACTTAAAGACTTTTGATGGATCAATGCCATCGGCTGGCTGGAATTCTCTGGTGACAGAGCAGTCCAATACTTCCAATACTTCTGCTATCAAAGGACCAGCGGTACAAAATAGGAAGAAAGAACAGCTCTAAAGGGAAAGAAATCCCTTATATCGCTTATAATAGGAAGTGTGTTATAACTGAGCTGATCTAAAAGTTTCATGGATTTCAGGTGCGGCAGAGGGCTAAGAGAATCTTAGATTTCTTTCTTACTCCAGTCAGGCCTTCAGTTAAGAATGGAGTTTCAGACAGTGGTAAACCTAGAGACTCTTCCAGCGCCACACCTTTCTTCAGGATTCGGCCTTAACTCAGACTTGATTGTTACCTATGTTGTAATCCTAGTAGCATACATCTACAATTCTTGGCTTCCCTAGTCATTTAAATGTGTGAATAGGATACGGAATTTTACAGGCAGCCCTCAATTTAGGACCTCAGTTGAGGCTAACATTTCTGTTGCTAAGTGAGACAGTGGTTAAGTGAATTTTACCCCATTTTACATCCTTTTTAACATCCACAGTTGATAAGTGAATCACTGCAGTTGTTAGTGATATGGTTGTTAAGTGAATCTGGCTTCCTCACTGACTTTGTGTCAGAGGCCCTTAATCCTTCCCTTCTTCCCTGTTTAATCCTTTCCTTCTTCCCTGCTTTTGCCTATGTATTTTCGGGGCTTGCCCTATTGTTGGGAGAGGGTATTTGCATGGGGACTATTATTTGCTTTGCTCTGCTTGGTACAAGATGCCCTCCTTCTGAGAGAGAAGAATGTGACCTGAAAACATCTTCCTTATCTTCGGATGACCTAGCCTGGGACTGTTGGAAAACAAAATTGAGACAGACCTTGAGAAGAGCGCTAAATCTCTAGCTTCTCATAACACGGTGGCACCTGTGGATTGGCTGGATTTCAAGCAAACAGTTGGACATGGGGGGGATGTGCATTGCCTTTTTTATGTAATCCTTTACACACCAAATCTCAGATCTTGCTTTGCTTTCTTGCCATCACTAACTCTCAATAAAAGTTTTCCTTTTGAGACTGCCTGTTTCAAGAGTTCTGCTATTTTGGGCGATCTAGTTGAGGTCCTTACACTTTGCTTGTCAGAAGATCACAAAAGGTGGTCACATGTCCCCGGGATACTGCAACTATTATAAATATGAGTCAGTTGCCAAGTGTCTGAATTTTGATCACAAGATCCTGGGGATGCTGCAATAGTCGTTAAGTGTGAAAAACAATCATAAGTCACTTTTTCAGTGCCGCTGTAACTTTGAACAGTCACTAAATGAACTGTTGTAAGTCAAGAACTACCTTTTTTCAGTGTTGATGTTCAATTTTATCTCAATCACAGATGGCGAATTGCAGGGCTGTTGGATAACCAAACTTATAAAACATTTTTATTTCAATTTTTTTAAAACTTTCACGTAATAGGAAATTTAGTCAATGTGAATAGGTTCTGTTTGAGGGAAAAATTGTCCATTGCTGATTGTTTTTTTTTACTAAAAATGTCAATAACTGCCAAATACTGTTTAAGAAACACTGCTGTACATGACACAGGTTAGGATTCCACTATTTTAACAGTGAAAGAGCAACACAGTATTTTCCATGAGGAAATCTGGCGTTCTATCCCATTTTTATGCCATATTACAGGGAATCTGTAGTCTCTTTGTGAGTGAGACCATTTTTATGCCACACTTGAATTATTCTATGTGGACAACTTTTCAATGGACAAATAAAGGGGAAAAATAATTGAAAATAATTACTAGGAATAGCTTGATTTTGAAATATTATCAGACTCTTCAGACTGAAAAATGTAAACTTATTTTTCTTTTGTTAATGCTCTATTCAGCCACAAAGAAGTATTCATCAGATGGAGAATATTATAACTGCATAACTATACAAGCATAACTTGGCAAATTCAAATTACACTTAAGAAATGCCTTGTGTTAGATAACATGAACACAATTAGAAATCATATCCTAGAACATAACATCCTGGTGTACAAAATCAGGGACACATTTGTAATGATTTCCTCAGCAAAAACATTATTCATGTATTCCTTTCTCCTAAGAATGGAGATTCATTGCTCCAAACATTTCTTCAGGAATATCTCATAGGAATCTGTTGAACTCTGCTGATCCATTTTTTTTCTTTAATAGATCGATCAAAACAGCTTAATTGACCCATTAAGGAAAAATGCATCAATATTGTAATACCAATATTAAAATCAATACAAGTGTGCCTATTTTTTATAAAAAAATGTAGTTGATTCTAATAAAGCCTTTGTCCTATTACAGATCACAGAGACAGTTTGTAGGAGCATATTGTAGTTGTGTTTGAAAGCTCACTTTTTTTTTTGTGATAAAACTAATTTAGAAGTTAGATAAAGATGCACATGACTCAAGAACCATAAATAAAGAAAACAGTGCAGTAGAAGTATCAGAGGAACAGGGTGGTGCTGGTGGTAGCTAGAATGTGGGCATGTGCAATCCGCTCTTCAAAAGGGACAGCTTTGATATTGGCAATAGAGTTGTGTACTAATTTCTACATTTTTAAAAAAAATAAAATTCAATAGAAAGTTGATTTTTCATTGTGTTCATTGTTATGTTGTTGCTTATTATGACTGTAATGGCAAGGTACCTAAATGAATAGGTTTTATGCAATGCTTCCCAAGCTGCTGCCTCAAAATCTGCTAGAATTACAATTCCTGCTAGCATCATGAATATCCACGGAAGCTGGGGATTTTGTGGTTCCCATCCCAACAAATGGAAACAGCATCAGGTCAGGGAGGTTTAGTGTTAAGGTATTATCATGGTACAGTGAGGAGGTCAAACTGTACGATTTATAGTGTTACCAGATGAAGAAACGAATGACAAAAATAGGACTCTGCATCTATTTTTTTTTATTGTTACACAAGTCCAAAGCTCTGGTCAGCATGCAAGTACAGCATAAGGAGAATGGTTTTGCTGAAGTTCTGATTCCACGAGATCATAAGCTACAACATTTTGTATAACTGTCCCATTACTTCTTGGAGTAAACAAACTTAGAGAGACAGAAGCTCCCTGTGCGTGGTACATAAGAATGTTGTTGTCTTTTTTCCTCTTTCTACAGCTGATCAGTAAACCAGGTCTACATGTTTGAACCTGAAATGTACATAAAGCTTTGAGCTTACTGAGGGTCATTGTTTTTAAGTGTGAACAAATACACTCTGGTCCACCGAGTGCCTTTTAAAATGAATTCATCATAACTTTTCATTTCATCATCAATCACTTCTATTTGGACCTCACTTTTTCAATGTTAACAAAAAGCCAAAAAGTTGAATCAGGACAAATACTGGCTTTGCGATTTAATCTCATTATTCTTCTAAAATCCTGAAGACTGTGGGATTCAAGAACCTAAAAAGGCTCAGGTCTTCTCTGGTTGTCTCCACCCTTCTTCAAGACTTTCTGTGTAACAGATTTAAGTGCTTATGGACTGATATGCTCAAAGATTGTAGAACACGTTAGTTTGACACTGACCACTTGCTGAATGTCTTGAACCAAAGGCGTATCCTTAATGCAAGGTCTATACAGTGACTGCCCATATGGTGTTACATCAAATGGAACTTCTTAGGGACACATTTCAAAATGTCTAATCCAAAAACAAAACCACTAAGTATTTTTCTTGCAACCTGTCCTTTGATTAATAATATGAGAAGATATGGGCTTTAGTTATAATTTACATTCCAGTGTTATCTTCTGATCCTGCAGAAGAGCCTTTCTCTCTACTGGATGCAAAAACTTTCATTTGAACAAATAATCCTCAAAAACATAGGAAAAAAGAGTATTTTTTTTAAAAAAAACTCATGGAGTTTATTGCTTTCAATTTATAAAATTAAGCCTGCTCCAGACAGGTAATACTGGTAGATATGTTTGCAATCTCTATTTTTTAAAAAAATCAGAACGTGTGTTTTGACACACACTGCCTCCTCAGTATGTAAGGCCAGGTTCCTTCCTTCTAATACTTCATAATCAAGATGCGATGTGGTGCCCATTAGAACACTGAAGTACTTCTCATTTAAGTCTGCCGAGCCCAGCACACGATAAGTTGCCACAACCTCCTTCATCATATTGCCTGTTGACAAAAGGAATAATTACTAGTCGACACAGGACATGTAGTTTGACATTTCCCAAATACAGAGACACTAACATTCGAAGAAAATTTTAGAGTACCTTTGAATTCACATTCAACATTCTTTCAGCATGTTCCTAGAAAACCGCGAACTTTAATGACTTATCATAACTATCTCACGCTAAATTGAATAATTACTCTGCTTTTCTTGACAAAATTACTTTTGATATTAAAATGCTGATTTTCAGCTACTTGCTTCACCTGATACCCAAATATTGTATTCATTCATTACAGGGTGTCCCCGACACTCAATTAAGTCCAAAATTTCCTTTGCTAAGGAAGACAGTTGTTAAGTGAGTTTTGCCCCATTTTATGACCTTTCTTTCCACAATTAAGTGAATCATTGCAGTTGTTAAATTAGGAACACGGCTTTCCCATTTACTTTGCTTGGCAGAAGGTCACAAAAGATGATCACGTGTTCCTGGGACACTGCAACTGTCATAGGTATGAACCAATAGCCACGCATCCAAATGTTGATCACGTGACCAGGAGATGCTGCAATGGTTGTAAGTATGAAAAACAGTCCTAATCACTTTTTTTGTGCCATTGTGATTTCAAACCGTCATTAAATGAACTGTTCATTAAGTTCATTAAATGAACTGTTATAAGTCAATGCCTGTATAAGGCATTCACTTTTTTTGGTTTTTCTTGTGAAAATAAAATAATCTCAACCCCTTCTAAAATAAATGAATTATGTATTTTATGTGGCTTGAAATAAGAAGTTAGTGAAGAATGTGACTGTGAAGTCATGTATGATACGTGCATGACAGTATGTTTAAGTATAGCTGCAATCCTGCAATAACACAAGCCAATACATATTACTTTAAAGCATGGTTGTCCAACCTTTTGGCTTGCCTGAGCTCCACTGAGTGAAGAGGAATTGTCTTGGGCCAAATATAAAATATATAATATAGTTAATGTATATAAATAACAAAGTTCATTGTTATGTGTGTCTGTGTGTGTGTGTGTCTGTGTGTGTGTGTGTGTGTGTGTATAGTATGTATATATATATATATATATATATATATATATATATATATATATATATATATATATATATATATATATATATATATTGTGTAATGTATGTATGTATATATATATATGTGTGTGTATATATACGGTATATAATGTCAGTAATTTCACTTCAAAGCATATATATAAGCTATCCAGGGCTGTGGGTTGGACATCCCTGCTTTGAAGTGAAATTACTGACATTAATTACAGGCAGTTGTAAAACTGCAGTCTAAACCATTTAAATATATCCTTATTTGAGAAGAAAGCCCTTAAATATTGATCCAGCACATTAAGGCTCAAGGAATCAATAAAAAATCTGCTTGTCAGACCAATGCAATCATGGAGAGACTTGTAAATCAGAGTTAGTTATTTCTGATGCACTAAAGCCCTACAGTTGAAATATCAGAAGTTACAGCATGATAAATTTAACATAACAAACTGGAGTATAGGGAAAACCATTTATAATCAAATTTCCTACATTTCTTTTCAAATTGGCGAGGTGCTCATATGTCCATTCAAAGAATGGAAAATTAAAGTAGACTTGTTGAAATGCACACTCACTACGAATTATATATATGCAAATGTGATAAATGCTGAATGCATTTATTTGAAGTTGCATGTACAAAACACAAGACAGGTCATGATTACAAGATTCCTCTTAATGAAGAACAACACAAGAATAATTATCTATTTTAAACCTAGAGCACTGCTTCCTAGCCCTCTTCTTCCTACCTCAAATATTTCAAAGTGCATAACAATGTGTAACTTTGAAGATATTAAGATGGATTTAAACTGCAAGGTTAATCCTACACACATTTGTCATTTATTTAGGAAAGTTGTACTTTGATTCTCTGAACAGTCTTTTCATCAAATGCACTGGCATAAAACATAATGGAATCTGCCTGAGCATTACAATTTGGTGTAGACTGGCTATCGAAGTGGAAATGCAAATAGAGGAGTCTTACTGCTTGGACTAATCAGAGGAACAGTAATAACAACATCACGATCAGAGCAAGGTAGTATGGAATTTATAGTTAGTGTTGAAACAGAGGAGAGGGGGGAAATCTCTGAGCAAAGACAGCTAAGGATGAAATAAGTGGCCCTTCTGTTATATTTATCTGTTTAAAGGCCTACAGAAGAATGTTTACACATAAATCAAACAATGAAGTCAGTAAGACTGGAGACATAATGGCTTTATGCAGATAATCTACACAGATGTCATGAAAAGATTATTTTCAACATTTATGCATACATGCCACCTTCATTCTCAACATTTCCCCAGCAGATGACAAGTAAAAACCACCGTAGCACTGTTTAGAACAGGGGTCAGCAACCTGAAACAGTGAAAGAGCCACTCGGAACCGGTTCTCTCACAAAAGAAAAAACTGGGAGCCGCAAAAAATGTGTGCACATGCGCGTACATGCGCGCATGCACAGAACAGGGTTTGACTGAAGAGTGGAGCCAAGGCGAGATATGCACCTACCCTGCATATTTGAATTGATTGGTTGAACTTTTTTAGTCCCACTTTTTTTTTTGGACTGCACATGGCAGAGGACTGGGAGCCGCAGGAGATGGCTGAAAGAGCCGCATGCTCTTATGTGAACAGCTCACTGACAATTTCTGGCTATTTGATACTAAATAAATTGATTTTCAGAATGTTGCTCATACATAAATTGGGTCTGCAAACTTTTGGGATGGTGGATAGTTTCAATTCTGACAATGAATGATGGATGCTGTAATTGCTACAAGGGGTTCCTCATTTAAAAATATCTGCTTTGGTGGCACAACAGTTAAAAAACAGAACCAATTAACTTATGGAATGTTGAGAGAACCAAGAAGAAGTCTCACATGTTTGTCACTGGTATTGGAATTCCCATAGTAAATCTACCTCTGAAGATGAAATTAAAATTTGTATCTTTCTGAAATTACCAAGCTGCTATTGTTGCAGTAAAGCATTCTAACTCAATAAATATTACAGAATCATGAGTATTGTGGGTTTCTTCCTGAAACACATTCACAATTAAGGGGTCCTTGATGCTCTTTGAGCTCCGTTGCTTTCTTGCAGAGGTCTCATTACCCAAACTAGGTAACATCATCAATGCACTGATGTTACCTAGTTTGGGTAATGAAACCTCTGCAAGAAAACAACCAAACTTAAAGAGCACCAAGGACCCCACATTTCAACCTTGAGCTACAAATATTCTCCTTTATTGGTACATTCACAGTTCTCTAAGTAGCTATGAACATTAGTTGGCTCAGACACCACCAAGTAATGGATTTCAGGGAAGCATACTTGTAGAAAACAGTAATGAATCATTACAAAAGGACATTATTTGCATGTTGAAGGTCCACAGTTCCACCTAGGGGACTGTCTGTTAAGAAGGCATTAAAGAGGAGAAATAACAAAAGGATTCCTCTCAGCCAGATGGCTGGGCAAGATGGACCAACTGGCTTGCTTGGTACAAAAGGAACACAGCAAGAAATCAGTCACATTTCTTGTTATCAGAGGGACTCTAAAATGTCATATCTTAAACCACATCATTGTTTAAACCAGACTGTGGATATGTTCCAAGAAGAGGTCTTTTTTCAGCAGTGGCGTAGCGTGGGTTGTCAGCACCCGGGGCAAGGCAAGTAATTTGCGCCCCCTAACCCGTGGATTTTAGCACTCGAGTCTCTTCCCTCGCTCTCTCTCTGCACCGCACCGCACACCTGGCACCCCCCCCTCCACAGTGGGCGGCGACCCGGCGGCTCGGATCAGATTCGCACAGCCAGCACTGCAGTGAGAGAGAGTGAGTGAGCCAGGCAGGGGCAGAGAGCTGCGAGTGCGAGCGCGCCCCCCCCAGATGTTGCACCCGGTGCAGCCGGCCCCCCCTGCACCCCCCACGCTATGCCACTGTTTTTCAGTCAGTTACAATCACTAGTTCAACTCTAGGTAATTAAACTATGCTGTCAGCATAAGCAAAAGAGGCTCTGTTAAATTTAATTATATTGATGGGCATAAGCCGGGCTTTTTTTTTCTCACAGAACGCTCAGAACGGAGTTCCGGCACCTTTCTTGGATGGGTAGGCAAGGCGGGTTGTATGACATGTGTGAGTTCCAGCACCTTTTTGTTTTACAAAAAAAGCACTGGGCATAAGCAAAAGAAACCCTATACTGCCAGAAATCAGGGTATCTGCTAGGCAAGAGAAGACCTTCCTCTGTGTGGCTTCTAGTCTATGGAATGCTCTCTTATTCATTTTCCCCTTGATTTTTTTTTGTAGAAATTGACTGGGTAGTGTGTTGCCAGCATCTTCTTGTTTTCATTACATTGTTTCAATATTGATGGGGTTGGGTTTCCCCCCCCCCCCATTTAGTAAGTTCAAGTTTTTAACTTGCGTCAATGCTGTCTCTTCTTATGTAATCAGCCAATGCATGCTTTTCCTCTTCAAGAGTTTATTTGACTTGAAGTAAACCTTTGCCTCCAATTCTGCAGGGCAGGTATAGTCTATCAATATTACTATGGGGATGTAATGCATAATGAATAGTCATTAGCTTTCTTGTTTTTTTGGTCTAAATTGTTCAGTTCTGTTTGTGTTCAGTTAATAATTCCAGTAGTGTATCATATCACAGAAATGGCCCAGGTATTGATGGATTTGATGGTGTTTCCAGCATTCAATTTTGTCTTTACCAATTTTCTAACTCTTTGAACATATTCTTTACTAATCACATTTTTATCTTGTCAATATTCAACTGTAGAATATGCAGGTACTTGTAGGCTTCACCTTTCAGCATTTCAATTCCATTACTGTGTGTGATTTAACCCCTCTTTTATTGCTACTGTAGCACATTTCTCCAGGCCAAATTCCATTGCTATAACTGCTATAACTACAAATTTGCAACCAGCAATTTTTCTGCCTTCCACTGGATCATTATTTTCTAAAAGTCATATATTTTTTATTGACACCAGCTATTTCCAAACACTTGATGATCCAACTATGTGGTTAACCAAACTTTTTATAATTAATCCAGACCATATATAAATTGTTTTTTCACCTTTTGCAATTTTCCAAAAACATTTTATCAATCAGAAGTTGATCTTTTCCTTTTATTTCCTTTCTGTTCCACTAAACGATATTATAATCTTCTTAAATTATTTTGGATACAGGTATGTCTGTGAGCAATTTAAACATGTACACAAGAAAGTTATTGGCCTATACCAGGGGTAGACAACCTCGGCTCTTTTATGTCTCATGGACTTCAACTCCCAGAATTCCTGAGTCAGCTATGCTGACTCAGGAATTCTGGGAGTTTATTTATTTATTTTATTTTAATTCCATTTATATCCCGCCCTTCTCCGAAGACTCAGGGCGGCTTACAAGCTTAGCAGTAGCCTTCATTCTATGTATATGCCTGCTTATTAGGGCTTTCACACACACCCCAAGCGGCATTATTACAAAGTCAGCTTAATTGCCCCCAACAATCTGGGTCCTCATTTTACCTACCTCGGAAGGATGGAAGGCTGAGTCAACCTTGAGCCTGGTGGGATGCGAACCTGCACTAATTGCAGGCAGCTGGTGTTACTTAAGGAGGTATTAGCCCACTGCTCCACCAAGGCCCATGAGTCCATGAGTCATAAAAGAGCCGAGGTTGCCTACCCCTGATCTATACAGTTTCCTGGTGTTTTCCCTTTCGCTGGGACATTTTGAATCAAATAGGTTTAGCCAGTGATTACTCATTGCCGATGTCTTCTTTATACAGTATAATACTTCATTAGACTGTTTAGCTGTAATTGGATGTAAGATCTCAGATATTTGAGCCAAAAGTCATGCAAGGGATCATTTCTTGATGTCCAGTATTTAAACCTTTTCACTTCCTTTTTAACCATTTTTGCTATTCTTATTAGTACTTCCATTTGATTTTTATTAAATCCATCCTCAAATTCTTTTATCCAAAATTTTTATTATAGTCTTTTTGAATTTCCAATGAATCTTTCCAAAACTAAATTGTTTCCTTTTTGCTTGATTTTCCATTTTTAGTATTTCTATGGCCATTTATACTTTGGTAGAATTATCTGATATGATTGAAATAGCTGGTTTTGTTTAAATTGGAAGATTTATGCCTCATAGGCTTCAATTTTTCTCACTGTTGCTGCTTTTTGTTACTCTACAATTTTCAAAGCTTCTTCAATTTTTTTTTATACTAACGGGGGGGGGGGGGGAAAGGGGAGGGCATCAGTTCATAGGTTAAACAGAACAAAATAACAGATTTGAAAGGGACCTTAGATGTCTTGTAGTCCAACCCCCTGCTCAGGCAGGAAACCCTATTATCATTTCAGACAAATGGCTGTCCAATCTCTACTTAAAAACTTCCAATGTTGGAGCACCCACAACTTCTGGAGGCAAGTCGTTCCACTGGTTAATTGTTTTCGCTGTCCAAAAATTTCTCCTTAGTTCTAAGTTGCTTTTCTTTTTGAATAATATTCATCTATTGCTTCTTGTCCTGCCTTCAGGTAAATAGGTTGGCCCCCTCTTCTTTGTGGCAGCCCCTTAGATATTGGAACACTGCTAGCATGTCACTTCTAGTCCTTCTTTTCATTAAATTAAAGGTAAAGGTTTCCCCGCACATGCATGCTAGTCGTTTCCGACTCTAGGGGCCGGTGCTCATCACCATTTCAAAGCCGAAGACCCAGCATTTGTCCGAGGATGTCTCCGTGGTCATGTGGCCAGCATGACTAGACGCCAAAGGAGCATGGAATGCTGTTACCTTCCCACCGTAGTGGTCCCTATTTTTCTACTTGCATTTTTATGTGCTTTCGAACTACTCAGTTGGCAGAAGCTGGGACGAGCAACAGGCGCTCCCTCTGTTATGCGGCAGGCGGGATTTGACCCACCAAACTGCCGACCTTCTGATCGACAAGCTCAGCGTCCTAACCCACTGAGCCACCACGTCCCTAATTTAATTCATTAAATTAGATATACCCAATTCCTGCAACCATTCTTCATAGGTTTTAACTTCCAGTCCCCTCTTCTCTGTATTCTTCCTAGAATTTCAACATCTTTTTTATATTGTGGTGAACAAAACTGGACGCAATATTCCAAATGTAGTCTTACTAAGGCATTGCCAAGGTTGTTTCAGTGCTGATCTGTAGTGGCTCTATTACTGTTACTTCTTCTAAGTTATCACTTCTATAGCTCATATCAGCTTTTTCATTTATAATATGCAACGTATGTGAGTTTCTTCCTCTGCTCTACTATTATTTTGGGGCCTTCCATTTTCACAATTTTTCTGATTTTGTTTCCAGTTCTGCAACCTTGAATATTTTATTTCTAGTAATCTATCTCCTTTGGTCTGCTAATCATTTTTCAGTGTTATTTGATTCTCAGTAATTCTTTTCTAATGTTCAAACAGTCATTTTAAATATCACTGCTTTGTTGACTCTGATTTATAGCCTTGCCTATGGTTGTTGTTCCTCCATTAATCCTACAGGGCTAAGCTTTGGTTGCCCTTCCATATTTCCTGCATCTCATTGCCTACTTGTTGACAAATGTCCAGGAACTCATGGTCCATGATGACCCAGGTGGCAACAAGGATTCTTCTTCTATTTTCTCACCATATTAAATGGGTTGAGGGATACACTTGTTCTGCTAAGACCTGAAGGGATAACTTTTATTATTATGATGATTCATTGCATAGTCTGCTGGATGTTTAGATTGGCTTTGGCATTTTTATCCACCTATCCAGGCCTTCTGAATCTGGGAAAGGCAGATGTTGTTTGCTGGTGTTAAAGGCATTGTCACAGGATGGTAATGATGATAATGATGATTCTGCAACATCATTAGCTCAAAACATTTAAGCAGTTCCAACTGATATGCTAGTTATGAGGTTTACTGGAAAAAAAATAAAATTTTCTAGAATTATTGTATCAGTAACAATATCTGTTACTGCTATGAATAATTAACAGTAACAATATTTGTATGATTGTACCCAAAGCTGAATACAAGGTTACATCTTGAACAAAATGGTTAAAAAATAATGACCAGATATTAACTGGTACCTATAATTTTAGCTATTCTCTCACAATTTTCCAGTATTGAAAATTTATTACTGACATCTGGATTCAGTTCAATGTGCCCAGACATCTTATTTAATGATGTTCAGAAGTTAAGCTGACAGCAATGAGGACTGTGTAAACTTTGAAAATTTTCTGAATTTTTGGAATATTGTTTGGGAACTTGCAAAACTGCAGTGCTTCTACAAATATGGTCTAAACTAAAGTATTGTTAGTCTACCCTTCCCCTCCCCGCCAAAAATCTCTATTTGCCGTGAAATAAATTAAAACTGACACACCTACAGTAAATGGTATCCACCAAGTTTTATTCCATAAAGCATAGAGCAGACAATTTGCTTTGGATGTCTGACTTAAGTCTTGTAAATAATAAAACACATGAAAATGGCATGGACATAATTGGTACTCTTAGAAATTAAAAGACTTTATTGGATTGTAGTGATCGCTCAAGCAAATTATTTACTGTATTTAGTTATCATGAGTATCTTCGGTTTCATAATCAGTCAGTCTATTTGAATGGAGAAAAATACTCAGGCACTTTGTGCGATTGTGTGCGGCATAGTGAACAAGAGAAACAAAAGTGGAGAGTAAGCAAAGGAAGAGGTAATAGCCAAGCATGGTAAAGGTAAAGGTAACAATCTCCAAACAGCTTCATATTCCTGGTTGGTAATGTTGTCAAGACATTTATGTACCTTGAATCTGTACTGGGCACAGTGAAAACAGAAAATAAAGACATCCTGGAGCAAAACTTAATGCCCGGTGTTAGAAAGCTCTGCCTTAGTCACAGGTCATAGTTCCTCCACTAGGTTAATGACTCAAAACATACATCTAAGAAAACTCAAGAATGGTTGAAAAGTAAACACTGGAATGTTTTAAAGTGGACTCCTATGAGGCCTGATTTGAATCCAATAGAATAGGGGTCTTCAAACTTGGCCCTTTCATGATTTGTGGACTTCAACTCCCAGAATTCCTCAGCCAGGCACGCTGGCTGAGGAATTCTGGGAATTGAAGTCCACAAGTCATAAAAGGGCCAAGTTTGAAGACCCCTGCAATAGAACATCTATGGAAATAGCTGAAAATCATAGTTGAGAGAAGGAACCCATCAAACTTAAAAGAATTGGAGCAGTTTGCTCAAGATGACTGTGACAAATTGCCAGTTGAGAAATACAGAAGTCTGAACTTGATTGCAGTTACTGCATCAAAAGAGTGTGCTACAAAATATTAGGTTAGGAGTACCAAACATTATGCACATGCCATTTTCAGTTAGTAATTCATAACAATATGCCAAGTCATAGAGGTGGTCCTTGTTTAACAACCATTTCTTCAGCAACTGTTTGACTTTACAAAAGCACTGAACAAGTGGTAGCTATGTCCAATCTCCATACCTATGGCCGCTGCAGCATCCCTGTAGTCACATAATCACAGTCCAGATGCTCAGTGCCTGGCTGGCAGTTATAATACTGCAGTGTCCTCCAATCATGTGACTGTAATTTGTGACCTTTCCTGACAACATCCAAAAAACAAAGTCAATGGGGAAGCTGGCAGGAAGTTGCGATCAATGCGAAGTCCTTGCTTAATGGCCCACATAGTCCTCATTTAACGACTGCAACTGAGACATGGTTTTTTAACATACAACTGCACTGTTTAATGACAAAGTTTCCTGTCCCAATTAGCAACATTAAGCAAGGACTATATGTACATCAAGGGGAAAATCATCCTATTCTAAATATGCATTCAGGTAGGATAGTTTTGAAATTCTGGGTTAAAAGACTTTTCAATATATAGCAACTGTTGGTTGGTTGGTTCTTTAAGAAGAAGATAGTTAGCCTAACTATTGCTCATTGGACAAAGGATCTTACCGGTACTTAAAATACATTTTAATAAAAGTAAATATGCACAGGTCTACAATCTGTATTTCGTAAAAGTGAAATAAATTCTAAATAATTGGGTACTAGGAACAATTTCTGAATGATGTCCTCAATATAAAAACCCATAGCATACTACTGTCACTGAACTTCTGTATCCTGTGTTGGGAGCAGAATTTTTCAAGAGCAAAAGTTGAAATGGTATTCATACATAGTAAAAAAAAAAGAAAATATTACATAAGTTTCATTAAGTTCCATTAAGACAAAAACAATGGTTATATGATTTATTTATTTTATGTATGATCTATCTTACAGTTCTTTTACAGAATTCAATAATACATTTTCAGTTAATGAAAATTGAAGTAGATGAGTTATTGATGCAATGTCCAATTATTTAGAATATACACAGATACAAAAGAGCTCCGGAGAGGATGCCTTTTAAATTCTACTCTATTGTATCACAAAAGCAATAAGCCTCATTTAGACTAATTATAACTTTTTTTTACCTCATAATAGGTTTAGGACTAAGTTTCTGCCTCTACTGATTGTATATGAAAATTAAAATCAGACTAAATGTAATGATATTTCATAGCACATAAATGGAACAAAAATATGCTATTAGGCCAGCCTGGAACTCTAAAGCTGCTAATTTAAATCTTAATGTTAATTGCATAATAATAATTCCACCTAGAAGACTGCCTGGGTAATTTTTGCATTATTTTTCACCTCTCATTTTATCAACTATTTATTAATCTAAAATAGAATCTAAAGTAATTCTATTTTATAAAATTATAGGCCTATAATTAAGGAAAATTCCTCTGTTCTATAGAAGGGAGAACGATGGCAAGTTAAATGTTCAAGTGTTCAAAGTACTTTAATATGATGTTTTAGGTCCTCTTAGCCATTCCTGTAAGCTAGACTCAGTAAGATGTTAAAAGAAATCTAAGGATTACTGCCCAGTGCTGAGGTGAAATATGAATGAGAAACACCACATTCCCATGTATACACAAGATCAATTAAAAAACATCATATCTTAGCATCTGATTCATTTTTGCAATGTAATAGTACATTGCAAATTCTATGGGGAAAAATAATTTGTACTGGATCATAGTAAGATCTCAACATGTGAAGGCAAGAAAGGTTTGAAAAACTTTCTAACTGTAGGATCATTCTTGGATCAACTGTAGGACCTGTTAAAAATTGGTGCTATATTCATATGTACATTTTGTAGTACAATCCATGCATGACTGCTGGGAAGTCCATAGGCTCACTGTTAGAAAAGCTTATATAAGATTAATGATTGAATCTGAAATTGCTTTGGCCAACCATCTGATTTTTGTTCTTCCATCCCCTTTTGTCTCCTCAACTGCAATTCCTTCTGCCAGCATTCTGCAGCCAGTGTCAGAACAAAAAAAATATGTAACTTGTAGGTATAGTAATGCAAATAATACTACTTTATAATTTATTTCAATCTAGTTGTAGGATTTTAATGGTCAAAAGGAGAAGAGAAGCCATATAGCAGTAAGCTAAAGTAAGGTGACTGAGGTTTTAAGAGTTTGCTTGCATTGCCAAATGTAAGCCTGGAGTTTGTAACTCTTTCAACTGTCTGAATTTATTTGGAAGATGGTGTTGTATGGCTACAGTATCTAAACAGAGTATGGTGAAAGCTTTAGTTTACACAGCAGTGTAGCATATTTAAGTGCAATAAATTAAGAAATGCTCAAAATAGCGTATCCCCTAATACAGAGCTGCTCCTATTTTCAGATCTGGAAAATGTAATCCAAAAATTGTGAATATAAAATGAAAATGCCTGGAGGCAAATATGCTTCCTGCAATATGAATAAATTTACTACAAGATAATTTGCAACTTAACACACAGCCTGCTGTGCAAACTCTACAAATGTGGTTAATGTTCAAGCAGTGTTATGTGCATCCAGGCAATTCAGTTAATTCAGTAAACCATCATTCAGTTAACTATACGTGAATTACCATGGAAACAAAGCTATTATAAATTGCCTAGAAACTGGACAGTACTTAGCTATGGATCTGGCTATATATTCTTTTATTTTGTTGTTGTTGTTAGTTGCAAAGTCGTGTCCAAACCATCGCGACCCTATGGACAACATTCCTCCAGGCCTTCCTGTCCTCTACCATCTTCTGGAGTCCATTTAAGCTCACACCTACTGCTTCAGTGACTCCATCCAGCCACCTCATTCTCTGTCGTCCCCTTCTTCTATTGCCCTCAATCTTTCCCAGCATTAGGCTCTTCTCCAGTGAGTCCTTCCTTCTCATTAGGTGGCCAAAGTATTTGAGTTTTAGCTTCAGGATCTGGCCTTCTAAAGAGCAGTCAGGGTTGATCTCCTCTAGGACTGACCGGTTTGATCGCCTTGCAGTCCAAGGGACTCGCAGGAGTCTTCTCCAGCACCATAGTTCAAAGGCTTCAATTCTTTGCCGCTCAGCCTTTCTTATGGTCCAACTTTCACAGCCATACATTGCAACTGGGAAGACCATAGCCTTGACAATACGCACTTTTGTTGACAGGGTGATGTCTCTGTTTTTTAGTGTGCTGTCTAGATTTGCCATGGCTTTCCTCCCCAGGAGCAAGCGTCTTTTAATTTCTTGGCTACAGTCCCCATCTGCAGTGATCTTGGAGCCCAGGAAAATAAAATCTGTCACTACCTCCATTTCTTCTCCATCTATTTGCCAGGAATTAAGAGGGCCAGTTGCCATGATCTTGGTTTTCTTAATGTTTAGTTTCAAATTCTTTTATTTACCATTAGTGAAAAGATTATAACTTTTAATTTTATCCAGAATAAACTGGATCATAAAAAATTTAACTCAGTGTCAAATCAGTATATTTTTAATACAGTAATAAAAATGGTTAATATAGAAGGGCTAATCATTTCTCACTTAGAATGTAAGTTTAAATTAAAACAATCCTTATTATTTCAAATCTGCAGTTGTTTTTCCATCTAATTCTTAAATAATAACATATGTTAGTAGTTAGTTGAAGTTTTTAGTATTCTGCCAAATTGAACTTCTGCATACTGTTCGCAGTATCACGTAGCAGATGTATGCAGTGAGCCCAAAATATTTATAATCTAGAATACAAAATTGTTTATAAAGTTAAAAAAAGTCACAGTTCTTAGTACAAATACAATATAAGCAGCAGCAGAAGAAGGAAACCTGCGAAGATTACCATATCTGATTGAGACCCTCTGCACAAAGGACCCACCCAGCTTTAGGTCACACTAATGGTATTCAACCCAATTCAATGCCTGGATTTTGAGGGAGAATTGGGAGAAAAAGAGTTCTGCTCCTTAAAAGGTCTAGCACGGAAAAAATATAAATGGGTGTAATACATTTTTTCATGCAAGGGATTGAAATGCTTATGTAAACTAGACAACTATAATAGGATTAACTATATCAAGCATCATAGAAATCAATGCAAAGGTTTCGAGTTATGTTCTTTTCAATGCTTACTTAATGCAAATGCAAATATTGGGGTAAATGTAAGAATTGATACTCTTGCTGAATAAAGCACAGCTGAGTAAGGTGAAGGCATAAATGATTAAATCAAGGGTCTTGCTTATAATGTAAATCAGTAACTAGCCCACTGTCCATAACATATGGTCACATAGATGAGATAGTGGGCAACCTTAAGTTGTAAAGAACTGGAAAACTAAAGATGAGTCCTTCAATCTCAGGAACACAATGCTTGATTGGAGAGGCCAGCGATGGTCTGATTGCAAGAGTCTCCCTGATTTGCAACAGCTAGGTTGTTGATAAAATCCAAAACAGAAATATTTTTCATTTTGGCAATAACATTTGGGCGTTATCTTTGGTAAAACAATAGATTTTTTTAGAGAACCAGAATGAGAAAACGCCTTCTCAAAACCAGAATCAAAATAGTGAATTCATATCTGTTGGCTTCACTGTGGGAAAATGAATGAATGATTATTCTGATCCGTAGGTGGTCTGGATTTCAAGAAAATCCAGTGCAGAAGTAAAGTAGGACTATTCCATTAATTTTGCTAACTTCCTTTGATTCCTCTTTTCTCCAAAATTTCTATTTAAGCCAATTGTTACAGAAAAGCTGAAACTTTCAGAAGTATTGTGTAAGCTGGCCATTTTCTTCTTTTCTCCTTGCATTGCATCTTTCAGATAGCAGGGATAGTAGTTGCTATTGTTTTTCAGCTAGGAGTAAGTTAAAATAGCTTTAAGCTAAGCAATAAAAATAAATAACATGCACATTTTATCTTTATGCAATGTATGCTCTTCCTGTCTTACTTATTCATGAGCTGCAAGTGATCATATGGAAGCCGGAGGTGACTGAACTGGCATTACCTGTATATATTTTAAAAATTCTGTCAAGGGACGCAAATGCCAGTTTTCATACTATTCCTGATGTCCTGCCTTTGCACAATAGTTTTTGTTGTTGTTGTTTTAATTCTTGCTTCTTTTCTTCCATATCTTTTCCATCCAGTCTCTTGTTTGGATGTACTTCAGAATCTTGGCAAAAAGATGGAAAGTATCTCAAATAGTTAAATGAATCTTGCAGTTAGTCATTTGCCAGAGGACAGGGAGTAATAATTACTTTCAGATGAAACACTAACCAGATGCTCTAATCAAGCAACTGTGTATATGTGAGTGTGTACAAACATGTACGCTTGTAACTTTTCCTGTACTTATTTATACAGCATGTGAGGAAATACGTGAGAAATGACATTTAATCACGAAACAGATTTCCTTGTATTAAGCTACTATAATTAATTCTTACAATCTGTTCAATTGTCAAACAAAAGTCCACATAAGATGACAACTCTTAGATATTCCAAGTCATTGCACACAACTCTCATGAGCTGATTTGAAAGCACTGTTAAAGAGCTGAAAGCTCAGATATCAATACATTTTCAGTTTATGGATTAAATCTCAAGGGGTTTAAACTTAATGCAAAATTTTGCTACTTATTTTTTAAAATAGCTGTAGCACCAAAGTGGGTAATGTTACCGTATTGGGAGTGGGCTTCAAATTCTTCGTTTTCAGAGATGAGGTAAGAGTGGTGAGCAAAATACAATATGCAAAGCATAAAAAAAGTATGACCCTGCCATATGTTAGGGCTTGAGGAAAAAAAGAACCCAGCATTTAAAAAAAAAGACTCAAAAAATTAGGCTTTAGAATCCCCAATTTAGGAAGACCCACATTTCTACCTTTAAGATTCTTTTTGCCCATATTAGAGCAAATATTTTCACTTTCTGCCACATCATACCAAAAGGCAAAAAATCTACTGCCTTTGGAATACAGAGTATAGGAGGATCTTCTTGATATATTCCTAAAAATATGTTAGTTTAACTACATATATAGTGTTTTATGGTAGAGATTGGCACTGTAGAACTAATTGGACCAAGGACCCAATTCTTTCTAATAATTTATTATTTAAAGAATCTCCCAGGATGACTGGAATCGCTTCAAACCAAAACGCTCACTTCTAGCTTCACCCTTATTTCTCAAAATATGTCTCTGCCCAAAGCCACTCCAGCTAAAGATGCTAGCAGGCTGCAATATAAAGTCTCCTAGATCATTTATTTATTAAAGAAAGTAGCTGGAAAGTAAATAACAGGATTATATCTAGACTAGATAGGTGGGCTGCAAGAAGTATAGTTGTGTGGGGCTAGGGTGGGTGGGGTAGAATACACAGAGAAAAGGATGATTGAGAGATGAGTAAACAGGGAGAAAGTAGGCAGAATACATGGGGAAGGGAGAAAAAAAATCATGTGTAAATAAATATATTTATGTAAATGTAGAGAAAAGGAGTATATGCCCACATTCCTATAAAAAAATGGGCAGTTAGTTCTGAACGGTATGCGGGATACTCTTCCACAATTCTTAATTTCCCTATATCCTAGAAAGATTATTAGCTTACGTATATTTAGGGGAAACTAGGCTATCCTATGGTATACTGTAAGGGAAAGGATGAGGCAAATATTGTTATGTATACTAAGCTTTAGAATGTCATGCCTACTAATTACTAGGTAATATTTCTTGATAAACATAGAAAGTCTACGTTTCAATACAAAAACACAAAATACAATTAGTATTTTGCAATAGCTGTGCAAGTTACCAGTAATGACAAATCAATAAAAACACAAATTTAAGGCAAATGAAGATTTAAGTTCTACAAAAGTGTTAATTCTATCAATCAACTTTTAATTCTATTTATTTTGGATTTCTGTCTTGTCCATTAACCCAAATACTGGCACGTAATAAAAGCATATCATATAAAATCTTTCAGTGATGTAATTTGATTCTTTTTGCTAGCTATTTTTCACTGTTAAAATGAACGGATGTAAAAAAATGACATTGCCATAAGTGTATACTATAGGCCACCCAGGAAGTAGATGAACTTTTTGCTAGTTAGTTAACTAAAGTATGTAGGAAGCACATCAAAATAGTAATGGGGGCCTTTAATTACCCTGACATCAACTGGGAAACAAACTCTGTGCCAAGTGGAAGATCAAACAGATTCCTGACAAACCTAGCACACAACTTTGTCTCCCAAAAAGTAGAGATGGGAACTAGGGAATCAGCCATATTGGAGTTAATTCTCACTAACAGAGATGAAATAATAGAAGGTGTTGAAGACACAGGAACCTTGGGGGGAAGTGACCATGCAATGTTGGAATTCAACATTATGCAAGCACAAGCAATAGAACATAGTCAAACTAGAGTTTTGGACTTCAAGTGAGCAAATTTCAATAAAGATGTTGAAACTCTAGAAAGAGTGTAGAGAAGAGCAACAAAGATGATCAAGGGACTGGAGGCTAAACCATATAAAGAACAGTTGCTAGAATTGGGTATGTCTAGTTCAATGAAGAGAAGGACTAGGGCTGACATGATAGCAGTATTCCAATATCTCAGGGGCTGCCTGCCATAAAAAAGAGGGAGTCAAGCTATTCTCCAAAGACCTGACAGCAGGACAAGAAGCAATGGATGGAAACTAATCAAAGAGAGAAGCAACCTAGAACTAAGGAGAAATTTCCTGATAGAACAATTAACCAGTGGAACAACCTGCCTCCAGAAGCTGTGAATGCTCCAACACTGGGTTGTTGTTGTTGTTGTTGTTGTTGTTGTTGTTATTATTATTATTGTTGTTGTTGTTGTTATTGTTATTGTTGTTCATCACACAGCCAGATGTTTAGACTGGATTTGGCATTTCTGTCTACCTATCGAGTTCTTACCAAGGACCTGGGATAGGCAGATGTGGATGTTTGAATTGATGGTATTACAGATATCGTCGCAGGATGGAAGCTGTTCCTAATAATGCCACCTTTTGCAATTGACTGATGGCGAATTTGTCAATGCCAATGGTGTCCAAGTGGTGCTCCAGTTGTTTTGGGATTGCACCCAAGACGCCTATTAGTATGGTACTAAATTATTGATCATTGTACAGTCAGCCAGATGTTCAGAATGGATTTGGCATTTTTGTCTACCTATCGAGTCCTTACTAAGGACCTGGGATAGGCAGATGTGGATGTTTGATGGTATTATAGATATCATTGAAGGATGGAAGAAGTTCCTAGTAAGGCCACCTTTTGCAATTAACTAATGGTGAATTTGTCAATGCCAATAGTGTTCAAGTGGTGCTCCAGTTGTTTTGGGATTGTACCCAAGGTGCCTATTACTATTGGTACTACCCTTGCTTGCCTTTGCCACAGTCTTTCTATTTCTATTTGTAGGTCTTTGTATTTTGTTATCTTCTCCAGTTCTTTCTCGTCTATTCTGCTGTCTCCAGGCACTGCCACGTCCACTATCCAGACTTTTTTGTCTTTCTTATCGACAATTGTTAAATCCGGGGTGTTGTGTTGCAGATGCTTGTCTGTTTGAATTCTGAAATCCCAGAGCAGTTTAACTTTTATCATTTTCTATGACTTTCTCTATTTTATGATCCCACCAGTTCTTGCTTACAGGCAAATGATATTTCTTCCAGATCTTCCAATTCACCATTGTTGCTACTTTGTCATGCCGCTGCTTGTAGTCAGTCTGTGCGATCTTCTTGCAGCAGCTTACCAGGTGGTCCACTGTTTCTTCAGCTTCTTTGCATAGGCTGCACTTACTGTCTGTTGCTGTCTTCTCAATTTTGACTTTGTATGCATTTGTCCTTAAGGCTCGCTCTTGTGCAGCCAGAATTAGTCCCTCGGTCTCTTTCTTCAACTTTCCTGCTCTTAGCCATTGCCAGGTCTTGTTATTATCTGCTTTCCCAGCTATTTTTTTTAAATGTACTGGCCATGTAGTGCTTTGTCTTCCCATCATCATTATTGATCATTGCACAGTCAGCCAGATGTTCAGACTGGATTTGGCATTTTTGTCTACCTATTGAGTCCTTACCAAGGACCTGGGATAGGCAGATGTGGATGTTTGATGGTATTACAGATATCATTGCAGGATGGAAGCAGTTCCTAGTAAGGCCACCTTTTGCAATTGACTAATGGCGAATTTGTCAATGCCAATGGTGTTCAAGTGGTGCTCCTGTTGTTTTGGGATTGCACCCAAGGCACCTATTACTATTGGTACTACCCTTGCTTGCATTTGCCACAGTCTTTCTATTTCTATTTGTAAGTCTTTGTATTTTGTTATCTTCTCCAGTTCTTTCTCATCTATTCTGCTGTCTCCAGGCACTGCCATGTCCACTAATCAGACTTTTTGTCATTATTATTATTATTATTATTATTATTATTATTATTATTATTATTATTATTATTATTATTATTATTAATTGGTAGTAATTGATCAGGAGAAATTTATTGTAACTGATCAGGAGAAAACATGGAGTCATAATGGACAGTTCAATAAAAATAAAAATCCAGTGTGTATCCATATAAAACAAAAATAAATTCCATGCTATTAGGAAGACAATTGGAAATAACAACAGTATAATAGTAACAGTAATAATAATTGAAACTGCATTTGGAGTATTATATGCATCTGAAAAGAATTTTAAGAACTGGGAAAATTGCAAGAACTAAAAATATTAGCAGAGGAATAGGAGGAATTCCTCTGCAAGGAAATACTAGTGTCTGGAATTTTTTAGATTGGAGTAAAGGTGGGCAAGGGAAGCTAACAGAGGTATATAAGCTCATACATAATATAGATTGTAGAGCTAGAACTAGCCACTCAATAAACATAATGAAGGACATTCAGGACCAATAAAGTACTTGCTTGCACAACTTAACTTGTGGCTTTCTTTGGTGCTGTAGTATGGTGCACTTTAAAATACCTTTAAAAAGGAATTGGACAAATTTATGGAAGATCAGGTTATCACTGGCTGATTATTTGCTCCAGAATCACAGAAAGCAAAACTAGTTACTAAAAAAAGCAGAACAGGTTATTATCCTCCTGTCCATCTAAGCCTGAACATAACTGGTTTGTTACTGTGGTACACAAAATGCTTAACTACTTGTGCACTGGAAAGAGTGCAAAAAAGAGCAACAAAAATGATTAAGGGGCTGAAGGCCAACACATATGAAGAATGGTTGCAGGAATTGAATATGTCTACTCTAGTGAAAAGGACTAGGGATGATATGATAGCAATGTTCCAGTATTTGAGGGGCTACCACAAAGAAGAGAGGGGTCAACCTATTTTCCAAAGCACAGAAGGCAAGACAATAAACAATGGATGGAAACTAATCAAGGAGAGAAGCAACCTAGAACTAAGGAGAAATTTCCTAACAGCGAGAACAATTAACTACGTAGTCGAATGACTTGCCTTCAAAAGTTGTGGGTGTTCCATCACTGGAGGTTTTAAGAAGAGAGTGGACAGCCACTTGTCTGAAATGGTATAGGGTTTCCTAATAAAGCAAAGAGTTGGAGTAGATGACCCCCAAAGTCCCTTCCAACTCTGTTATTCTGTTATTATTAAGCCATCAGCCTGATCTAGATTTCCTTGTGTGATTTTATGTAAAGAGGGCAGATGTTCCTGTATTGCCTGGGAGTTTTTGTTCAAAACATCTTGAGGGCACTACACTGAAAAAGGTAAACGGCAATAGAGAACTTAGTATGACATGATTGGATTAATACCTCAAGGAATCTTCACTAACCTATCCTTAATTTGAGGAAGGTTAGGGCTATTAGATTTGATTGCAAAAATCCAGATGACACTTAGATCTGCAGAGGAATTGGATTTTTGCTATCTAGTAACATCTGATAGGATGTTCCAAAGTATGTCATGTCCACATTTAAGATACAAACAATTAACATATTCTAAATTGTACTTACAAAGGCCTCATATTATTATTAAGTGTCAAGGAAACCTGCTTACAGTCTATAATGTGACATGAGGCAGAAATACCAACTGGTAGGCCTTCTATATGAATATCATAAACTTCATAAAGCTTTTAAAACAACACTATACCAGAATGTGTATTTCTTGTAAGAATCTGAGGGATTTTTATTGTTTATCTTGCTTTTATTTTGCATTTTTAGTCTTTTTGTATATCACCTAGAGCAGGGGTAGGCAACCTTGGCTCTTTTATGACTCATGGACTTTAGCTCCCAGAATTCCTGAGCCAGGAGTTGAAGTCCACGGGTCATAAAAGAACCAAGGTTGCCTACCCCGACCTAGAATGTCTATGGATAGGGACAGGTTACAAAAAACTGAAATAAATAAACAAAGCACATAAGCAAGCTTACATGTTAATTTTAACTGTCAGAATTCTCAGCAATAACCATGCTGTTTGGAAATTCAGGAAGCTGAAGTCTATGTATTTGCAAGATGCTCTCATATTGGCAAAAGCTGCTTTAAATAGAATAGTTTTGGAAAGAGCAGGTACATAATGCATCTTCCTTTAGAAAATGGCAAATATTTGATACCTTAAAAATACCACCACTGTGCTTCATCCAACTCAGTGGGAGTTACTTCCAAGGAAATAACGTACAACAAAAATATTGTGCTCATGGGCATTTATAACATTCAACATTGTTGAAATGGTGGTGGCAGATCAATTCCAACAGATTCTACAAGAATAGAATTGGGTGTTGTTTGGAGACAGAACTGGTTTTTTCACCTCATTCAGGACTTGGATGGGGAAAGTGCACCTCTCCCGATCTCTTTAGATACTTCATCAGCTTTTGATGTCATCTAAAATAGTATCTTGTTGGATTGCCTTCTGTGGTTGGAGATTGGAGGCATTGGTGGGCGATTTCAGGCAGCTGATGTAGGGAACAAAGGTTGGTTTGGTGGACCTACTTTGCGGAATTCCAAAAATCAGTCTTCTGCCTCTTGTTTTTTAATATCTATATGAAGCCACTGAGTGAGGTCATCTGACAGTTTAGGATGGGGTATTGTTATTACGATGATAATATCTAACTGCACATTGCTACCCTGTAGGAAACATGCAGCCAACATCTTGTCCCAGTGTCTGGAGGTTGTCAAGGTCTATATGGGAAACAGGTTGAAGCTGAACACAAAAAAGACAGCAGTACTGCTTGTTCACTGAGGTTCTCCATTAACATCAATGTTGTCTCTGTGTAGGTATGCACTAGCCATGAAAGAGAGGTTTAGGATCTGGGAATCATTCTGTGGCTAGTACAACATATGGAAGCTGTTGCTAGCCATTTTAATTGATGCATCAACTGTGGCCTTATCTAGTGCTTAGAGGATTTCAATAACTCATGTCGTTTATTAAGAATACAAAGTTCTAGATGTCAAAATGTCTACATTTCAGGGGAAAAGGCAGAAGTACCCTATTTTTCTCTTAAAAATTTGTCTTAAAAGTATAGTGATTAATTAGCAGAATCAGACAGGATGAAATTAGAATTGAGTTAATACTTGTTTTTCCAGGTGAACATTCGTAGTGGTAAAAATATTCCTTAGAATATGGTCAGCATTTCAGCTATTTCAATATTAGTTTGTATTACATACTGAAATGATTGACAGCTGAAGTTAGGAGAAATAATGAATATTTCAATGTAAAAAGGTATTAAATCCACCTTAGCTAGACTCAGCACAATCACCTAATGCAAAAATATCTTTATCAGGGATCATCAATGCTGCACCTCACATTATGCTTAAAAGATGTGTATCTTTTAAAGAAAAATAGGGGAAAATATTTCAAGATAACCAACTCCTTAAAGTCGTGTTATATGAGATTTCATGAGATTTGAGAAACACATTCGCATTTTCAATTTTTGGAATTCTCGAGGAAGATTTCATAGGATTTCACCTATCTAAAAATAATTTTCTCTCTCTATGTTTTGCAATTGTGCAATCACTGAAGAGTGCATAGTAGAACCTACAATGAGTTTGGACAGCTACATGGGGAGAATGACGTTTGATGTCATGGGTATGCCACAATTTAGATATTTGCATTAAAGGTTTAGACGCAAGTACATAAGGATGTCATTTATGTGATGTCGCTGCCCATGTGTCTTCATTTTGATAAACCTGCTGTGTCACTCACCATGTGTCACTCACAATGTTGCTGTTGCTGATCCAATATATATGAATGCATTGAATTCATTGTCAACAACAGATCAGATAATTCTAGAACAAGAATATTGGAGTCAGCTGAAATAGCAGAGAAGAGCTGTAAAACCAATGAATTATGAGAAAGTTCTCAGACTCAGCTCCTGGCAGATTTTGAAAAAGCTTCTGACTGAAGTTTGTGATAAGCTCATGCCAATGAGCATAAAGAATACTGGATTCACATATAAGCACAACCGTGGTTTATTAGATAAGTCACAATTGATTGAGTTAATATATCATGGGTAGTTCATTTCATACACTAATCCAAAATCGAATAACAGAATGGCTTACTGTAATGTGTTACTGTAATGTGTTAATCCAGCCACTCTAAAGTCACTTCCTATGATTCTATGCTCTAGGTCAGAATCTGAATTGGTCAATATGTATTTTCTTTCTTACAGTGAACCATTGTTGCTATTATATATGGCAGGAAAGAATCCCCTTTATTTCAGGAATGGCATTTCAGAACCAGGAAACTTCTAATGCATGTACAGAATGTTGCTGTCAATCATTGGGCCCTAGCTATGTGCAGGCTTAAAAATACATTAGAAGTATTTTTATTATGTTTATGAATGGAAGGGAAAAAATGCCAATCTTGTGAAGTGGTAGTCAGTTGGCTGACTGCATCAGCTAATTTGCATGCAGAGAGGCAGAATAAGAAACAACGACTTCAGTTATTTGTAAAGACAGTTTTATTAGAAGTGATTTCACTAGAAATATAGCTAGTGATTGTAAAGGGCAAGGCTACTGGCCAAAATTGACAGGTATAGACCGAAGATTTAAGAGATGAGGAACATCCACGCTCCATGGCTAACGTCATGATCATTCAAGAAATTAAGGACTTCATATCAATCCAGCAAAGTAAAATTTCCAAGTGTCCCCAAAGCCTACTTTTTCCAGAATCATTTGAAAATATACATAATGTAGGGCAGGGGTCCTCAACCTTGACAACTTTAAGACTTGTGGACTTCAACTCCCACCTTTGCTGGCTGAGGAATTCTGGGAGTTGAAGTCCACAAGTCTTAAACTTGCCAAGGTTGAGGACCCCTGATGTAGGGAACAGCAGATAATGGTACACAGAGGTGTGTTAAGAAACTACACTTTTAAAAAATACTTCAAACAGTTAGACCAAGACTATGTGAAGTAAATTGCCTTCATATACTTTAAGATCCGTACAAAAGGCCCTTCTGAAAGTGTCCCCACTTTCAGAGGTTTGTCTATTGAACAGATGGGAGACAAAATTTTGCTGTGTTGCTCCCAGTTTACTAACTGTATTCTCTTGGAGATGAATTGCCTTTAGGAAGTCTGTAAATAGGTCTTTCTTTTGCTTGGCCTTTGGTAGTGAAAATTATATTATTCATGTTTTCATTTACATTTCTACATATTTTCTGTAGTTTGCTTTTGCGTGTACCTGTATTGTTTCAAAATGTAAATGCCTTGAGTGTTTCCCAAAGGTACTTTTCAAAAGCCAACTGGGCTTTCTTGAACTGGAACAAGAAAGTCCAGTTGCCTTTTGGGACAACCATGACCTGGATGATTGAGAATCTCCATCAACGCCTCGAGTGTTTATTCAAACAGAAAAATCAGCACATAGAATAAGAAAAAAATGAAAAAAAAACATACAGAAGAAAAATCCCTTGTATGAGTAGAAAGTGTTCTCATTTGCACAAGGGAAAATCTCCAGCTTTCACTGATCTCCTTTCTCCCTTGGTCTTTCTGGGTCTAAGTAACAGCAGCAGGCAAGACGCAGAAAAACCTTGTCATTCAAGTGGAAGCAATTGCAGTTGTGCTTTCATCTATACAATTTGGGGAGGAAAAATAAAAGCTTTCATTTTTGTTGTTTGTTGCACTTTGGCAGCAACCACAGCCTTTGGTTCTACCACTGTGTTCTCTGTTTTTAGGAGATTAATTGACCACAACACATAGTAAATAAAAATCCTACCCTATATCTAGATGTGAACTATTAGAAATTTTACAATTTTTTATGGATTGGGCAATAATTACTGTAATAAACTTCATCATGTTTATCAAAGGCTATTTAACATATGAGACCTGAATAGCAATTAACAAGACAACTTCAGTCTATAAGGTGCTACAAAGTGTAATTTGAAAAACCTGTGATCTATCTGCAATCAGATGTTTATCTACATGAGGTGGTACGAATGTAGGAAAATCACTGCATGATTAAGAACGGAGCAAATAAATATTTATTACAAATTCTGATGCTTTTTTAAAACTAGAAATGTTATCTATTATATAACGTAGCACTACATTTTTAGGTCATCAGACTGGTTAATATTAAGAGTTGCTTATGTGAGGTACTACACAGTACCTCAGTCACTAGGAACGGTAACATGAGAACACCTTTTTGAAACTCCTTAAGGCAGTCACACCTGTTTTTGGCTTTGTACAGCTATTGCTTCTTTTTAATCACAGGAAAGATACATTTAGTTTAAGAGAATGCATTCATTCTCCATGTGAAGTACCTAAGAAGATTAAGATCTTCTTGCAAGTGATAAATATTTTAATTATATTTTAATTAAAGTTGTATGTGTGTATGTGTATGTCTCTCTCTCTCTCTCTCTCTCTCTCTCTCTCTCTCTCTCTCTCCCTCCCTCCCTCTCTCTCTCTCTCTCTCTCTCTCTCTCTCTCTCTCTCTCTCTCTCTCTCTCTCTCCATGACATATTTTTCTAAAATTCTTTTTCTCCTTTTGGCTATAATTTTTTTAAAAAAATTTCTTTCCTGTTTTCTCATTTATTATGACGAGGTGAAATCTAGTTCACCAGACAGAGAATATTTAACGTAAACATGAGAGATGCTCATTGGTAAACTTTACAGTCACTATATTTCAAATGCAATTTAGCACTGTGAAATTGCTTCCGAGATCGCTTGAGGCCATGTTAGAAAATATTTCTCCTAATGTGTAAGAGAAGACAGTTTAATGCAAACTTGGATGGATTATAATACAGAGTTTTGTTCAAAGTAATGAAAGGGCAAATAGAAATGAATGTCTTGGCTACCTAGAAAGTTTTTCTTTAGATTTCAAAAGGAAGAACAAAACAGAATTAAATCCCCCCCTTTTTTTTAACCAAATGCTGGTTGTTTCACATTCTTTTGATGAGTTTTTTCCTCATAAAAATATTATTGGGACCTGGTTATAACAATCAACTTAGAAGCTGGAAAACCATGAGTTTCATTTCCACCTTAGCCATGAAAGCCAGCTGTATGACCTTGAGCCAGTCACTCTTGTCTTGTCTTGGCCCAACTCACCTCACAGGGCTGTTGTTGTAGGGATATATTGTGTATTGGATATATTCGGTGCCTTGAGTTATTTGTAAATATCATAAAGGCGGGATACAAATAAATAATATGTTTGTATATTTCTGATTCTGCTTACTGGCACTGAAAATGCTTTTTCAGTGCTGTGGAAAGTATTTACAAAAAGAGCTGTTCCTTCAGGTAAGCTTCGGTAATGACATGTACGACAATGGTCTAGAAGATGAAACAATATTTGGTTAAACATATGGCAGTTTTCTAAGCCTACTTAAGTACAGAAGCAAGCATTCATTGATACCTTGGAGATAAGTCCAAAGCTGTGTGTTGTGAAGGGATGGAGCTCGTACTTTCAATTCAAAGCATAATAACAATTTTCTAGTGCCATTTCTTTAGGATGTTAATGTTATGTTATGTAAACACTGCTATAAAGTCTGTGGAAAGATTAGTAGATACCTTTTGCTGATAAAAATGAACAAAAATATAAGCATTAAACAGATATATATGGTTTCCTTCAAAACTGAGATAAATACTTGGGTGGTCAAGTATCTGTCAACTTAAAAACAAACCATAGCTATCCAAAATAAAACAATGCTTTCAGCATTCTTGGATACATACTGTACATACATATGTGAAGTATTCAGAAAGAAAGATGGAAACGGGTTTCCACAACCTACTGAAAGCTGAGAAGTAGAGCTTAAAAACATTCACTGACGAGTAAGCACTTAGCACTACAAAACAAACAAAGAGTTTGCTGCTATCCTTCATTTGTAGCATAGGGAACTTATACATGGACTATCATTGCAACAGTAAACACCCCCCCAACCCTGCATATTTTTATTGATTTCTTTGTGTAGTATTTTAGCTAGGCGGGAGAAAAATAATATCTAAAGGAACAAGGTCAGGCAGACAGTGAGAGCAAAATATTTGGTTGCGTGAATATGAAAAATGTGTACTGGTATTGCTTGAAAATAATGTAGCGTTTATAAGCTATGCAGAAACATATCAGTTTTCAAATTAAAAGACCATTAAAAATTTAAAAAATGGCCTGGCAAGGATTTATACTTCCTTGACCTACCAAAAATGGGTTACTTTTTAAAGAGCAACCAATTGGGGATTCGGAAGATAAATAATTAACTGGCTCAGCTTCTAATATGCTGAGAAAAGGGACTGAAGTGAGGTGCTAATTGTGAAGTTAAAATCCCCCCCCCGAAATGAGAGGCTTGAGAAAGGAAAAATGGCATTTCTCTCCCATATTCTTTGCCTGATAACAAGTCAGAATAATTACAATAATAATAATAATTACAAAGTTGATTACAGTATTAACTGAAGCTTCGAATGGGACCATTCCATTTACAGTGAGCATACAATGAAAATTTAGGCTTTCTTAAAATAAAATATGCAGAGGAAACTATGACCATCTATATGGTATAAATAACCACGCCATTTCTATTCAAATTCAGGTAGTCTGACACCTAAATGCTTTAAAGGCAGACCTGACAATCTTTCAAATTAACTTCTGGATGTTAAGAGAATATGACTTCTGTTAAATGATGAAGAACTGCAGAGGGATTGATAGTTTTCTAATTTATGCATTATGAACAGTTATTTTTAAGGCTTCAAGCTTTGTAGGGTGTGTGCAGAAATTATTTATTTTTAGATCATGCCTTTGGGAAAAAGATAAAAATTTAGGCTTTAGGCTTGTGAATGCATTTTATATTTTTAAGCTTCTGTAAACTCTGATGCCACAAAATCCCAAGCAACTGAGTTTACTTTTCAAGAAGTCGAAACCAAGATCATTGGGTAAGGAAGAAAAACTATTATGATGTGGAAAACAAGGAAATGAAGAATGAAAGAAACAACTATGAACATAAAGTGAAGATAATTCCTTAAGTCAAATCTTAAGGAAGATTTACATGGACTGCAGAGAATAACAATAAAGTAATAAAAAGTCCAAATTTACTATTAGTTCCACATTACTTTTTAAAGGTTCAGTAAGGAAAGGTATTTAGACACTTGCATATATACCTGGCATTAATCTCTCATCTGTTTTCCAAACTGTATACTTTTTTTAAATCAAAATGTGTACTTCTCAACATTAATACAGCCTTCCTAACTTTAGTATTCTCTAAGTTCTCTAAAAAGCATTTGTAAGGCTTTTTTATACTTCTAGATTGAAATCAGGAACAAATCTACATTTTTATGCACAGCCACATTCACGCTTACTAAAATGCATGCTACTGTTTGTCATTTTTCCTCAGAAGAGATAGGCCTCGTTTGTATTTGAATGTAAACATTTGGAAAATCCAGGACTCTAAACTACACGGAGTAGCTGAAAAAAACTTCCTGAGAGAAGGTAATGGCTACAACAGTGGGTATGTTTATATCAATTGTCAGCAGTTCAGGTCTTCTTGAAGATAACTGCTTTATATGACTGTAAATTGGCGTTATGTTATGAGAACCACGGACCAAAACCAAACCAAAATTCTGGTTAGTTTGTTTCGTGGGTTTAGTCAAAGAATCCAAGAACAACCTATCATACTGACAGCTTTGTCTCCATCAATATTCTATATTATATCTTCAATAGTCACATGGTTTTTTTTTCTCCACAGTTTTGACAAGTCAGTTGCCATAACTGACCATGTTTTCCTCACAGCAATGTAACAAAATTGCTCAGTTTTTTAATTATTATTATTTAACTATTAAAGAAAATGGTCCCTATTTGGTAGAGTGAGCTCCTTGGAACATCTGTTGGGCTACTGGTGGATAAAGTCTCTCTGATTTGCTCCAACCTGGAGTCAATAGGGCACTCTGATTCCGGGGACATGGTTTGGGAGGGAGGTAATTTGGAATGAGTTGAGCTGGTTACTCCCAAGGAAGTGAACAGGATTCTCTTGCTGTCAGTTTAGCCACCTCTTTACTGAATCTGGGCCCCTCCTATATCATAAAAGCATCCAGGAAAATGATCTGCAGTTAGATCCAGGCTTAGTATCAGCTTCTCTAAAGGAGAACGTGCTAGTGTCTGCTTTGAAAGAAAAAAAAAACATGTGCTCCTTCCTCAAGAGGCCATCTTTGGATCCAACCGTTTTTGACAACTACCAGCAAGTACTCCACATTCTGTGTTTGGGGAAGGTTGGTGAGAAGATGTTTGGTCTGCAGCTAATAAGTCTGGAGAAAACAGATTATCTAGACATGTTTTGATGGGGTTACAGGCCAGGATTTTGTACCAACACAGACTTAGTTATAATTGTTGATAATTTGTAGTGGGATTGAGGATGCCATTCTTGTGCACCCTGATCAACAATTTTTATATCAGCCACAGCATCCTAATGCCATGGGTTCAGGATTGGGCATACCATTTTACTGTGGTTCTCTTCTTTTCTCTTGGGTTGATTAGGTGAAGAGATTTATTTATATATTTGTAAAATTTATTGGCTGCCCATTTTACCTCAAGGTAACTCTGGACAGCTTACAATCGTAAGAGACCACAACCTATTTGGTAAGCTGCAGGGTACTATTCTGTCTCCGTTTTTCAACAACTATATGAAACCATTGGGTGTAGTCATCACTTATCTGGGATCAGTAACCTTATGAAACCCAATTGTATCAACTCTGGACCAGCCAAGTGAGGTTGTAAATGTTCTGTTCAGGTTCCTGGAAGCTGTGCAGATTTGGATGAGGAGGAACTACCTCTGACTCAATCCTATCAAGATCAAATGACTGTGAAAGTTTGCACTGCCCAGAATTTGGGATATTCCACTTTTGGTCTTGGATGTGATAGCACAGGGGTCCCTAACCTGTGGCCCACTATTTGCAACTAGGCCGTGGGCCAGCACACATACACACACGTGCAGTTCCCCATGTGAGCATTGGGCTGGTGTATGTGTGCAGCTTGACTCACACAAACAGCAAGCTAACACACAAACGGATTCATAGGCAGATCTACTTGTAGTTGACCTGTACGTGCATGCCCGAGTGCTGCCCTGCTGTTTGCGTGAATCGAGCTATGTCGCATGCAAGAGCTGGCCCACCGCTCAGGTGGCCTGGTTCCCCTCTCCCCAACCCAGGCCGCCAAACCACAAAGGTTGGGATCTGCTGGGGTAGCACTTCCCTTCCAAGGTTGGTGCACAATGTGGGGCTGCTGTGCAGGCAGCTGCAGCAACTGTCAACTTTGAAAATGAGCATGGCTTTGGCCATTTTCCCTATTCATTTTCGGTTGACACATACAAAGGGGAGAGGGGGGATTGCCAGGTGCTTTGCTAGTCAAAATAATCTTTTGTCCCTTGGGAACCAAGGTCAATGGCTGTTCCTGAGACTGCTGGCTGGGCATTTCGTGAAAAGCCCTCCAAGATGTATTGGGGAACGTAGTTGCTTGCATAGCTTTAGAGGTGGGATTTCTTAACTTTGTATTGGGGATTTGTTACGTTTGTCTTTAGACTTGGTTTCACTTTTGATGTGCCAATACTTTGTAACTAATAAACATATTCTTTGAGGAATTTCCAAGCCTCAGAGTTCTGCTTTGTCTCTCTCGGAACCATGACAACTTTATCTGCTGTACCAGTTGCACCAGCATCCCCAACCTTTGTGGCTTGGTGGCCTGGCTTGGAAGCTGCGCACGCATCCGCAAGTTCAGCATGCTCATCGGCCGTCTGCTTGCACAAGCTGCACACATGTGCCAGCCCACTACTCACACGGGGCTACGTTGAAGTGTGTGTCAGCCCATGGCCCAGTTGCGAATAGGCCACGACCCAGTAATAGGCTGCGAACTGGGGGTTGGGGACCCCCAAGTTACATCATCAAATTGGGGAGAGGTCTTCAGTCATTCATACTCAACCTTGACGCCCAACACACTGTAGTTGGGGCTGCTGTTGAAGACCACCCAGAAAATTCAATTGATATGAGATGCAGCAGCACAAGCAGATGGGTGTGCTATGGTATGCACATTACATTTTTGTTGCATGAGCTGCACTGCTTTGCAGTTTGATTCCATGTGCAATTAAAGGTGCTGGCTGTTATCTATAAAGTCCTATATGGCATAGGGGCTGATTGCTCAAAGGACTATCTGTCTCCTATATTTGCCTGGCCAATTTGATCTTGCAGTGTTAGTGTGCTCCAGATTCCCCTGACTAAACAATATCACTATCAGGACTTTGAAGTGTGCTTTCTCTGTAATAACTCCTCCCCTCTGGAATGAGGTCCCCCCACACACATACATGAGATCTGGAATCTGTTGTTATTAGGAAGGGCTGTGAAGACCTGGCTCCTCATAAAAAACCTTTAGCAAGGGAGAGTGAGACCCTTTGCTTCATTTGTTCTGATCTGAAATGCAAGCCATCTTTTATGGGTTATTATAATTATTTTGATTGCTGTAAGATGCTCAGTCATTGGGAGCAAGGAAAAATACAAGTTTTAAAAATTATTATTATTATGGCTGGTTACACAATGTTTAGATTGGATTTGACATTTTCATCCAGCTTCTGAGTCCTTTCCAAGGACCTAGCTAGAATAGACAGAAGTTTTTGTTTAATGATATTAAAGTATTACTATGATTGGATACAGTCAGCCAGATGTTTAGGCTGGATTTGGCAATTTTTAATCTGTCTATTGAGTCTTCCCAAGGACCTAAGTTAGGCAGATGTTATTTGATGTTAGAGGTATCATTACAGGATGTAAACTGTTCCAAGTTAAATGGCTTTTTGCAATTTTGTCAATGTCAACAGTATTTAAGTGTTGCTCCAGATATTGACCACCATCAGCATTTACAAAATCACTACCAGCCATTATAATTATAAGTTATTATTTTAACACTGTGTTCCTAAGAGTAGTTGAGGAAATTCTACAAATATGTGGACATGTGTGGTGGAATCAAGTAAGAAATATCATGACCAGCAGGCACTGAATCAGGAAATTTTGTGGAGTCTTCACTGGAATTATCAGCAATAAAAACCATAGTAGGCATAAATCTAACTGCCTAGGTATTAACTTAAAGTAAATAGAATGATCTAGGGCAGGCATGTCAAAATGCCAGCCCACGGGCCAGGCATGTTATCATAAAACCGCGCCCACCCCATTGCCGTCAATGGGGAAAAAGTGACATCACGAGTTTGACATGCCTGATCTAGGGGACAGAAAGAAGTCAAAATATTTCTGCAAGAATTGGCTAAGTATTTAAATCTTCTGGATCCAGCTTACTCTCTAGGGCAGGCATGTCAAGATCGCGACATCCCGTGATGTCGTGTGATGTATCGGGACTTTTTCCCCATTGCCAGCAATGGGGTGGGTGTGGTTTCAGCATGATGCATCTGGCCTGTGGGCCAGCAGTTTGACATGTCTTCTCTAAGGTTAAGCAATGCAATTTATATTTATTGCCAAAGTTCCTTTCATCTGTGAACCCAAATGACTGGGAAAGAACTGGGTCTGTTAGGCTTTGTCTAAGCAAAAGGCAATTCTAAATTTCTAATGTCATATGTTTAGTTTATTTTAGTCTTCCTTATTTATTCATGTAAGTTAAAAAATATGGTCTTTCCAATTCAGACCTGGGAAAGTCCTTTTTGCTACTTATTCTTTCTTAATCATCCCATTTTCAAAGTCTTTGCCCACCTTTCTATAGATCTGTTCTATCAGACTAATCTTCCTCTGAGTTTGTGAATTTTCTTATAGAATGCAGCCCTGAACTTTCTTGAGTAAACTTCGTTGGGAATATTTTCTTTTAAATTTGGGGACAGATTCAGTCTCAGTTGTATTACACAAAGGTTACTTACGTCTGATGCAGAATAAATGAGTGTATTCTTCTCTGTGTTTGACTCTTAAATCTATGAACTGTTACATATACCATAATGATATTTGTAATTCATGTCTCTTGTTGAACGTTATATAAGAAATTGTACACCAATGTTTGAAAATTATTCATTTAAAAGGAATGATATATATTTCACACAAGCTGAACTAAAATACAACAAAGATATAGTTTCCAATGTCCATGTAAGCTAGATCAGAAGCAGCTAACAGAAGAAATGTTACAAAACTAAGTGATGTCTGTTTGCCTAAGAAAAATGATAAAATTATTTTACTTGTGTAGTTTTAAAATTACTTTATGTTCCTTTAACAGTAGTGAATATGTAATAAAGAATAAGTAGCCCATTTAAAATGTAATGTGTACATGTGTCATAACTCCAACATCAGTGAATAGATAAGATTTTAAAATTCTTGGCTTTATTTCATCTAAGAACCTGAAAACGGCAACAACAGAATAAACCTACATGTTTACCCCAAAGAATTTAACAAGATTTGCTCCTAAATAAGTGATAAAGAAGTGCAACCTAAATGAACTTCCTCAGTATACAATTTTGGATGCAATACTGAATACTTTTACATTAATAGTATTGTTGATAGTATCACAGTCCATAAGCTGCATTCCAAGCTGTTAATAATGCTGTGGCTGCTCTCTTTCTCAAAAAAGCACCAAAAAGAACTGCTCCCCTATCAAGGGAATAAAATATTGTCAAAAATATCATTATTGCGGATAGCCAGAATTATCTTTATAGTGTGAATTATAAAAAAAATAAAAAATACTTATTTTCAGGAAACCCTATTGGTGGCAAATGTGCAGGCAGCTGTCCCAGGTTTACTGTTACTGTTAAACAGCATTTCCCAACCTTAGGAACTTGAAGATGCGTGGACTTCAACTCCCAGAATTCCCCAGCCAGCATAGCTGGCTGGGGAATTCTGGGAGTTGAAGTCCACGCATCTTCAAGTTCCTAAGGTTGGGAAACACTGCTGTTAAAGCAAGACTCATAAGCCTTAGTAGTAAGGAATCAAAACAATTCGATTTGCCTTATTTCAAACCATTTAAAGGAATGCTATGGTTTATCCAGTAATAGGAAAGCTATTAATGCCATAGAAAATAAGATTCTTCTCTTGCTTCTCTTTCTGGGCACCATTGGGCCCACAGTAAAAAAATGACAGTAAAGATTATCTTATCTTTCTCTTGAAAGTATACATCTTGATATGTATTACATTATAAATGAGCAATCTGATGGTGCCTTCTTTCTATGGCGATTTGACTTTTAAGCATTTATATGGTAATTTAGCATGGGCAATAATATAGTTTCACAATCAAAATTTAGATGCTGTTTGCGACTGTTCCTCCTTTTTATTTTTGTGGGGTTATTTGAGGGAATGCTTCTCCCCTATTTCATCTATCTATCCCATTAGATCTGCCAGGACAAGCATGCTTTGGTTCCCTTTTGTTACGGAATGTCATCTGGTTAGATTCAGGAAGAAAACCTTTTTCTGTTGTGGCACTTGCTCTCTGGAAATCATTTCCCAGAGATCAGAATGGCTATTGAATAAATAGGCTATTGAATGAAAGCCTACTGGTTTTTCACAAAGCCTTAGGGACATGATTTTGCTTATACTTGGGGATCTGGGTGTGCGGCAGAGACTGTGCAGTAGTTGTGCTATTATTTATTTATTTCCAAAAATATCGGGGCCCCCACCTTACCTCAAGGTAACACTATTATTGGTGAATCTTCAGATACCTCGGATACTGTTTTGTTATATGGATATCTAAATCATTTCTATTATGGTTCTTGTATTTTTAAATATATAGTTTTAATTGCTGTGAGCCATCCAGAATCATTTGAAATGAGCAACAATATAAAATTGAAATAATAAATAAAAGATCTTTTACTTGCAGGATAAAGGTAGTGCCTGATCACAAGATGCTTCAGCAAGTTCAATTAGTACAAAGATAAGCAACTTGGTATTTCCCATGAGTTTAGAACTTTAATATTTAGTTATCATGGATCATAAAGTACAATACCAAAGCATATTGCACTCATGCTCCTATAATCAATCTTGTGCCATATATTTGCCTCTACAGCCATACTAAAATTACTTTGCTATTCCTGTACCGAAGATAGCAAAGAATCATTATACAGTGCATTCAAAAAGTATTCAGACCCCCTTCACTTTTCTCAATTTTGTTATGCTGCGGTCTGATTAGTTGTTTAAATTCATTTTTTCTAATGTATTTACACTCAGTACCCCCATAATGCCAAAGTGAAAACAGACATTTACAGACATGTCTGTAAATTTATCGAAAAGAAAAAACTGAGATATCACATTGGCATAAGTATCCAGACCCTTTGCGACAACACTTGAAATTTAGCTCCGGTGCCTCCCATTTTTCTTGATTGTTGCTGACATGTTTCTACATCTTGATTGGAGTCCACCTGTGGTAAATTAAATTGATTGGACATCATTTGGAAAGGCACATACCTCTCTATAGAAGAATTCACACCTGACAACGCATACTATAGCAGAAAAGCCATGAGGTCAAAGTAACTGCCTGCAGAGCTCAGAAGCAGGATTATTGCAAGGCCCAGGTCTAGGGAAGGCTACAATAAAATTGCAGTTGCCTTGTAGATTCCTAACAGCATAGTGGCCGCCATAATTCTCAAATGGAAGAAGTTTGGCACAACCAGGATCTTCCAAGAGCTGGCTGCACTGTCAAACTGAGCAATCGGGGGAGAAGGGCCTTAGTAAGAACAGGTGACCAAGAACCTGATGGTCACTGACTGAGCTCCAGAGATCCTGTGTGGAGATGGGACAGAGTTTCAGAAGGACAACCATCACTGCAGCTCTTCACCAGTTGGGCTTTATGGCAGAGTGGCTAGATGGAAGCCTCTCCTCAGTGCAAAACACATGAAAACCCACTTGGTGTTTGCAAAAAAGCACCTGAAGGATTCTCAGACTGTGAGGAACAAGATTCTCTGGTCTGATGAAACCAAGGTCAAACTGTTTTGGCTCAATTCTAAATGTTATGTCTGGAGGAAAAAAGGCACCACTCACCACCTATCCAATATCATCCCAACAGTGAAGCATGGTGGTGGCAGCATCGTGCTTGTGGGGGTGCTTTTCAGCAGCAGGGACTGGGAGACTGGTCAGGGTTGAGGGAAATCTGAATGGAATGAAGTACAGGGATAACCTGTGCCACAGCACGTAGGACCTCAGACTGGGCCGAAGGTTCACTTTTCAACTTCACAACGATCCTAAGCACACAGACAAGACAATGCAGAAGTGGCTTAGGACAACTCTGTGAATGTCTAGAGTGGCCCAGCCAGAGCCCTGACTTGAACCATATTGAACGTTTCTGGAGGGACCTGAAAATGGCTGTCCACCAATAGTCACCATCCAACCTGACTGAGGTTGAGAGGATTTGCAAGGAAGAATGACAGAAAATCCCCAATTCAGATGTGCAAAGCTTGTTGCATCATATCCACAAAGACTCGAAACTGTAATTGCTGTAATTACAAAGTACTAAGTCCTGTAATTACAAAGTACTAAGTGAAAGGTCTGAATACTTATGCCAATGTGATATTTCAGTTTTTTCTTTTTAATAAATTTACAGACATTTCTAACATTCTGTTTTCACTTTGTCATTATGGGGTACTGAGTATAGATTAATGAGAAAAAAAATGAATGTCAACAACAGCACAAAAAAATTGACAAAAGTGAAGATAGTCTGAATACTTTCTGAATGCACTATATATACAGACATCCTTGTCACTAAAGTTCTGAAACTATGAGTTACAGTACTTATTCAGGCACACTAAAGGAATATTCCATACTCACACTTTAAGGATTGGAGACTTGTATTGTCCCAAGGAAAAAAAGCATTTGAAAATAGATTCTATGTAATGTGTAGTGCTAATATGACAAAATTCATATTGCACTATTCTGATTTTTCAGTTTTTTCCACTGGGACTGTAAAACTGGATGACAGTTATCCTATTGCAATGGTTAATTAAGAGGAAATGTCAGAACACTAGTGTCAAATGAAATATAGTGTTATTATCTTTTTTGGTATTAAATCTGTTAAATATACATTTTGAAGTAAACTTTGTTTTTGTATATTCTTAGATTTTATAGAAAGATGATGGTTATTCAAAATATCAAAGGAAGGAATCACATCTAATAATATAAAAGGAAAGAAGCAAAATAATTCTCAAAAAGAAACATTCTTTCAGAAATTAGGGATGGAATGTTAGGAACTGTCAAGCTCGTAAATTCTTCATGTGAGAAACTATGCACATATAGTATAACACACTAAAAGTAAGATTTCCAGCCATGTTCATTTTTATAGGTACTGTAATCAGCTTTAAGTATTCACAAAAACATATCAGGGCATTTCATAAGCAAAATTAATTAAAAACCAAACAAGAAAAACTTCATGGTTCAATTTACATTGCATTTCAAGGCTGCAATCCTATGCAAATTCAACTCAACTCAATGGAGTAGGTTTGAGCAAACATGCATTGGACCACACTATTAGCAAATAGCCATCTTTTCATACTAGAAAACCAACAAAAAATCATCAAGAAAGAAGTGGCGCAGACTTATTATTCAGTAAACAGTATAAAGTCTTAAAATCACTTATAATTTTAGTATTAATTCGTGGTCACACTTGTGATTTTTGAAATGTCCTAGAATAAAAAATGTATTTTGGAAATATACATATTTTTTTAAAATAAAGGCAGGTTACTACTGGCATTTAATGTTTTGCATGAAATACAGAATCTATGGGAAATCATTCCTGATATATTATAATTTCATGAGCACCACTGGAAATAGGAATATGGGAATCAGATACATGGATTATTTGCATTAAAATACGTATATGGGAGCAGTCTCTTTTTAAATAATAAGAGTTTACATTCTGGGAATGTCATATTCTGTATGGTGTCAATTATAGTGCAAATTTCTGGTTATGCTTTAATTTTCTTTTGAAGAGATTAATTTAACATGATGCTTAATGAAGCTTTTAGGACCGTCAATCTTTTGAATTAGAGTATAATAATTATGTTGTTAATTATATTTCTATTTTGGTTACTTCATTTATTTGAGATTTTACTTTATTTTCTATAATAAGCATATCAAAACACATTTAAAAGTTACATATCAAACCAATATGCCAGTGAAAAATAGAATTGAAACTGTTTATAACAATTAGCCGTTTCCTTGTTGAAAAAGGACAGTTTTTCTCTATAATACAAATGTTTATTACATATATGGGAACAAGAGGAGAAAAATATAGGGCAAGAACAGTATACTCTCAAGTAATTTCTAGACCATGTCTTAGATTGCTATTGTAATAATTAGTGATTAGGCTATTAATTTCATTCATTAAGTTATCAACTTTAGCCTCATAAGAAAACCAGTCATATCAAGCAAAATTCACGGCTGATCCTATGTTTTCAATATGTTGGTGGATAGAGGTAAATTACAATTTCTCAGCTGAAAAATGGAACAGCTACAAATTCAGTAGTTCTCAGTTCTCAAAATGACACTGATTCATGTAAGTGATATATTTACTATCATAATTTGGAATACCACTAGCAGTAACTTTCTACCAACAGAACATAACTACCTTATCTGGAGATCCCTTCTATCTAAGAGGCAGCTTTGTCTCTTCTTACTTTTCCTCAACTAGTAGATCTGAGATATCCCAAGCCTGTCTTAGTCATAGATGCTATGTCCAAAGATAACAAAGTATGGCATACTTTTATGCTATTTAAAATTTTAAGATACAGCTTTTACATAGTTCCAAGGTATCTTTTTATAGGATAGTGATATGTAGCTAGTGCTGTTCCAAGATTTAAACTTAAACCTGCATAACACATCCAAAATTTCTGGCCACTTGTAAAAATCAAGAATACAATCAAATAAAGGTATCTTATAAGAACTACTGTCCCAAAGTAAGAAATGCAATTATATTCCACTGTTGCAGTAAGCAAATACAAAACTAGGGCATTGTAGCTAAATTATTCTGATTTTAAGCAACAGCATCTTAATTCTTAATGCTGTTATATTTGGCAACAGTAATTCAATGAAATGAATCCATCCTGACAGGCAGACTGCCAATACAGTATGCAACAATTATGCATTTTGTAATTTAAGACTTAAGTTCACCAAAAGCAAAAGTGGTAGTGCAACTGTGAATTTCCAAATTGTAAATTTGTAATTCTCAAACTTTATTTGCAATAAAAGTGTATTAACTTCATAACATTAATGAAATTTTTGTAACTTTCATATATTTCATATTATTATAAAAGCATAATTTTGTGGAACTTGACTAATTCACATTATTGAAAATTCAAACTTTTCTTGAATTAAAAGAATGTCATTTTCTACATAAAATATTAATTTAGCACAATATAAATTCTAGAACTATCATATTCTTAGATTTTGAAGGCTTTTTTAAAAGAAAAAAAGGATAAATGGTTACATTCCATCAATTTGTTAGAGAGTAGATCCTAAAAACATACTTTAGTTTGGGCAGAAATATTTTTATGAGGCCATTTCAAATTATGGAAGCTAGCTAGCCCAGAGTTTAAAAAATTCCAAATATATAGATGCCAGTTTTCAATATTGATACCAATGAAACTTAATCCAAGTTAAATGCATATACGATTGCAGCCTAAAGAATCTTCAAACCTAAACCTTATGTGGTCAGTTATTTGAGATAAGCAAGAGTGTTTTGTTCTTAAAGTGGCTCAACATGTTTTAGATAACAACTATGAACTGAATATTCACAGCAAGCAAATCATCAACGAAGTATTTTTATATATCACTTTCTACCCAAAACACCAGAAGCATTACAAAAATGACAATTCAAACATTTGCTTCATTTTTGCACCATATATTGCCACACTTAAAAAGCATCCTTAAATCTTACACTTCAGCCTTTAGAGCATGCCAGTCCACCTTCTGAAGTCATAAGAATTTAGAAGAGCAAGTATTAATTTGTTTAGCCTGTCACATCAGCATCTACAATTTTCTTTCTACCTAAAGATTAAATATGAAATTGCATATAACCTAATTCATTTTATTTAACTGTCTACATTATTCTGTGAGTGTGTGCGCATGCACTATCACACACAGAAACAGTGGTATCTACATACAGTTTTACACAAATATTTACATACATGTATTATACACAAACTAATGTGATTCCATGATTTTTAGTAGAAAGGCATATGCTTTTGTAGCATATATATATATATATATATATATAATTGTTGCACTAGTTTTACAAGAGCATTATAAACCTTTTGCAACAATTAGTAAAGCACAATTCAACCAGAATGTTATAGATTGTATATAAAAAATACAATACCTAGAATGCTTATCAAACAAGTAATGCTTTATTGGCATCTAAAAAAACATTTAAAACGTATGTTATTTTTTTTAAACTCATTGCAGTACGAGGAGGACAGATCACGGACACTTGTTTGAGAAACAGAGACTAAAATGCAGAAATTTCAAAAATACACCATCTCTGTGTTATTTTATGCTCCTTTTCTGGGCCAAACTGAGGGAACATTTAGTATCACAGCTCTGCCTATGTTTTAAAAATTTCCACCAGCCTAGAAATCTGGGTAAGATATACCAGCGCCTGTTTTCAAGTATAACAATTTCTATGGCCAACCTAATAGCATCTAAAAAAAAACACCAAGTTCTTCCATAGGAAGTCTTTTCCTTTGTTTGACAAGCTGTAATTTATCCTTCTGAGGTAAAAGCAAGCGGGAAGGGGGGGGAGTTTTTGTGTTTTGCCAGGGGGAAAAAAAAAGAAAAAAAGAAAAAAGAAAAGAAAGACCAACTTTACCTACCACGTTCAAATTAAAAGCAACATTCTATACAGGTCAGTTGTACAACTATTTAAGCGAAAGATGAACATGAATATTAGATTAACTTAATTCTGGAAGAAGAAGAAGAAAAAAAAATGAACTAAGGTCCAGTCAGCCATTCATCTATTACAGAGAGAGATGACAACTTTACAAAAGGTATCTTTTTTTTTTACCTACTGAGTGATGATTATGTCCCCTCAGTTTCTGTGCTTTCTACCACTGGTTCAGTTTCTAATTCAGCTTCTGTGTCACTCTTCTCTTTTTCTGTCTCATTTGAAGTCGCCAACTTTTCATAAAGTTCCAATTCATCCTGCACTGGCACAGCAGAGGGCTGATTCTCTGTCTCTGTGTTTTCACCATTGACTTGGGGAAGACTATCAACTTTTTGCTGAGAAGCACCCCCTTCAAAATATTCAAACGCTCTTGGGTGCGGAGGGGGTATCCAGTTGTTCTGGGTTCTCTCTCTCCCAAATCTGTTTCCATTCATTTCTCTACCAAAATTAAAATCTCTATCATCCCTGTCCCTTTGCCTTTCCCATGGTCTACGACGGTCATCAAAGTCTCTGTGAGCGTCTTGTTCAAGTCCTCTGTTCCAGGTAGGACCGCTTCGAATTTCAAATCTGTAGTTTGTTTGCCGATATCTGTCTCGAGCTTCCTGGAACCCTTTGAGACCACCATATCCAGGAAAGGTCTGATGTTCTCTTTCATCATAATCTCCTCTTTGACCCCAGTGTTTTTCTGAGTTGAAAGCAAAATGCTCTCTCCTTAGATTATCAATACCTGGCCTTCCAAAGTTCTCCCGTAAATCTATATGTGGTCTGAGAAGGTGTTCTCTTCCATCCATAGGAGGTCGACCTAGAGCTTCTCTTGGATCTAGTGGTGGCCTTCCAACAGAATCCCTTATATCTATTGAAGATGTTCGATCTCTACTTTCCACTGGAGGAAAGCGATAGTCTCTATCTCCTTCTTGTTGAATGCTATCTTCCCCAACCGGCAATCTTTTATCTGGGTTAGAAATATCCATATTGTGCCTACCAGAAGTTGCAAATGGCCTCTCTGTTTGAGTAAAAATATCTCCTGGAAGGAAAGGAACTCTAGGTGGAGGAAGGGATGGATCAAGTATAGCTGGAGGAGGAACTGTACGTTGTGGTGGCATCCCAGGTTGCAGTAGTGGAAATCTAGGACCAGGTGGTTGTGGTATTAATCCTGATCGGATTTCTACTAGAGGAATTCCAGGCAACCGTTGACTAGCAATAGTTAAATGGGGCAAATTTTGAATTCCAGTGGGTGGTTGTAGTCCTAATAGTCCAGAACCACCTGAAATATTTGGCGGTGGTAATCCTAACAGTCCAGAACTACTTGAAACGATTGGTGGTGGCAATCCTAAAATTGCAGAATTACTTGATACAATGGGTGGCTGGAGTGCTGTCAAAAGCCCAGAACTACTTGATACAATGGGTGGCTGCATTCCTGACAAACGTCCAGTATTATTTGAGACCATGGGTGATTGGATTCCCATTAAAAGGCTGGAGCTGCTTGAAACATTTATCGGCTGAAGTCCTGACAAAAGCCCAGAGCTACTTGAGACACTTGGAGCCTGAACACCTGTTATAAGACCAGAGCTATTTGAAGCAGTGGGTGGTTGAACTCTTGTCAAAAGTCCAGAGCTGCTTGAGACACTGACTGGCTGCACAAGTCCAGAACTACTTGAGACATGTGGTGGCTGGATTCCCCCTACATGCCCAGAACTGGTTGTGATACCAGGTGGCTGTACTCCCTCGGTAAGTCCAGAACTGCTTGAAACATCATCTTGAACTGAAATACAAAAACTCAAATCAGCAAACTGAAACAACCATACCTAATACTTTTAATAAGTTTAATTATAGAGTCAGATTAAATTAAATTCAACATCTACAGGCTGGCTTTTGATTATAATCTGCAACAATATCTATTTAAGGAAAAGTAAACAATATCTCTTACTGAAGAATAGCTTATAACAGGGCTTTTCAACCTTTTCACCCACTTTTAGGATATGGCAACATCCGAGTACCACCAGTCACCTAGGAAGGTGTCAAAAACTTGATGACCAAAAGAAAAAAAAAGAAAAAAAAGGAAAAGTGATGAAGTACAGGTAGTCCTCAACTTACAACAGTTTGCTTAGTGACTGCTTGGTTACCATGGCACTGAAAAAAGTACCGCCCAAGACACCTGCCTGCTGCCTGGCGGCGCTTTTCCTCCTGTCCGAGGTTGTCATTGTTGTGAACATTTGTGTTGAAGATTGGCAGTGGGGGTGGGGTTGGGAGTGTTTGGTTTTTATTCCCCTCCCTCTGCTGGGTGGTTGCAGCAGGTTCTGGTCACTTCACATGACCCTGGGACACTGTGACCATCATAAATATGAATCAGTTGCTGATCCTGACGCTTCCGCTGAGCCCTGACAGCCCCAAAGAAGAGCTGATCCTGGCACTTCCACTGAGCCGACAGCCCCAAAGAAGCGCTGATCCTGGTGCTTTTCGTTGAGCCCCGACAGCCCTGCAGCTCCAGCTATCTCTCACTGAGGCTTGTGCGGCGCTGCCAGCGGTTCAGCTCATTCCCCTTTCCCGCTACTTTTCTAGGATGGCCACATACCACCTGCCAGGTGCCAATGTACCACAGGTGGTACCTGTACCACTGGTTGAAAAGTCCTGGCTTATAAAATAAATGTTTAGAAAAATTGTAAGCCTTTAAAGTACTTTATTTAGAAAGTTAGAGAAAAGTTTAAAAAAATAGCACTAGGATTTAGCATTTCATTTTCCTGTATATTTGAGTGAATAGAAACTATAAAAATTATGTTAAAAAGGTTTTAAATTATTTATATGGTATTAATATTTATACAATTCAGATTAAATAAACAAAAAGTATTGTGGCAATATAATGATGAGTGAATAACAAATCTTATTAAAAACAGACTACTGTTGGAAAAAACAAAAATTATATTGCAACTGGCCTAATAAAACTCCTCTAATTATTCTGATCCTATTATCTATCCTTCTAGTATAAATGTCTGTCTGTCTCTCTTTATTTAGCTCTTAGGAACAAATAAGCTTATTGCTCTCCCAAAAGTGGTATCTGATACACATATGAAGTCTTGAAAGTTATGACATTCCTATTCCAAGCATATATGTGTATGTATGTACACATGCATTTGTCATGTACATGCAGATGCAAACACCCATACAGGTTTTATAATGTTACTTACCAGTTCTGTTTTCGGTAGAAGAGGTTTGAAGATCAGCACAAAGAGATCCTTTTTCATCTAATTCTGAACTGTTATTTGAAAGAGAAGAAAAGACACTTCCGGCAGATAATGTTGGTGTCGTAAGACTGCTAGAAACAGTACCACCTGGTAGAACAAGGCTGCTAAAATCTTTCATTGATTCTTGAGCAATAGTCAGTGATGGCTGTACAAGAGCTGTAAAACAATACACATGTATATTAATGCTTGTGCAAATCTATACAAGTCTTTCTAAAACAAAACACCAGTATGTTAATCTAAATTTTTCTACTTAATTTATAAACAAGTAACCACAAATAAGAGAGAAGCAACTTAGAACTAAGGAGAAATTTCTGACACCAATCAATTTATAAAAATAAATCCAATTCCACCAAAGTTTTTTTTCCCCAACTGTGACAGTTTTATTGGAATCCTATGAAAAAAAAATTAAAAACAGCTTACATGTTGGGACTACTGGTGGTGGAACAGGTGGTGGAACAGGTGGAGGCATGTAACCTGGAAGAAACAAAGAATAAATATTAATAAACAAATTTATTAAAGTTTATGAAAAATAACAAGAGCTAAATTCTTAACTGAATTATAAATATGTTCAAGCATACATTATCTAATTCAATAAAGTGTTGTAATTAAATGCACACATACAGATATTTACTGAATTAAACAAGGTTTACTGCCACTTCACTGTGCAAATAGATGACTACAGATTAAATTAATATTTTGAAAATAAGTAGTCATAGATTCATAAAGTTGAAGGACTCCTTAAACCACTTGAAGCCAAGTCCTTGTTCACAATTTTGGACCCTGCTTTGCAAAGAGGGAACCAAAGCTTTTCTGGCTAATTATGCAAAATTCTCAGCAAATGTAAACTTAAAGAGAAATAAACAAATAACAATGCCAATACACTTTGATGTTTATGTCACAGAATGGAAAGATAACTTTACCAGGAGGTGGTTGTGAAGGATTAAAGCTTGCTCTCAAGAATGGAGGCGGAGGAATTGCACTGTAACCAGGTGGAGGGACAGACATTGTAAATGCAGGTGGAACTAAATTAACAGCCGGCACAGTTGGCGCTACAGGAATCTGTTATAATGAGAAAAATATTCCTGGTGATCTTTAATCCATACATATTTATGAAAGGAAATTTTAAAATTGCACCCCTGTAAATCTGCCTCTTTGGCCTATTCTGCTGTTGAATTTCATCTGTGGAATGGAGCCTCAAAATAAGGACATTTATAGCTTGCAAGTTATCACAGAAAAGCATATAGCAGGGGTCTTCAAACTTGGCCCTTTTATGACTTGTGGACTACTGAGGAATTCTGGGAGTTGAAGTCCAAAAGTCATAATACAGTCACTCATGCGCTCGTGACCTCCCGGTTAGACTACTGCAATGCCCTCTACATGGGGCTGCCCTTGGGGACCACCCGAAGGCTTCAACTGGTGCAGAATTCAGCCGCGCAAGTTTTGATGGGAGCTTCCCGATACTCCCGTGTAACACCTCTTCTCCGTGAGCTACATTGGCTTCAGGTTGCCCTCCGGGTGAGATTCAAGGTGTTGGTAATGACCTATAAAGCCCTAAATGGCTTGGGTCCGGACTATCTAAGGGAACACCTGCTGCCGGCATCATCTTCCCATCGTCCTGTGCACCCCCACAGGGAGGGCCTTCTCAGGGTACCGCCAGTTAATGAATGCCGGCGGGTTATTCCCAGGGGAAGGGCGTTCTCTGTGGGTGCGCCTGCCCTATGGAACCAACTACCCACAGAACGTAGGACTGCCCCCGACCTTCGCTCATTTCGCCGGGATCTGAAAACTTGGCTCTTCGATCTGTTTGGTCCAGACTGTGGGGTTGTTAATTTAACTGGGTTTTAGATTTACTCTTGGGGCTTGAATTTAATTTGTTTTAATTGTTTTTAATTTTTTGTATTCATGGTTTTAACTGCCCTGTAAACCGCCCTGAGTCCTACGGGAATAGGGCAGTATACAAATCCAATAAAAAAATAAATAAATAAATAAATAAATAGGGCCAAGTTTGAATAGGGCAGTATACAAATCCAATTAAATAAATAAATAAATAAATAAATAAATAAATAAATAAATAAATAAATAGGGCCAAGTTTGAAGACCCCTGGCATATAGGAAGGGCAATGTAGTATTACTTTTGTCTTTTCAATGTAGACCAATGTTGACCAACAAATGAACTTCTAGAAAGTCCAGATGACTACTTTTCATTTTCTTTCCAAATTCTCTCTCCTATCAGTAAACTGAACACTTGCCAGTTAATTCCCAAAATAACCCCAGGTCAATTTAAGTATTTTTAAATTTTATTTATTGCATTTTTTAAACTGTTCTTTTCCTTCACAGGGTGATTTACTATAGGGAAGAAAATCATTCCCAGAGTTTTGCTGCCTCTTACTTTTGCTTACTGAGGTAATTTTTTTACGACATACTTATTGGGAGCCTCCTTAGGAAGCAACCAACATGAGACGATCCTGAGATGTCTGAGTGGAGTTCTTTGTTCTATGGGTGAAACCAAGACGTTTTCTGTTTTGTGCATACTTAATTTCAGAGTTTTTTTCACAATAAAAGGAAAAAAAATGTCTTAAGTTGCAGAAGGCACGAGAAGATATGATATGCATCTGACACAAAAGTAGAGTTATCAATCGAATCAATAATCTGAATGTCCTTTACTACTGGAAGAAAAGTGTGGACAGCAAATGGAATACAATACTAACCTGTAACATAGTGACAGATTGTTTATAGGTTTCTGCCTGTGTTGTGACAACTGTGGTTTTGTCAACAGTTGCACTCTGGGTTATCTGAACACTCTCTTTTACAGTCTCTGAAGTCCTTGTAGTTTCCCATTCTAAAGAAACAACAACTGATCAGTGTTTTGAAAAGCATATTAGAAGAAAACAAGCATTTGCTTCACTAGCTATGATACCTACCTTTTCACAATGAGTGGAGATTGAAAAATATATTTAAAAAAACTATCTGAATGGCACATTCCCGGATTATGTAGAACTAGAGGGTTTTTTGGGGGTGGGGTGGGGGGAGAAGGGGTATTTTGTGGTTCTTGAAATTTACAACCTTGGATTAATGTTTGCTCCGTTTCTAACAGTGTAAAAATATTTTTTTTATTTTTTTTTAAATTCCATTTATATCCCGCCCTTCTCCGAAGACTCAGGGTGGCTTACAAGCTTAGCAGTAGCCTTCATTCTATGTATATGCCTGCTTATTAGGGCTTTCACACACCATGTTTCCCTGAAAATAAGCAACGGTCTTTTTTTTTTTTTTTTTGACCAAAAGATGCATAGGGCCTTTTGGGGGGAAACACAGTATCAGGGTGATCAGCCCAATGCACATACAAGAGGCGGCAAGTGCACGGGGGCCGGTAGCAGCCACATCCCACTTGTCCCAAGGGCAGAAGCACAGGAGGGAGGCAATTCAGATGTGTTGCGCGGCCACCTGGCTCACGGGAGGCTCACACGGTGGCACTGGAAACAAGCGGAGACAGAGGCATGAGGGAAGAGGCAGGCAATCCGGCCATGCTGCGCAGCTGTCTGGCTTGCATGAGGCTCATGCAAGCATGAGGCAGCAGCAGGGGGAGGCAGAGGCACCTCTGCCTGCTGCCACTGTGCGAGCCTTCTGGCCATGCAGCATGTCTGGATCACCTGCCCCCCCCCCCGGACTTTGCCTCCATGCTTGGACTTACCTGTGCTGTGCAGGCTGTGACTCCGGTCGCACACTGTTGGCCCCTGCATGCTTGCTGCCTCCTGTGCTGAACAAGCCCACCCCCCTGGGCTTATTTTTAGGGTATGGCTTATACTATAAACACGCTAAAAAATCAGGCTGGGGCTTAATTTTCTGGGTTGGTCTTATTTTGGGGGAAACATGACATTATTAGATATGTACAATATTTGGATTAAAGCACCTCTGGGAGATTCTGATCTGAGTATTTCATAATATATTTTTGTCCTATTTTTCTTAGTATGCTTTTCCTATTTCTTTCTGTGTATCAAATTAAACCAAACCACACATTTTTTTGGCAAAACATTATTTTGTAAGTAGCAATTGATTTTTCCTATTTACAAATTCTCTACAATTTTGGACTAAGGATATATCTACACTAAACCTTAAATGTTATATTACATGAGATTTATTTAATTATTTATTTAATCATCTTTTTGGAAATGAAATAAATAATTAGTAAATAAGTTTATTTACTAAATAAGTAAGTAAGTTTATTTAAATAAATAATTTCCAAATTTCCTTTGGAAACTAGCATATATCCTAGTTGAAGACAGAAATATTCTAGAGATGTCACAAACTGCAACTCTGTGATTCAGCTTGACTGCCAACAGTCAGCCTACTTCTTACACAGCCAGAGAGGAACAGCATTTGGAATGCATATTTAGATTATTGGAAACACATTTCTCTGGAACAAAATATGAAAACATGAAAATAAAGTTTTAATTACAAAGTATTTTAAATTGTCCTTACCACTATTTACTGTTTCCTGGTCAATCATGCCTCCTTCTGCAAAGCCATCTAAATCATCCAGCTTAACTTTTTCCCAGGGTATATATGATACTCCAAGATCCACATCCCAAAACTGTTTGTATTCAGTTTTCACTCCTTTGTTTAAAGCCCATGCAATCTGAAAATAAAGCAAATTCAGCAGTGTTGGAAACAAAAATACAATAATCTCTACAAGGCATCATAGCACTGTTTATTTTTACAGTTTGATCAACAATTCATTTGTTGAACAACACATACTTGCAAAACAGAAAAATGCATTGTCCAAATACGTTGTAATGATATCTTCTGACATTAAAAGAATATTTCCTCATCATGAATTTTCCTTCTTTTTTTTCTGATATAAATGCAGCAGTAAAGAATTTTAAAGTTCTCAGTCCCAAAGAATATGGACATTATTCTTCCCAATGTCAGGCTTATTGTTTACCCTAAATTTCTAATTATGTTCTACTATTTTACAGGACAGTTTTTTCCCCTTCTAATAATCAGACAATAAATATTTTTAACTCATTTTAATTTTTTCTTTTTCTATTTTTGGATAATATCTCCATTTAATTGGAGTCATTAAAATGTGTTCTTCAGGTGAATTCTTTCTTAGGAACATTTTTTCCAGTAACAAAAATATTAAAATCTACACACACACACACACACACACACACACACACACACACACACGTAGGAATCTATATATAGATTATAGAATATAATCTAGAAACTTATTATATTTATATCCTGCCACAATCCCCTGAGACAGAAAAAAGTAGGAATGCTTTGTGTTTCTTATTGCTCTAGAACAGGGGTGTCAAACTCAATTTCATTGAGGGCCGCATCAGCATTGCAGTTGCCCTCAGGGGGCCGGGTGGGTATGGCCAGGGTGGGCGTGGCCTACTGGGTGGGTGTGGCTAGAGTGTGTATGGCCTACTGGGTGGGCGTGGCCAGCTCTACATCGTTCGCATCAAGGGTGCCTATGGGGGCCTGGGCAGGAGTGGGACAGATCTGAGGGTCTCTGGCAGAAGGAGGGTCTCTGGGCCAGGGCCAAGGCAGTGGGGGCCGTTCCCTCACTGTTTCCAGGATGGCTTCGTGGGCCACATGAAACCACTTTGCGGGCCGGATCCGGCCCCCGGGCCTTGTGTTTGACATGTCTGCTCTAGAATAAGCTTGAACCTGGACAGTTAGTTGTGCTTTGTTAGTTTCACTATTCATCTTTCACCTATGCTCCAGGTATCATTCCTGCTGCTTCATCTTCCAGAGGGCCACTAAAACCCAAGAGGCTGCCTGGATCAGCCAGTGGAGTGAGGCCATTCAGGAGTCATTTCTTGCAAGTGGTGAAGTAGGCAGTTAACTGATGGATTCACCAATCTAGCAGACAAGCCAAATGGACCTGACTCTATGGATAACACAGGCTGCTGATTTAACTATAACAAAGAGGTAATGGTAATACCTTCCATATCCTTCAGATCATAAGACAATTGCTCTAAAGCAAAAATTAGACCTAATTCATGCCTAGCTATGTATGCAGATCTTCATGAAACTCCTAGGCTTTCCCAGCGTTCATTGTATGGAGGTTAAAATTCCCTAATACCCATAGGGAGGAAACTCAATCTTCAACCCAACAACCAGGCCCAGGAAGCTTGGAAAAGATCCAGATAGACAGCAGAGCCACTGGTATAGCAACAGTACCCCTAGTTTGTCCTTAGGCCCAACTTAACATCCTGCAACATTCAAACTAATGATCCTGGTCACAGATAAGGTCTTATAATATATCAACAGCACCCTATCTCCCTGAACCTGGTACTCAGACTGGGGCAGGACCCAAAACCTGGTTGGGCAAATTTTTGAAAGAAGAATATTGCTCCTTTCATGCAGTTAGGCATGAGTAACACACATCAGATCTACTTGTCTGTCCATCACCAAATCATGAATTGACACTGCTTTATTATAGACAGATCTGCTGTTTACCAGGAACACTATGAGGCCAGATACTCTGAAAATCTGACAAGGTCCCCAGCATGGAGCTACTGGACTAGAAAAAAAGAGATCACCACAAATCATCTGTCCCCTGAAATAGTCAACCAATGCCTTCCACTATATTTCCCCTTGATGAAAACATTGGTACTTGGCATATGTATTCTGTACTCTTCCCATTCAACTATCCTGTTCATCTAAGGCAGGGGTCCCCAACCCCTGGTCCGTGGACTGGTACCTGGCCGTGGGATGCCAACAACCTGTCCGCACAAAAAAGCAAAGCCCCATCCGTGGAATGCAGGCAGCACTGAAAACCATGCAGTCTCTGGTCTTTGGAAAAACTTTTCTCCATGGAATTGGTCCCTGGTGCCCAAAAGGTTTGGGACCTCTGATCAAAGGCAAGCAGTGATTTCATCCCAATTCTCACTAACCATCTTTCTTACCCAACCTATGCTTGGAGTTAACAATCTGGTGAATCACTCACCCCACCTCTTTGCGAAACCCTACTTACATGACACTCAATACATCCCAATTTCCAATAATGTCCAACACATTCAACTCCCTTCTACATGATTTGTAGATAAGTACAGTGGACAGAGACTTTTCCATTGGTCTGGACATTACTTCTTGACCTCCTGGCGTTCATTCTTCTATTACTATTTCTTAGATTTATGTTCCACCATTCTTGCAAACTGATCAACCTATTATAACAACCATATGAAATAGGATGAGAAACATAGTGACTTGCTCAAGTCAACCAGTGAGTTTCTACGGTTCAGCATGGATTTGAATCTTGCAATCCCCAGTTATAGCCCACAATCTTAAGCACTAACAGTGGCTTTCCTTCATTATATACAAAAGTACAGGATTATGACAATAAACTACAATTCATAGTACAGATAAGCAGGACCACTGAAACTGTACCTTAATAATTTTAGATCCAATTTTGTAGGATCCAGAGCTTAATTTCTGAAGAGCACGATAAGCATCTTGCCTATGAACCATACAGACATATGCACAACCTCTGGGAGGGATCATCTATAAAAACAAAACAAAACAAAATAAACAAAAGAACAAGTAAAATTAAAACAGAAATTAATAACTGAGTTTCAAAAAAAATCTCTTACAATAATGAATACTAGCAATCTCAATTTATATTTATTTTTATATTTTTTATGTCATACCTGATGCCATTCTAAATGATTTCCTGAAATTCAGGTGAAATGTTTTAAGAGGCACAAATGGAGTAACAAAAATATCTTATTATGTGAATGTAATTTATATTTCTCTGGATCCAGCCACACAACCTCTAGATACTTTTATTTTAAAGTAAATAATATAAAACTTCCTCTTATGTAAATTAAACAATTTATGAAAACTCAAAATTACCATTCTTTTTAAAAATTGCAGATTATTTTACTTACATTTATAGATTCTATTTGACCAAATTCTTCAAATAAATTGGTTAAATCTTGCTGTGTGGCCTTCTTGTCCACTTGACCAACCCAAAGCGTGGTACTGCAGACTGTCACAACAAATTATAAGGTTTATATTTTATTCGTATCATTTGACATTTATCATCACTACAATCTTTTACTGTCAGAGAGTGAAAGACAAGCTGAAACAATTTACAACTTGCCTATAGGTAGAAAACAATACAATTATTTAATTTAAATCAGTGGAAATGGAAATGTCAACCGTCTTCCAAGAAGTGAATAGCAGGATAACAAAATCCTGAAACACTAACTTTTTATGAAAGCTACATATAGATAAGAATATTTTAATATACATTAAAAAGGAGAGACATGGTGAGAATATAGAAATATTGTAGATTTGGTTATTTCAAATGCAGTGATTAACAAAGGAATCAAAATCAATACTCGAACAGAAGTCTTTTTGAAATAGCAGGTGATGCCCGAAAGAGGGAGTAGCAATCTTATAATTCCTCCTCCCTCTTAGAAACCAATTTATTATCTTCCAAACTTTTCTTGAAGTTCCTACAAGTTACAGAGAGAAGAATACAACTCCTGTCCCGGCATTACAGAAAAAAAATGGCAAAAAATATTTAGAACAATATGGGAAGTTATAGTGGACATACCACTGAATATTTATGAGCAATTTCTTTAGCTTCTTGCAATATATTTTAAGAAATGTTTTAAAAATGCTTTCATTAACATTAGTTAAATGTATCTTAACAATACACCCAATTCATTGGATTATTACAATAAAAAACATATGTTTATATCAAATCTTGCACAAATTTTATACCATGTGCATATTATTAAAATATTAATTCTGTGCAGACAAATTAACAAAATGGATAAAAATGGACAACTAATCATGGAAAATTTTAAATGTGAGCTGAATATTTCTTCCACAATAAACATCACATGGACAACCTAAGTCCCAGAAATATCAAACAACTCTTAATTCTGGGTTGACTCTGAAACCCAGGAAGTCTCACTAAATTTAACCATACTATTTAGCACAGTGCACATCAGCTGGGATTGCAGGAACCCAAACTATCCTTGATAAGCAGTGAAGGAAAGTTTTAAGATCCTGTCTCCAGGAGACTCATGAAAACATGGTTTCTAAAGATAGGATTGTCATTTTCTTCTTAGAGTTACTGGCAAGGAAATAACAATCCTGATTAAGATAGCTACAGTGAGGGAAGATTTGCTAACAATCCCGATTGCAATTGGTTTTTGCAATTTCTACAGAATTGCCTCTCTTTTATGGGCCGGGAGGAATGAAAGCAAGTTATATTATGGAGACAGGTCCCTCATACACCCCCTCAAATATCATGGCATTGCCTGCAAAAGATCTTTAAAGTTAGCAATAATAGTAATAGTTCTGCTTCTCCAGTTTCTCCTTGATTTATAGATTCTAGAGAGTGTTATACAGAAGTCAAACTATTCTACCTACTAGGAAGAATCATGCTGAAATTTACCCATTTAAGAAGTGGTAATGCAATTTTAATGAAAGAAAATACAGACACTGAGAATCTTGGACCAAAATGAAAATGTACTACAAACATTTCAGAAAAAACCCAAACAAACATACATACCACTTAGTGTTTTTGATCGGACAGGAGGTAACCCTTTTTTCTGTCTTTCTTTTTCTCTTTCTCTAGCTCTTCTTTCACTTGAGTATGACCTTGATGACTTCCTCTTTCTTTCTCTTGATCTAGAACGCGAGCGCTTTCTGTGTTTACGCTTTCGAGAACCAGACCGTGATCTTGACCTTCTTTTTCTTGGTGACCTACAAAATAATCAATTACCGTATATACTTGAGTATAAGCCGACTCGAGTATAAGCCGAGACCCCTAATTTTACCCCCAAAAACTGGGAAAAGTTCTTGACTCAAGTATAAGCCGAGGGTGGGATCCGCCGAGTGGCTTTCAGCACTGGAGAAAATGCAAAATCGCTCGAGACCAAACTCGAAGGAATCAGCTGCCGGTGGGAGCGAGGCGATCCGTGCGGTCCCGTGACAGCCAGTCGGGCAAGCAACGGGGCAAGCAACGCGAAGAGCGGCAGGGCTTTATTTTTGCACCGTGGAGCTCCCCCTCCCCCTCCTCTCAAACTCCCCCTCTCTCCCCCTTCCCCCCACTTCCCAGAGCTGAATACAGGGTATTAACCGGCGGCGGAGGCTTGCAGAATGGCGGATCGAGCCTCTGTCGCCGGCGGTTGGATCCGTGCTCCACAAGCCTCTGCCGCCGGCTGGATCCGCGCCCTGCCGCCAGCAGAGGCTTGCGGAGCGCGGATCCAGTGGGGGGGAAAAGCCCTTTAGCAGGATTTGCCTGCATGCCGGCGGAGGCTGGATCCGTGCTCCACAAGCCTCTGCCGCCGGCTGGATCCGTGCCTTGCTGCCGGCAGAGGCTTGCGGAGCGCGGATCCAGTGGGGGGGAAAAAGCCCTTTACCAGGATTTGCCTGCATGCCGGCGGAGGCTGGATCCGTGCTCCAAAAGCCTCTGCCGCCGGCTGGATCCGCGCCCTGCCGCCGGCAGAGGCTTGCGGAGCGCGGATCCAGTGGGGGGGGAAAAAGGCCTTTACCAGGATTTGCCTGCATGCCGGCGGAGGCTGGATCCGTGCTCCAAAAGCCTCTGCCGCCGGCTGGATCCGCGCCCTGCCGCCGGCAGAGGCTTGCGGAGCGCGGATCCAGTGGGGGGGGGGGAAAGCCCTTTACCAGGATTTGCCTGCATGCCGGCGGAGGCTGGATCCGTGCTCCAAAAGCCTCTGCCGCCGGCTGGATCCGCGCCCTGCCGCCGGCAGAGGCTTGCGGAGCGCGGATCCAGTGTGGGGGGGGGAAAAGCCCTTTACCAGGATTTGCCTGCATGCCGGCGGAGGCTGGATCCGTGCTCCAAAAGCCTCTGCCGCCGGCTGGATCCGCGCCCTGCCGCCGGCAGAGGCTTGCGGAGCGCGGATCCAGTGGGGGGGGGAAAAAGCCCTTTACCAGGATTTGCCTGCATGCCGGCGGAGGCTGGATCCGTGCTCCAAAAGCCTCTGCCGCCGGCTGGATCCGCGCCCTGCCGCCGGCAGAGGCTTGCGGAGCACGGATCCAGTGGGGGGGGGGAAAAGCCCTTTAGCAGGATTTGCCTGCATGTCTCAAGTGCTACCTAATGTGCTTTCAGCCTCAGTCGGCCACTCCACATTGTAATCACGAAGGTAGCTCTCTAACGGAAAGGAAAGGGAAGGGAAGGGAAGGGAAGGGAAGGGAAGGGAAGGAAAGGAAAGGAAAGGAAAGGAAAGGAAAGGAAAGGAAAGGAAAGGAAAGGAAAGGAAAGGAAAGGAAAGGGAAGGGAAGGGAAGGGAAGGGAAGGGAAGGGAAGGAAAGGCCACCATCTCTCCTCTGCCGCTCGCTCTCGCCGCTCCAGCCCTGGCGAGCCAAAGAGACGAAAGGCCCCAAGCGATAGGAAGGGGATCTCTGCCCTAGAGTGGGAGGGGGGAGGGAAAGGGGGGGAGGAAAGGCCCGATCGCTTTGTGTTGAGCTGGTTCAGCTCAGCCGGACTAGGCGGGGCTGCGGCTCCCAGCTGATGCCGCTGCCGCCATCCAAGTCCGGCCGGCAAGAACTTTTTTTCTCCCCGCCCCGCAGTGACGAGTAAAGCGCGACTTACTTCCTCCTCCATGCCCACGTCGCCTTCTCGCCCAACAATCCCAAGTAAGGGGCGGCCTCAGAAAGGGGCTCTAACTTTCCCCTACCGCTCGAACTTATCTTGGAGAGGAAGGCAAAATCGGGAGAGGGAAGAAGAGCGAGGACTGGAGCAGCGCTTGCCCGGCTTCTCTCCCCTGCAGGGAGCGGCGGGGTCGGTTCCGCCTCCACCATGTTCTCTCTCGAGAGCCTTGTCCCACCCGCAAAACGCCAGCGCCGCCGCCGCCCCCTTCCTAGCCAGCCCTCAGCCGCTTCACAAGCACCCGTTGCCGGCCCAGTTCTATCAGACCCGCGCGGCGCCGCACGTACTCCGTTTACATGGCCCCTGTACTTCCCCCACACATCCCTTCTCCCGCCTCCTTCCCATAACGGCCTCTACCTACCGGACGGCGCCTCAGCTCCCCGTGTCCGCCGCCGCCGCCGCCACCCTGACCAAACCCTCTCTGCCTGCGTGCGCCCTCCCTCCCTCCCTCCTTCCTCTCTGTCTAAAGCAGCGCGCCGAGTCCCGGCCAAGGCGACGCTTTTGTTCTCCTCGCCTGGATGCGCTTCCAAAAGTGAAAGGAAAGAGGCTTCACCCAAAACTTGCTTCCCGTTTTCCTCCCCCTCCCCCCTTTTCCCTTTCTCCCTCCTCCCAGCGCGGCGCTTTGAGTAGTAGCCCTTCCACTCCCCGGCTCCCATCCCGGGTTCTTGAAAGCCCCGGTTTTCGTCCTTGGGTACGGGAAGAGGACTCCCGGCGCCCACCCGGCCGAATTGCGAGGGGAGATCGTTCTCCGCGCCTGTCAAAGGGGACCCAAACAAAGAGGTGCATTTGCCGGAAACAACGATCGGAGGGATTCTCCTTGCCTCCTCCGCCTCCATGAAGATTTGTTTTTCTGGGAGGCTCACTTAGAGGGAAGTTTTGAACTGGAAGCCAGGGATGAGGCGAAAAAGCAACAGCCTGCGTCCGTCTCTCTCTTTATGTATATTTCTGTATATATCTTATCTCGGGATCTAGACCTTTCGAAGGAGAAGGGGCGGCTGGAGTTCGTGAGTTGCTGTGGGACCCAAGGGTTGGGGGAAGAGAGATGGGAGGGAAAAGGGGAGAAACCTGCCGCTGGCTAGTTCTTTGTCTGATCGGGGAGCCTGAACAAAAGAGGAAACTCGGTTGAACTCTTCATCTCCCTGTCTGCCTTATCTGGTCTTTCAAGAGGAGGGTATTCCTTTCACTTCTTGAACTTTCCCAAAGACTTGCAAACTTTTCCAACCATTACTTCCAAGGATCTTTGATTTTTATTTTTCCCCTTGCAACCTAGAGGAAAAGGAAGGTGAGCTGTTGATCTAAGTTTCTCTCTTCTTCCTTTGTAATTAAACTGGAAGTTTTACGTGTGGAAGGGGTAATCTGATTTTTCCTTCTCCAGGCCTCTGCCGCCCAGAGCGTTGTTTCTCCCCCTCGTGCGTGTGTGTGTGTGTGTCAGACAGAAACAGGCGGCAGAGGCCTGGAGAAGGAAAAATCGGCCGCAGCCTCGGGGTAGGCTTCTCCAGGGGCGCCGCCGCGATTCTGCAGGGGCCAGGTAGGGAAAACTCGCCGGGGAAAACGGGTGCCGTTGCAGCGCCCGGGGAAGCGTAGCCTGCTTGACCCACGGCCTCTGAAATGTTCAAAATCCAACTTTTCTGCTTTTTGAAACGCACCACCGGCTGCTCCGTCCAGAAGCCCAGATTCGGGAGGGCTGCTTGGCTTCCACTTGAGCCCATCTATGTCCGCGACCCCCCCCCACTACCCCTAGACCTCAGCCTCGGTCCCCTGTCCGACCCGGAGGAGTATTTTTTTAAAAAAAACTTCCATCGGGATTTGTTCCTGGAGTTTAAATCCTTGCAGTCCAAAGCAAGAGAGAAAGCCGCGACCTCCTCCTGCGGGAGATTCTCTGCCGGCTCCGAAGAGCTCGACCACCAACGCCGGGGCGGCAGAGGCTTGCAGGGCTGGCGGCAGTCCAGCGTTGTTTCTCCCCCTCGTGCTCCCCCTTGTGCGTGTGTGTGTGTGTGTTTGTGTGTGTGTGTGTGTGTGTGTGTGTGTGTGTGTGTGTGTCAGACCCGCAGGAATGGCTAGTAAAGGTGGCGGCAGTCCGGCATTTGCGTTTCTCTGTGTGTCAAGCCCCGTGGGCTCGACACACAGGAAGGGGGGGAATGCCGGAATGCCGCTTCCCTACCAGCCATTCCCATGGGTCTGACACACACACGCACGCACGAGGGGGAGAAACAACGCTGGACTGCCGCCAGCTCTGCAAGGTTCTGCCGCTCCCTTCTCTCAGCAGCCTGTTCCGAACGAAGGGACAGTTCTTTTTTTTTTGTTGATTGGAGTATAAGCCGAAGTGGAGTTTTTCAGCCCGAAAAGTGGGCTGAAAAATTCGGCTTATACTCAAGTATATACGGTAAATTCTGTCAATGTAAAACATAATATTCATAAGACAATTCTTATGAATATTATGAATATTAATATTATGAATATTAAGAAACCAACTATGGGTTTTAAGCAGGAAGACAAATATCTTTGTAATAAAAGTTACAGAAACCTTGAACGTGATCTTGAGCGCGTTCGTGATCTTGAAAGAACTGCTGGTTTCTTTTCTTCTTGCTCGAAGACTTCTTGTTCTACAACCTCCTGGGCCTCATCTATATCCATGTCCTAAATAGGGAGCAAGTGAGATGCCAACATATTGGAAATTATATTCATTCCTATCTATATGTGTTTATGAAGATTTTTTTTTCATATATTCCTGAATATATCAGTTTATATCTAGGAAAATCTTCTGACTCAATATCTTGACGTGCCCTTATTGTCCTCATGGACAGAGTATGCTGCTCTCCAACAAATTATATTATGACATCAAAGCTAATGTTAATATTTACATTCCCAGTATAGAGACATCCATAAGATTATAGATAGGATAGTGTTTATTTTACAATTTTGTGATCTACTGAATTCATAATTTAAATAGAAATACTAAATTTTACCTGTTGTTGAACATCCATTGAACTGTCAAGCTTTGTTTCCACTTCTAAAAACTGTTGGTGACTGCTGTCTTGCGAAGGTGATGCTGAATGCTCAGAACCAAAATTTTCTTCTTGAGTTTCCTCAGGGCTTACCTGCAGTGAAGAATGTTTATTTTTTAGCCTCAAGCTCTGCAATACATGTCTGTCTCTCTACCTATCTATGACCTACCTCTCTCTCTCTGGGTTTCAATAACTAATATATAATTTGTATTATGGAATATGTTTGGAATTTTGGATAACATTAACAAGCAAGCAAACAAGTGTGCAAAGTTCAGTCTTTTATTTCAAACCATAGTCCTGGAACTACAGAGATCCTAAGTTCAAATAGATTGTTAGGATTAGAAGTTAAAGTGCAAATATAAACAAGTGAAGTATAAGCAAGTGTTACACTGAACAAAAAAAGGGGGAAAGAAGGAAAAGGAAGCTAATGCTGAGGGGAATTCAAGATGGCAAAACAAATATACTTTTTTTGGAATTTCTAAAGTAACATGTTGTTTCAAAAATTTAGAAACCTAAAGCCATGTGGTTAGTTTAGAAATTTAAAAAATGCAGTATTTCCAAAAGTAGGAAAAATAGTATACCTTTGGTGGCTGCTGATCTAGAAGTTGCTGTCGAAGATGTTCAAAGTTTTGTTGCTGTAGTTGTTCAGCTAGCTGATGAAAAAGTGAATTGTTCACGGACTCAGATACAAGGGGCCTAAAATACATAATTTAGTAGTTACCCTATTGTTTTACAGTAACTGTATAAATATATTTAGAATTCATTAAAGAATACAACAGAACTTTGTAGAAGCAGAATTTGATGTTCTCTTGAAGTATGGTAAGAATAGGAAGAGACAAGAAGACAAGCTTGATCTAATGGGTTTTTAATGGGATTCAAACATTGTAGTAGATCATATTGCACTTTATGTGGCACAGAGAATCCAACAGTGTGATTTTTAAACAACAGCTTATAGCTTAATATCTTGAATGAACTCAACTGTTGATTTAAGAAATTATGGTTTATCTTCAACTTCTCTCCCTTCTTCTCCCTTTCTCGGTGTAAGACCACAACTTAAGAATATTTTAGTAAGATTAAAATATACTGGAAAACTCAAGTAGGGGAAATCTGATCTGCCTGATTTTTTTTAAAAAAAACACCAACTAATCATTTTTTAAAAAAAAAATGATTTCTATAACTTTTCTCCAATATCAGTTAATGTCACAAATACTCCAAAACCATTTTGCATATGTGAAAAGCCTCTGGATTTGGGTAAGCAATTAGAAGTTGAGTTAACTGCAGATTCACTTTGAAAATAAGTTCAAATCAAAATATAAAATAAGGTGTTTCCAAACACAAATTAAGACTTACAATTGAGAAGTTGGAGTTTCCTTTTTGGGCTCTTCATTCAAGTCAGTTTCTTCTCCAAAATCTCCAAACCTATCTATCAGCTTCTAGGAGCAAACAAATTATGCATTAAAAACGTATTGTTGAACAAGAAAAGCATTATTAGATATATTTTAATGTTCCATATATATATATATATATATATATATATATATATATATATATATATATATGTATGTATGTATGTATGTATGTATGTAATGTATGTATGTATATGTATATGTATATGTATGTATATATATGTATATATATGTATGTATATATATGTATATATATATATATATGTGTGTGTGTGTGTGTGTGTGTGTGTCTGTGTCTGTGTGTGTGTGTCTGTGTACGCACACATACATATATATATATATACATATATATATATATACACACACACACACACACTATAACACCCAGATACCAAAATATGTACGCAATATTCTTTCTAAAACAGTACCTTATGTCTCACTTATATATATTACCATAGATGTAAAACAAATGCATAAATATAAAAACCAAAATATTTAATTGGGATATTAACTGATATACATTATCTATATGTACTCCAAAGACATGACTTGCGTTACTAAAATTAAAAATTATAAGATAGGTTTTGATAAAAAGAGAACCATGAAGCACTTAGACCTGCAAGTTTAGTGCCCAATAGAAAACCAAGAATTGCAAAAAGAGGACAAAAAAAAGTCACGCTAATATTGGTCAACTGATTGTGAAAGAAAAAATTCATATCAGGTACTACATAAATAGAAGTATAGTTATTACTACTATTATTGTATTAATTTAGCTATGGTCAAGATAATACAAAATCATTGACGAATACAACAAAAAAAGTGTATCAGTCTCTTTACTTTTAGCCATTTGAGTCAGTTTTTTTTAAAAAAAATATTTCTGGGAACTGTCTAGACTAGTCCCTGCAATTTTTTTGACAAGATTTTGGAGTGCTTTGCCACTGCTTCCTTCCTAGGGCTGAGTGAGAGAATGCTTGACCCAAGTTTACCCAACTGATTTTGTGCCTAAGGTGGAACTAGAACTCAGTTTCCTGGTTTCTAGCCTGGTGCTTTAACCACAACACCAAACTGGTTCTTGTATCAGTCATATAAAGCAGTGGTCCACAACCTTTGCAGCTTGGTAGCTCGGCTGAGGTGGGAAAGGGGAACTGGGCCACGCGAGTGGAAGGCTGGTGAGAACAGTGTGTGCCCACCAGCCCGCTGCTTGTGCAAGTTGAGCTGTGCGTGTGCGGCCCAAATTTGAAAAGGCCACAGCCCGGTAGTGGGCTGCAGCCCAGGGTTTAGGGACCCCTGGCATACAGCATATCAAGCTAAGACTTAAAAGAAAAAAAGATAAAACAAGCAAAACATAATATAGTAGAAAATAAACAAAAAAGAAAAAAAGATAGATAAAATAGAAAATTTCATTATGTTACCACTCCATGATTAGAACAACTTTTATCTTCTTATGGAAACTGCTGTAGATAAGAACTCAACAACGCTACTAGTCAGCAAGTTTTCAACCTGAGATTAGAAATGAACCTTTTTCCTTCATAACCAAGTTGATTTTTGTTATGTATATATTTAAATTACCACAGAAAGGGAAATGGAGTATGACTAAGGGTCTCAGGCTTATTCAGTAAATGAAATCCCACTGTACTTCCCATCTAGTACTGTAGAGAGAAAATCTCTGAAATGAATCCAACAAAAGCTTCTACACTGTGCAGGATTGAGTATAACTGTAATCAAATTTTTGTTTAGAAATCTTACGAATAACTACCTTGTTAAAAGAGACACTCTGTTCTAGCGGATTGAGCGTATTGGCGGCAGCAGCAGCAGCTGTAAGTTGAGCAGTGAGAGCCTGTAGCTGAACGACGAGACCCGCATCCAGTGCTTGAAGCAATGATGGTTGTGGTTTTTGTTGTTGCATCTGCAATGTCTGTATTAACTGCTGAAGCTGAAATGGAGTTGGGAAGAAGATAGTTTTGCTATAAATAAAATCTGGAATTAAGCATAAATTCTAGCACTGCTTTGAAAGATAGGACAAACTATCCCCAATCAAAACTTCAATTTCAAGCACATAATTCCTAATTTTAAAATTTTAAACATTTTGTAAAATATAAGAAATCTTCAATGCAGTTACAAAAGAAACTGGTGAGGACAGGGCAAAAAGCAGGGATATCATTTGCAGTAGAAATCAGTGGCCAGATGTTGGATCATGGCTAGCAAATCTCTCCAGAGGGGGGGGGGGGGAAGTTACTGAGATTTTAATGGTCAGTTTATGTCAGTAGCTGGGAGTAAAGGGGATTCCATCTAAGCTCACAGTTGAATATAGCCTATATGGACATAATACTTAGCTGAATTTTATTTCTTAATTGCTTTTGGAATTATTATTTTTTACTGATTTTTAAATATTATTTTTTTCCAGAATGGCCAAATCTTTACTGCATTCACTGGATGAGTCTTCTTCTCCTTAACAAAATTAGTTTCAAGTATAAGTTTAATGATTAATTAAAAATACTTTTTGGAATTAACAGCAAAAAAGTGTTTAGAGCACTGATTTTTGAAAGTTAAAAACAGACTAGAGGTTCAGATAGATTTGAAATAAGATTTTGTAATTAATTATAAGAATCCTTCCCATGGGAAATTATTGTTGTTTGGATTCCTTAGGAAAAAAACATGAAAAAAATGGGAATTTGAAAGCTGAACACTAGAGGGGGCTAGAACAGGGGTGTCAACTGCCAACGCACAGGACGGACGTGTCATCGGGAAGCCACGCCCACCCCATTGCCGGCAATGGCGAAAAAGTTCCGATACATTGCACAATGTCACATGTCACAAGTTTGACATGTTTGGGCTAGAAGAAACTAAAAATTACAATTAAAGGACAACAAAACTTGAAGTCAACTTGTTAATTCAGAATGGAGCAAAATATTTTAATGCTGGATATTTTCAAGGATATTTGTGAACAATAGACTCAGAAGTGAATTTTAAGAATGTCTTATCATAGAAAGATGGTGTATAAATTTTACATAGAGGAACAAGCTCTACCGGCAAGACTGAAATTGATTTGAATGTGGATTTTAAAATGACAAGCTATAAGAATATGAAAAAGATGATAAACTGTATATACAAATGAAACCAAATGAAGTATTTATAATTTTAAAAAGATATAAAAATAACACAGAAGTTAATTATTGAAATAACTTTTCTGCACTAGATTTGCAAGAGAGAATTGTTAATTTTGAAGGAATTTCAGAGAAGGAATACAGAAAAAATGAAAAGAAATCAAGTTCTAAAACACTATTTGAGGGGATTAAAAATCAAGGTTGTTAAAGGTACAGGGAAGCAATACAAAGTTGGTTTATTTGATTGGGGTTAAAACAGATACATTATTATCTCTAGTAAGCCTTTAATGGCCTTTTGCTGACTACGACTGAACAAAGAGGTTTTAAGATCTTGTTTACAGTTAAGAGATAAGCTGGCATTTGTTGTATTTTAAGAGGTGATAAATTACTAAAATTGTTTATACTTGTGATGATGGGGAAGTTCCTTATTTATATATTTCCCTTTAAAATTCTGGCATAAAAGGCATTGGGACAAGTGTTCATATTCAGTATTTATTACTTATTGATATTCATGTTATTTGCTTTAAAAACAGAAATTGCAAACATTTTAAAAATGCAAAACAAATTGACACGGGCGGTCTTGTCGATATTACCTGGGAGGAGTTTGATTCTGTGACTCCGGAGGAAGTGGACAGGATTATGGGGAGGCTGAGCTCCACCACATGTTTATTGGACCCGTGCCCTTCCTGGCTGGTTTATGCAGCCCGGGAGAGGACACACAGCTGGTTCCAGGCAGTTATATCAGCTTCTTTGAGTGAGGGTAGCTTCCCTGCCGTCTTGAAAGAGGCGGTGGTGAGGCCTCTCCTCAAGAAGCCTGCCCTGGACCCAGCTGTATTGAACAACTTTCGTCCGGTCTCCAACCTTCGCTTCCTTGCGAAGGTTGTTGAGAGTGTGGTGGCGCATCAGCTCCCTCTGGTCCTGGATGAAGCGGATTATCTAGACCCGTACCAATCGGGTTTCAGGCCCGGGTACAGCATGGAGACGGCATTGGTCGCGCTGATGAATGATCTCTGGAGGGCTCGGGACAGGGGACATTCCTCTGTTCTAGTCCTATTAGACCTCTCAGCGGCTTTCGATACCATCAACCATGGTATCCTGCTGCGGCGTCTCAGGGGATTGGGAGTGGGAGGCACGGTCTTACAGTGGTTCTCCTCCTATCTCCAGGGACGTTCGCAGTTGGTGTTGGCAGGAGGGCAGAGGTCGACCGCGAGGTCTCTCGTTTGTGGAGTTCCTCAGGGGTCGGTCCTCTCGCCTCTCCTGTTCAACATCTACATGAAACCGCTGGGTGAGATCATTCGTGGCTTTGGAGTTGGGTATCATCAGTAAGCTGATGATACCCAGCTTTTTATTTCGACCCCAAACCACCCCAGTGATGCCCTCAATGTGATGTCCCGTTGCCTGGAGGTGGTTCGGGTCTGGATGGGGAGGAACAGACTTCAACTCAACCCTGACAAGACTGAGTGGCTTTGCATACCTTCATCCCGGGTCTATTCGGATATTCCATCTCTTTCTATGGGGGGTGAATTATTACCCCCCCGTAGATAGGGCTCGCAACTTGGGAGTCCTCCTAGATTCACGGCTCACTTTGGAAGATCACATAGTGGCTGTGACTAGGGGGGCTTTCGCCCAGGTTCGCCTGGTGCGCCAGTTGCGGCCCTATCTAAGCCGGGATGATTTATGCACGGTCTCACGCGCTCGTGACCTCTCGTCTAGACTACTGCAACGCTCTCTACATGGGGCTGCCCTTGAGGACCACCCGGAGGCTCCAACTGGTACAGAATGCAGCTGTGAGAGTTGTGTTGGGAGTCTCCCGATACTCCCATGTTACACCTCTGCTCCGTGAGCTGCATTGGTTACCAGTTGTCTTCCGGGTGAGATTCAAGGTACTAGTAATGGTGTTTAAAGCCCTACATGGCAGGGGTCCGGAGTACCTTAGGGAACACCTGCTGCCGGCATCAACTTCCCTTCGCCCTGTGCGTTCCCACAGAGAGGGCCTCCTCAGGGTGCCACCGGTCAGAGAATGTAGATTGGTGGCCCCCAGGGGGAGATCTTTCTCTGTGGGCACCCCGGAACTATGGAACCAGTTACCGGTTGAGCTCCGGACGGCGCCCGATCTTCACTCCTTTCGCCGCGATCTAAAAACATACTTGTTCGAACAAGCCGGCCTGGCCTGAGGGGGGATTGGTGGGGTTTTTACTATCATTTTATTGGGGTTTTTATTATGTATTAACTGTTTTTATGGGCATGTATTTAATTACTTTTTAACTTTTGTAATTCTGTGTTTTTATTCTTGCCCTGTACACCGCCCTGAGTCCTTCGGGAGAAGGGCGGTATAGAAATATTAATAAATTAAATTAATAAATTAAAATTAGTTTTTAACTTTTCAATAGCAATTTAAATTATATGAAGCAGAGAAGCAGAATTATGTATTTCTAGGTGGATAAGGGACCAAAATGGACTTATTACCTGTTGGCCTTGTGGACTCTGCAGGATCTGTGCTACAGCAGCAAGTGTATCTGTATTAGTTATCTGAGATACCCATGGATCAGGTAAACTTTGGATTACATTGGCTGGAGTAGCAGGAGTCACTGGAGTTCCTGCAAAGAAGACAAGCAGTTATCTTTAGATACCGTTGGAAAGAAGTAGTAAATAGCAAGAGATTAATCACATTTGTATTTCATCTAATCCATTCTTAGCCACAGAAAATAACTGGATGACTTTGAAACAATCATTCTCAACCCAACCTACTTCACAGGATTTTTTAAGGAAAAACAGCAGGAGTGCTCTGTAAGCACCTGAAACTCTTGAATAAGTTGTGATATAAATAAAATAAACAAATTTCTCCCATCTATTCTTTATCTGAGTCCAATTCAGCTCCTCCTGTATCAATTGTTCAATGCATTAATATGAATACCACTGTAACTCCCCATTAGCAGGACACATGAGAACAGAAAAAAGTGTTTAACATTTAGTGCAGTAAAGTACCTTGTATCTCAACTCTTGGGTGACTAGGTTGCTAGTTCAAACTACTTCCCTTACTAAATACAGTGAGCTTATCAAGTCTATCTTTTGGTGACCAGACAGTACCTCACATAAGTCCACCTACTCATCTTGGTTGCAGGAGATAACAGTGAACAGAAAAGCAATAAAATATAGCAGTATTCCCAGGGTGGATCAGCACTCTACACGACCGAAAGGAGATCAAAGCCCACTTCTGAAAGGCAGCTTTACCTGTTTCACATATTTTTAAGGTAGATAGCCTTATCCCAGATTCATCTTACAAATATCTATTATTGGTACTCCTACTATTAAAGATTGCTAACATAGTCATTTTTCACACAGAATGCTGTGAAGCATGATTCTGTGTTTGCTGTGAACAACAGGACAAAGCATTCTCCAAGTCATGTGTCAATTCTGGAACAGAAAGTTATTTTCTCTGATTCTCTATTTATAGAAAACAAACTATTTACCTCTCCAGTTTGAGTTTGAAGCGGACCTTCAGAGCCCTATGAACATCTTGTTTGAGCCATGTGCTGTCAGTTGGCAAGAATATTCTCTCCTGTGCTTGTTGGAATTTTGAATAACAATTTATATCTGGCCTAGAAACATCTTGTTTTTATGGAATATGTATAGATCTTCTAACTGAGAGCTCCTATCTTCCAAGCCAAGGCTAAGTTCCATGTAACAAAAATGGGTGAAATTTTTTAATGAGTTTGAGGAGGGTAATCAAGATTTGGTATTCAATGTTGTCCAATATAAGGAAAAGATGATCTAAAAGCAGTGCCTTGACTTATTCTGAAGAAATAGCAATAGCATTTAGACTTATATACCGTTTCACCGTGCTTTGCAACCTTCTTTAAGCAGTTTACAAAGTCAACATATTGCCTCCAACAATCTGGGTCCTCATTTTACCGACCTCGGAAGGATGGAAGGCTGAGTCAACATTGAGCAGGTGAGACTCGAACTGCTGGCAGTCAGCAAAAGTATCCTGCAATACTGCTTTCTTTATGCTCAACGAACATAAAGTGGTTTCCTATGAGTGCAGCCAATCATTGTTAAATCCTTCTTCAATTTGTTGAATCTCAACATATTGCATGATAGAATGTGCTCTGGTTTCAAACTATGGGTTTGATATCAACAATTTATAACACTATCATCATACTGTTATAAACTATGATTTTATATATAAAAAGCTACAGTATTATTTAGAGAGCATAACCCTGTCATTTAGAGTTGCGTATTTAATGTTGTAGAATATGCTGACCCCTAATGGCTAATGTGTAAATATGTTATTTTCCTGGAAAAAATAAACTTCTTAACAATGGCACTTTTAAGGTTGAATTTAACCATCTTCATTAGGCATGTATGCATATGTCTTAATTCTTGACTCTTCTGGCTGATATTGAATTATAGTCTATTTTTCTACCAACAGAAATTTCACAAGCAAACATTAACCAATTTAATTATTCAGTTCATTCAAATCCTTATAGAAAAAAATATTTTTTTCATTTCCTTCTCTTAGTTATGGTGTACCTAATATATTTCAAAAGATCAGAAATAAAATATAAAAAAGCTATAAAATATAAAAAATAAAGGAAGTCCCTGTCCAAAGAAACCCAGAAATCTGAATATATGTTTATTATTCATATCAGGAAAGAATACATTTTAAGGAAAAATATATACATATCAGGAAAGAATGTAACTGAAAAAAGTAATGCAACAAAAATCAATTATTCTTGCAAATTTAAATCTTAAAAGATGTAACAAAGGGAAAGTTGTCATGGATGTAAAACAAAAGGATAATGTTGGGTTCTTGTTACCTGGTGTATTATTACTCAAAGTAGCAGTTGTTCCTGGCAAAACAGGAGTAACAACTGGAGGAGGAATTCCTGCTGCCATATCCAATAGAGGCTGGATAATTTCACTTTTGAACACATTATTCTTCTGCCACAAATTGAGCACTCTAACAATTTTACTCTAGGAAGGAAAGAAATGACATTTTAGACTTTACATCATACAAATCCCTATTCCAAGTTAAACAGCTTTTAAAATAAAACTATGAGGCTATGTTTAAGATTCCTTATCATGGTTACAAGGATCAGGAATGTGTTGTAGATTTCAGTGCCCTTTTTATATCAGGACTGGAAATCATGAAACTTCTCCAGTTTTAGAGAATGAAAAATAGTCTGTCAGTGGTCCCCAACCTTTATGGCTTGGCGGCCTGGCGGGGGGGGGAAGAGGGGAACTGGCTCCCACTCGCACAAGTAGAGCTCTGTGTGTGCTCTAGCCAGCCGCTCACACGGCCCAGATCCAAACAGGCCACAGCCTGATAGCGGCCTGAGGCCTGGAGGTTGAGGACCCCTGGTCTATGTGACACAATTAATGTATGTTCAATTTGTATTAGATTTTCTCATTTCATTCCTACAAATGCACTGAATGATTCTAGTGATTCTATTTTGAAGCTAGTGTATCTAGTGATTCAAATTCTGAATCTTCTAGCAGTGGCCACATAGTCTTAGAAAGTAAGAACAGAAACGAATTCTATTATTGAAAATGAAAGATTAATGTCCCCTTCCTCTACAGCTACTTGTACACCTATTAAAATAGTTGGGGGTTAGGGAAGAAAATAAATTCTACTGCCTGAGTGAATTTAGTTTATGGGTTCCTAGATTCCATCCAATGTAAATCTCTTTAGTATTCTGTTTAAACTGTTATTTTAAATCCCTAAGAACTTTAGAAACTCCCTTTTCTCAATTTTATAGAGCTTAGCACATTTACATACATAATGTATAGGCACTGTTATGCTTAATTTTATATATATTCTATAAGAATATTATTGTATTACCTTGCTATGAATATATTATGCAATGTTTATTATACAATACCTGTGCAGATTAAAATCAGCACTACGTCACCTGCTAGAGCCAGAGTCTGTCTATTCTTTTGATTTCACTATGGGGTTCAAAAATATGGCTCACATGCTATATGTTGAAATGATAATCGAGTACCAATAAACAATTACATTATTTTCCATCTATAATTCACTACCCAATAAAATTATGTCCCTTTCATTTGTTCCACACATCAAAAATAGTACTAAAAATATTGGAAAATGTTGATTGATATAATTTTTCCAAAATAGACATTTGCTTGTATGAAGTACCAACCTGAAAATTAATTACTGAAAAGCAAGGAAGTTGTATTTCTCAAGGGAAACAGAATACTGCAAGTTAATAGTAGATGAATGTGTGTGTCCTTTGAAAAGAGTGAAAATGGAAAAAATTTAAAACATAAAAAATGACGGTAGAAAGATAGCGAGTAGTATCTGAACTGTTGCAAAAAGGATTCTTTCCAAAACAAAGAAAAACGGCTGGGTTAAAGAATGTGTTTATGCCAATAGTACTTGATTATACTGGATTGAGAATTGAATATGTCAAGGAAAACATAAAAGCCAAATGTAATGGGACCAGATTCCTTAGGAAGGGTATGTAGTATAACCATAAAAAGATGATCATTCAATGAGTAGTGAATTAGTATGGACTGAATAAAAAGGCAGTGACCGTTATGAAAATACAATGAGATGGTTTGGTCATACAGAAAGAACTGATGAGACTGAAACTGAAAAATTAATATATGTTGGATGACGTTATATAGTAAAAGAAAGGTGAAGAAAGTCATGACTATAATAAATTGATGTGCTCTTAAGAGAGAAATGAGAATTTTTTTAAAAATGAAAAGTAATATATGAAACATGACAAAGTACAGCAGGGCAGAATGATATCAACAAACATAGTGAATGGTTTAGCTACATCTACTTTTCTTTTTGTTTTTAATCTGGGGGGTTGTTGTTGTTGGTTTTTTTAATTATTATTATTTCCTGCTCTTTTTCAGTACTCTGCATAACAATGTTTACCCCACATGGGAATACAGTGAGGATATGTGCAGTATTTTCTTCCCAATTCACAAACAGTATTATCTATTACTCAGGAACATTGTCAAGTAAAAAAAAACATGCATCATTTTTTTTGTAAAATTATATTTTTAACATAAATTATACATTAATAAATCATTTATTGGGAAAAGAGTAAAATGTAGAAGAATCCATACCTTATCATCCCCAGGGCAACGATATAAATTCTGGAAAGTGCTAATGATGTTATTGCTAAACCGAGGAGCAAAGACATCCTTTTCTTGCCCAAACTGATGCCGAGACTGCCGTACAATCGAGTCAATGACATATAAGCCAGGCACCTTGTATTCTGGTTTACACTACATAGAAATACAATAAGAATGAAAATTTCCTATAAGATTTATTAGCTAGCAAATCTGTACAAACTATGAATGCTCTTTTTTCCCCCAGTATGGTATTGTTTTATATTAAAATGTGTTTCACAGAGTATGCTATAATCATTTGTAACATTTCCTTGTTGTAAAATTTCAATTATTTAAATTTCATTTATATAAAGGTAATAGTAAATAATTTTAGGGAAATGTACCTTCATTTTTATGTTAACAGTTGAAATATTCTAAGTTTTTTGAACTATTTAGATAATAACACAGCTAGTACTGGGGAACACTGCAATTTATCAGAGGCATGACTTTACTAAGATGTACTCTATGCAGCAGTTATGCCACCAGCTGGTATTATTTGGGGGGGGGGTGTAAAATTAAGATAAAGCTCAATACCAGAGGGGATGCTTTTCCCCTGGAAAAGGTGAAACATTGTGATGTTCCCTGCCAAGGTTCCGATAAATGAGACAAATCATTCTGCAAACATTGACATTCCCCTTGTCAACTCATTCTTATCAGTTTAAAGCCCAAGCACTGAAAGTGAAAGTCAGAGTCCACAGCAGAAAGGAGTGGAAACCTAGTATGGTAATGTTCACTGTCACTCACAGAGATCTATCGTATTTAAAATTTGCATAAGACCTATGATTTGTGAAATGCACCTCTACTCACTTGAAGTAAGTCCCCCCTGCAACTGATACTTTAGATTGGACACTGTGTTTTTGGATCAGTGTGCACCATAATTTACCCTCAGACAAATTATCTAATATTATTATTGAAGAAGATATGTCAATATTTGGCAGAAGTAACTTAACCTTAAAGTTAACTTAATCAGACTATATCATCTCTGAAGGTACGATTGTATGGAAACAAAAAGACAAATTAGAAAATGATTGCTGGACACCAATTTTATATAAGGTCAAGTCTTTCTGGAACTGAGATCATACCTTGGTGTGATGGGAATAATTGAAACTGTACAATATGTATTGACAATTAGGGCCAATATCAAAAATCACACCATCATGAGTAGTTTGTTAGTATTAACTGTATTGCTCACAATTTGCTCACATAGAATGACACTGGGTTTGACAGCACAAGCAACAAGACTATTGTCTCCAGGCATGGACATTGCCACCTGTGCTCTTAAAAAAAATGCAATAAGACTACTAGGCAATCTCCTATGGACAATGAATGTCAAGCCAATGCCATGCTGGGGTTAATCTATTCTGATTCCTCTGAATGTTCTCATTCTATGGAACATCATTTACTTATTGTTCAAGGAGATAGATGGTCTACAAATGGCTGCACATGACATGGGAAGATGTTCAAATATATGTTCTGAACCTCTGGTAGAGCTGTTATTTAGTGCTGAGACAGCCATCTGAGGCAATCTGTGCTTATTTTGTTACTCTCAAAATATGTGGGTAAATACCAAAGGAAGTTGAACTTTTATTAAACTGAATTCAAATAATATCCATACAATGGATAAAACCCTTTATCATAAGCAAACAGTTATGCATTCTAGTTTTTGTGATCTAAGGGACCCACTGATTGGAAAGTAATCCGTGTAAAGGAAGAAATAGTGGAATGAATCATAATGGACTTTTGTTCTGACTTTCAAACAAGAAATATCTCTTATTTGATCCTTGCCCTTACAAACACTCCAGAGGAAAAATACCTACTGTACTCCATCATATTGTAAATTGTGACAATATATTCATAATAATATAACATTAATATCTTTAATACATTTATCTATATTTAAATATCTAGATTCATGAGTATTTAAATTACTAACGTTTTGTTTGATGACTTACCTTTTGAATGAATTTCTCAACACTCTGCACAACATGTTTGTAGAACTAGAAATAAATATATATAATTTGTTCAATAGGTTTATTTATTTATTCATTAAACAAATTTATATAGCTTTCCAACTCACATACAGGTTACTCTGGGTGGCTTGCAACGTTTATATAGGTTCCATTCTATACCATCTTCTTTCTTGTTTTAGCAGCTTTCTGATTAATGTACTTTATTTTATTTATTTATTTATTTATTTATTTATAATACAAAAATTAATAACAATTAAAATAGGTTAAATCATCCTTAATTAAAATCTAAAACCCCTATAACTCTAATTAAAAACCCAATTACAATAAATTAAAAAGTTAAAAAATCCTCAGTCCTGGCCGGAAAGCTCAAAGAGCCAGGTCTTCAGGTCCCGGCGGAACAAACGAAAATCAGGGGCAGTCCTAAGCTCTACGGGTAACTGGTTCCAGAGGGCAGGCGCGCCCACAGAGAAGGCCCTCCCCCTGCGCATTGCCCGGCGGCACCCTGAGAAGGCCCTCCCTGTGAGAGCGCACAGGACGAAGGGAACTTGATGACGGCAGGTGTTCCCTCAGATATCCCGGACCCAAGCCATTTAGGGCTTTATAGGTCATCACCAGCACCTTGAATCTCACCTGGAGGGCAACCGGAAGCCAATGCAGCTCGCGGAGCAGAGGTGTTACATGGGAGTATCGGGAAGCCCCCATCACAACTCGTGCGGCTGCATTCTGCACCAGCTGAAGCCTCCGAGTGGTCCTCAAGGGCAGCCCCATGTAGAGAGCATTGCAGTAGTCTAACCAGGAGGTCACGAGCGCATGAGTGACCGTGCGCAAGGCATCTCGGTCCAGATAGGGCCGCAATTGGTGCACCAGGTGAACCTGGACAAAAGCCCCCCTGGTCACGGCTCCTATATGATCTTCAAGGCTGAGCCGCGAATCCAGGAGGACACCCTAGTTGCGAGCCCTATCGACATGTGGGGGGGGGTAACACCTCACCCCCCATCATTGAAGATGGAATAGAATGGTTCACTCGAGATGCCTGTACGCACAGCCACTCAGTCTTGGCAGGATTGAGTTGGAGCCTGTTTCTCCCCATCCAAACCTGAACCGCCTCCAGGCAACGGGACATCACGTTGAGGGCATCACTGAGTTGGTTTGGGATGGAAAGAAAAAGTTGGGTATCATCAGCGTACTGATGATACCCCACCCCAAAACCATGAATGATCTCACCCAGCAACTTCATATAGATATTGAACAGGAGGGGAGAGAGGACCGACCCCTGAGGAACTCCACAAACGAGAGACCTCGGGGCGGACCTCTGCCCTCCCGTCAACACCGACTGAGAAAGGCCGAAGAGGTAAAAGAACCACCGCAAAACAGTGCCCCCCACTCCCAACCCCCTGAGACGTCGCAGCAGGATACCATGGTCGATGGTATCAAAAGCTGCTGAGAGATCTAATAGGACTAGGACAGAGGAACAACCCCTGTCCCGAGCCCGCCAGAGATCATTCATCAGCACGACCAATGCCGTCTCTGTGCTGTACCCAGGCCTGAAACCCAATTGGTACGGGTCAAGATAATCAGTTTCCTTCAGGAACAGAGGAAGCTGATGCGCCACCACACTCTCAACAACCTTCGCTAAAAAGCGAAGATTGGAGACTGGATGATAGTTATTCAAAATAGCTGGATCCAGGGCAGGCTTCTTGAGAAGGGGTCTCACCACCGCTTCCTTCAAGGCAGCGGAAAAGACACCCTCACTCAAAGAAGCAGATATCACTGCCTGGAACCAGCCTCCTGTCTCCTCCCGAGCTGAATAAACCAGCCAGGAAGGGCACAGGTCCAATAAACAGGTGGTAGAGCTCAGCCGCCCCATAATCCTGTCCACCTCCTCGGGAGTCACAGGACCAAACTCAGTCCAGATAATACTCTCAAGATCGCTCGATTCCTCCCCGTCAGACTCTGTCCAGTCAGAGTCCAAACCGGTCCGAATCTGAGCGATTTTGTCCACCAGATGCTGGCTAAACTCCTCGGCCTGCCTCTGCAAGGGCTCCTCCCTCACCTCCTGAGAAAGGAGGGAACAAGTTACCCTAAACAGGGCGGCCGGGCGATTATCTGCGGATGTGATGAGGGCGGCGAAGTAATTAGACTTTGCTGTCCTCATCGCCGCAAGATAAGACCTAGTGAAAGATCTTATTCACAATCGGTCAGATTCAGACCGGCTGGATCTCCAACAGCTCTCCAGACTCCGTCTCCGACGCTTCATTTAGTGAATGATACCCTCAAGACCTACATTTGGAAGATTTCCTACTCTATTTCTTTGTCCTTTTAAAAATATCCCTTTAATATAAAATAGGGTTTAAGAATACTGTAAAGAAGGAATAGCTTCTTCTTTTTGACTAAATGCATGACCAAATGCTAATGTTAATATTAAAGGAAAAGTATGACACTGAAAGAAGAAAAAAACATTTTTTTTTATTACATTTATATCCCGCCCTTCTCCAAAGACTCAGGGCGGCTTACAAGCTTAGCAGTAGCCTTCATTCTATGTATATGCCTGCTTGTTAGGGCTTTCACACACACCCCAAGCGGCATTATTACAAAGTCAGCTTAATTGCCCCCAACAATCTGGGTCCTCATTTTACCTACCTCGGAAGGATGGAAGGCTGAGTCAACCTTGAGCCTGGTGGGATGCGAACCTGCACTAATTGCAGGCAGCTGGTGTTACTTAAGGAGGCATCAGCCCACTGCTCCACCAAGGCTCTTTTTACAGGGTCTAATAAAAAACTCGCACTAAATGGGTATTTAGCATCTATTATTTTTGGTTTTTGTTCCCCTTAATGACTTTTACCTATTGACTATATTATTTATTTGATCTAAAAAAAACCTGTTTTTGTATGTATATGTGTGTGTATATGTGTATATATACATGAGTATGTGTGCTGTGAATTAAAAGCCCCAAATAATTAGGGCCACAGTGAGGCATGCAATTAATATTTAACATGTTTTCAGAGAAGTTTCTTTTATGCAGAATTAAGAAAATACCCCAATAAATATAAACAAGTATAAATATTTAGAGGTTCCACATATTAAATGTTAATCAGTACTGAAGTTTTTTTTTAAAGGGATTATTGAGATAATGAGCAGGCTACCCGGGCATTGCACTGTACTAACAGACTACCTGGACCACTTAAAGCTAAGAGGTATTTGTAAACTGTATAATCATTTTCTTACCTTTATGGCCTTGATTGCTGCTTTAGTAATCTGTGTCATTTTAGCCTTTGAAATAGGTGGTTTGTAATCATTCAGTGAGTAAAGCTGAAAGAAAAGAGATGACTGTGAATATAAATGGAAAAACAATTAAAATTTATCTAAGAACGTTAGATCCTCTAATATTTTCATCAGATCAAAACTGAGCTTTAGTTTATTGCAATTAATCATGTCTTATTATTGATTCCAGGTGTGATCTGGCACTTACATGAAACCCTGAATGATTTTGCACTGACTGAGAGAACAGTATGGACTCCCAATACAAAAACAGCATTTTCCAGCTTCTGGAGTAGAACTATACAATCTGTTAGTTAAGTTTAAAACTGGGAAAAAAACCCAGTAGGAGCTTACCCCTTACCTTAACTCTGCCCCTTAAAAGAGACTGGTTTGGGTAGAAGCAAAGCTAGCAAATTTTTTGTTGAAACCAAACTTAAAAGTCAAATGTGTAACAGTGAATCAAGTAATCCTTTTCATTTTCACCACATTAGTGACCAGACTGCAGTAAAGCCTGAAATCACTGTTCATCTAGATCAGGCATGTTAAACTGCCGCTCCGTGGGCCAGACGCGTAGTCCTGAAACCGCGCCCACCCCATTGCCGTCAATGGGGGAAAAGTCGTGATACGTCACGTGATGTCGTGAGTTTGACATGCCTGGTCTAGATACATTACAAGGTGTTAACAATTATTGCAGCCCCCGTTTCTTCTTTTTCTTTTATTCTCTCTGGGTTAGTTCTCTCTGCCATTTTTGGTTTTGTTTTATGTTGCTTTATTTATTTTTTACTATTTTGAAAACTGCCCAAAGTTGGGCAACATATACATTTAATACATAATGTAATGTAATGTAATGCAATACAATACAATAAATTTGCATAACACCACTAAAAAGTGTTGTGGTAAGGCTTGGTGTGAGCAAGGTACAAATTCAGATGAAGTTATTATATTTTGTATCTGAATCTACAATTCATCAATGATTTACTTACACCACAACTTAGCATGACATTTATACATCAGGAAAAAGTTAACCATATATTTTAAAGAAAAGAAAATCAGAAATGATGGTCAGCCACCATAAAGATGATTATGATACTATCCAAACTGGAGAGTTACCAATTATTATCATGATCAACAGCTGATCATAATTGGATGTGCTACCTGAAGCTTAACAGATGAAGATTTCCTGATGTATAGCAAGGAGCCCGTCTCACTCTTTCACTAAAGAGTATTTGCCTGCCAGTTTGCTTCTTGAGATTTTCACTCTTATGCCCTTTCTACCTGAGTTTCATAGTACCTGGGTGTGAGTATTCCCCTATGAAAAAGTTCTATCTAGTCAAGTGTTTTACAGCCACTATGTATTCTTGAATGGAAAGATGCCACCTCACCTGGGGGATGGAATAGGAAAATTCAGAGCATAATCAGAAACTCACAAATTCACATATTCAAGATGTTAAATAGCTAGACCAAGTTTTCCCATGTTCAATGAAGTTTAAATAAAAGACCATATGTATTATTCTTAAAAACAGGAAATATTCTAGACAGAACTCCTGAGCATACCAACACAGGTTCATATATTCAATGTTATCCACTTTTCCTAGTCCACAGATGAGCAATATAACACCTCTGGCACCATAGTACCCAACATCCCTAAATACCACCAATGAAACAATAATTAAGCCAAATTGCACAAGCTTTCAGAGCGTGCATATATAAGGGAGAAAAAATCTCAGCTATTTACAAGCCTCAAGCAGATCTGCTAGTTAAAATGGTTGCCAAACCTTATCTTACTCCTTATTCCACCTAAATACAATAGAAATATGTATCTAAATCTAAGTGCTATTTCCCACTCTCTACCCAATATTTTTCATGTATTAAAAATACTGAAAAACTATTTCTGATTTATGCAAATCCCAAAGCAAATGGATTACAACAATAACAGAAATTTATAAAATAATAAAACTCAGTGGCTGCAAATACTAATATTAGTCTTGAAAAACATTTATACAATAGTTGAATCACAGCTACCGGTATAAATTCAATCAACCTGCTCCAAAGAGGAATATTAAAATTAATAATTAGTGGTAACTATAAACTTGTGGGTCTAGTGTTTTTCTTCCATATAAAAGTCATCTTCTCTTACTCCTGCCAACTGACTTCAAATAAAGTGTAATGGGCAGGGGTCCAGCTGGCAAATGGCAATGTAAACTTCTACAAGCATCACAATCATACCCTCAAGGTTGTAAAAAATGAAATAGATTCTATACAACTGTCCTAGATTATATTAAATATTTTAATTAAATTTGAAACAAATTATGTGGAACAACAAATTTCAAAATGTTGTGCACATTTGTTGCAGAAAGCACTTGAGAGTTGCAAGATGTTTTCCAGAGTAAATGACAACAAAAGCTGCTCTGGACAAAAATACTGAACACGTACTGAGAGCAAAATAACATTTCTTTGCTACACTGACCCTTGTGGGAATGGATAACTGTGAACCCTTGCTATTTGCTTGATTTTTCTATGCCAGGGATGTCAAACTGCCGGCCCATGGGCCAGATGCATCATAGCAAAACATGCCCATTCCACTGCTGGCAATGGCAAAAAAATCGTGATATGTATGTTGTGACATGTCACGTGACGTTGCGAGTTTGACACCCGTTATATGAAGAGGAAGTAAATACCTTCACAAAGAGTTTACCACAAACTACCCTAACGCCAGACAAACTTTCCTGAGAACTGAATTTGACACTATTCCTACTTGACTCGATATAGAAAAGTTTTGAAGTTTAACAATCTAACTCCAAGTCAGCTAAGCTCCACCTTCAACATCCTCCATTTTTAAAAAAATAAAACTTAGCATAGGGAACCATTGTTAATGTATGACATACAGCTTACTCTATCAAGAAAAGTAACACAAGGCAAGTATCAAAGCCCCACACAGCTTTTGTTATTGAACATTTTACAATGAACTCAATATAACTTCATCCATTGTCATCCTTCCACTCTGAGATAAGAGTGAGGCCAAAAGAATCTGATCCTGCTACATATTGCCTATAGTACCCCTCAAAGGTCCAAAGGAATGCTAACTAGCCCAGGGAGTATTGATTCTTCCGGTTTACTCACAATATAGTGTCTTCATGACAACACACACCCCTTTCTTAGTGAAAATAAAAAGCTAATAATATCTTTAGTACTGCAAACTGTACTATGCATCTGTAAAATAAGCCTGGAGTTTTAAAGCATTTGTTTGGAAAGATTAGTAAATGCTTCTTCTAGAATTTCCGGCAGTCATAAAAACAAATCTGCAGCAAATTCATCTTTGAAAAATAATGGCAGGTGGATATTATCAGGTATTACTAGATAACAAGGCCAAACCAAGGAGAAACCCATTGTGAAAAAGTAGGCAAATACTGGCCCAGTGACAAAATCTGTTCCAAAGGTAAAGGTTCCCCCGCACATGCGTGCTAGTTGTTTCTGACTCTAGGGGCCAGTGCTCATCTCCGTTTCAAAGCCGAAGAGCCAGCGCTTGTCCGAGGACATCTCTGTGGTCATGTTGCCGGCATGACTAGACACCAAAGGGGCACGGAACGCTGTTACCTTCCCACCGTAGTGGTCCCTATTTTTCTACTTGCATTTTTATGTGCTTTCGAACTGCTAGGTTGGCAGAAGCTGGGACGAATAACAGGTGCTCACTCTGTTATGCGGCACTCGGGATTCGACCGCCAAAACTCTACTTAGTCAGAAATTATTTAATACTTAGAAAAACAATAAATTTTCAGACTTGCATTTTTTACGGTATTCTGCTATTCAGCCATTAAACAAAAATCAGACCTCTCAATTTAAGTAGATCTTACTACAAATTCCATCTTAGATTCATATAGCTGTTCCCTTTAGTTCAGGGTTGTTAAACGTGCTGCATCACGTGATGTGTTGCGACATATCGTGACTTTTTTCACCTTGCCGGAGCAGGGGTGTGTGAGGCTTTTGATGCCGGCAGCTTGACACCCCTGCTTTAGTTTATAAAGATTTAGGGTAACAGTAACCATTACATATTGTGTTAAAAGTATTTTGCAATACTGTATAGGAAAAGAAGTCTATAGGTTTCATTGTAGTGGATCATATATATTTTGTTGCAGATGATTAATTACAACTAATTTGAAACAAAATAAAAATCTCAAAATAATTTATGAATTAACTTTAGTGTCCACTTACTCTTAATTTTCTTTCAATAACATTTATCTACATGCTGTCTACTCACTCTTTTTAAATTCCTAGCCTAGCTGCTCTACCTTCATTTTTGTTCTAAAATGAATGGCTAAACAATGAAATCATGTTGGGGTGGAAAGAATTTTTTTTATACTGTTGAGATTTGACCAATCCAATTTTAAAGTTATGGTTTGTGATTTGGCATAATTATTACACAATACAGGTGAAACTCAAAAAATTAGAATATCGTGCAAAAGTTCATTTATTTCAGTAATGCAACTTAAAAGGGGAAACTAATATATGAGATAGACTCATTACATACAAAGCAAGATAGTTCAAGCCGTGATTTGTCATAATTGTGATTATGGTGTACAGCTCATGAAAACCCCAAATCCACAAGTACAGCTCATGAAAATCCCAAATCCACAATCTCAGAAAATTAGAATATTGTGAAAAGGTGCAATATTCTAGGCTCAAAGTGTCCCACTCTAATCAGCTAATTAAGCCATAACACCTGCAAAGGGTTCCTGAGCCTTTAAATGGTCTCTCAGTCTGGTTCAGTAAAAATCACAATCATGGGGAAGACTGCTGACCTGACAGTTGTGCAGAAAACCATCTGACACCCTCCATAAGGAGGGAAAGCCTCAAAAGGTAATTGCAAAAGAAGCTGGATGTTCCCAAAGTGCTGTATCAAAGCACATTAATAGAAAGTTATGTGGAAGGGAAAAGTGTGGAAGAAAAAGGTGCACAAGCAGCAGGGATGACCGCAGCCTGGAGAGGATTGTCAGGAAAAGGCCATTCAAAAGTGTTGGGGACTTTCACAAGGAGTGGACTGAGGCTGGAGTCAGTGCATCAAGAGCTACCACACACAGACGGATCCTGGACATGGGCTTCAAATGCCGTATTCCTCTTGTAAAGCCACTCCTGAACAACAAACGTTGTCAGAAGCGTCTTACCTGGGCTAAAGAAAAACAGACCTGGTCTGTTACTCAGTGGTCCAAAGTCCTCTTTTCTGATGAGAGCAACTTTTGCATCTCATTTGGAAACCAAGGACCCAGAGTCTGGAGGAAGAATGAAGAGGCACACACTGCAAGATGCTTGAAGTCCAGTGTGAAGTTTCCACAGTCTGTGTTGATTTGGGGAACCATGTCATCTGCTGGTGTTGGTCCACTGTGCTTCATTAAGTCCAGGGTCAACGCAGCCGTCTACCAGGAGATTTTGGAGCGCCAAATCATCACAATTATGACAAATCATGGCTTGAACTATCTTGCTTTGCATGTAATGAGTCTATCTCATATATTAGTTTCCCCTTTTAAGTTGCATTACTGAAATAAATGAACTTTTGCACGATATTCTAATTTTTTGAGTTTTACCTGTATCTTATCCTTCTCTCAAACGGGAAAAAAGATGAGTCATGGTTTCCCAGATCAATGTATCGACAGATGAAAAATATGTTCTCATTAATATATCTAAAAGAATAGTAAAACATGTTTTTAAAAACCAAGCTGCAAAAGCAATTCCCCTAAACAAAATATATGAATTCAAAATTATAGTTTCCAAGCAGAAATTATTCTTTAAACTTTGAAGGCTAATTTTATTTTAAGAATATGTATGTATCGAGAGAAAAGAGAATGGTTATGGTAGATACTTTAGATAAAGGAAGAGAGATATTAAACTACATATTGCATTTAAAGGGAATTCTCTTCATTTAGATTAAACATCCATTTAATCCAGTATTCTGTTCCAAAAGTAAACACATTAATAGTTCACCTTGTGGTTCTTTCTGCATTATGTTTCATCTGATATAGGTCTATTCTATAAAAATATAAACCTGCCTGCATTATGCTTTTTGAATTACAGAAATATTTTATTTTGTAAATATCTAAAATATTTCTGGTATAGTGGGAAAAAGCAAGTTACTTGGTTCCAAAAGAGCCATGATCTATCAATTTATGTAATCATGTAAATTGCCATTTAATAGCAATGAACACCTGAAAATATATCATCAAATCATAATGTGCTGTTATTCTTTGCATGTTCTGTCTTTATTCTAACTACTTTACAAGTAGCAGACTTCCAATAGACCGGTACACAAATTCTGTCACAATAGTATACAAAAAAAATTAGAGAATATTTAAAACAGCAATTAATGATAAAAAGCAAAGGCTACAATTATATATTAAAAATTACTTATTTTCTTTCACTTACTGAACAATTTAAACAAGCTATGTCTGAACATGCAACCTGTATTACAGATTTATTGTTCCACACATGAATTAACTTTTATATACCCAAAGTGGCTAGGATTTTACACATGAACCAGAAACTCTAACTTAAAGTGATTTAAAAATGTTAACTTGTTTGGACATAACAAAGCATAATTCTTGGATTGGATTTCACACTTATGTTCTTTATGTTACACAAATGTAACTATCTGTCCATGCTGTTTGTTCAAATTGCAATTAAAGAAATCAGGACCCGAGGAACAAAAAAAAGAATCAATCAATCAGATGCAATAAAATTACTATTTATATTACTATTATTTTATAATAAAATAGATGGCAACACTTTCTAAAGTAGGTGGATGAATTAGTAAATAAAAGCACAGAATAATAAATATAAGTATGAATGGTCAAAACACAATAATCTGAAATAATGACATTGTTTCACAATTAAACTATTATAGAGAACAAAACAAATTAAACAAAAAACCCCACTGCTATGTTAGTGAAGTTCAAAAAGAGGAAAATATTTTCACTATTCTTACTATTACTGTGGTAAGCTGAAGATGAGCAGTGGGAAATTTACTTCCACCTGTCAACTTTCTGATACATTAAGAAGTCAAGTAACCAAATTCAATTTAGTTTCTGCTAAATTGCTGGTTTAGCAACTTAATCTGATATAAAAACTTCGTGTCTATTGGTAATTTCTGTGCTTCAATTTCTTTTCTTTTAATTTTATACAATATTGTTTGTATCTTCTCTTGAGATTTCTTTTTCACAAGGCAACTGTGCTGAATAAGATAACCCTACTTAACAGACTTACTAGCATCCCAATCATTAAATCTGTACCTTTTTCCAAACTATTGTAAAAAAATTATTCAGATTCTTTTTACAATTCTCTATAACCTTTTCATTCAGATTTCATCTCAGAGTTAAAGTTTTCCTTTTGATTATTAAAAGCCAAGGAGATATAAATTAAGAAGAGAAAAGGAAATGAAACTCATAGAGAAAATTCAAGAGGGTGATACTGTGTTAAGAGATAATGAATCTATTTCAGAGGTTCTTTTACAACTTTTTCCCCAACTTGTATAAAAAACAGGAAATGGATTTGGAATAGATGGAATTATCTATGAAAACAAACAAGTACCAAAACTTTCACAAGCTCATAAAAAATCAATGCACCTATAACAACTTTTGAAATATGAGATGTCATTAAAAAGATGAAAATGGGTAAAGCACCAGGTTCATATGGACTATGGAGTCAATATAGGTAGACCTCGACTTACAACCACAATTGAGTCCCAAATCTATGTTGTTATGTGAAATGGTTAAGTGAATTTTCCACCAATTTACAACCTTGTCACAGTTGTTAAATGAATCACTATAACTGTTAAGTTAGTAACACAGTTGTTAACTGAATCTGAATTCCCCACGGACTTTGCTTGTCAGGTCACAAGAGGTGATCACATGACCTCAGGACACTGCAGCCATCATAAATATGAGTCAGTTGCCAAGCATCTAAATTTTGATCACATGATCATGAGAATGCTGCAATGGTCATAAGTGTGAAAAACAGTCATAACTTTTTTCAGTACCGTTGTAACTTTGAACGGTTACTAAATGAACTATTGTAAATTGAGGACTATCTGTAGTCTACTACAGGTAGACTACCTGTAATCTACTACCTCTTACAGCCACTTAAGAATGTAATGAATTCTATTTTGCAAATTTCTATAACGCCCAAAACTGGAAAGAAGCCAATGTTGCTTTATTGCCAAAAGAAGCTCAGGATATTTTTAATGAAAAAATTACAAACCAATATCACTGCTAAATAATGATTACAAACTTTTTATTGCAATATGCGCTGTAAGATTGAAGTTTTACATACTTTTATCCACAAAGATCAGTCTGGATTTTTGCCAAAAAAGCAGCTAAGAGACAACTGAAAACTGTCTTAGGTGTTGCTGAGTATTCACAATACCACAATCAGAAAAAGCAGCATTAATATTTTTCAGAAGTTTTGACAATTTAAATTGGGTCTTTATGTTTAAAGTGTTGGAAAACATGGACTTTGATAAGAAAATATTCATAGGATTAAGTTGATGTATACATCCCAGCAAGCTCATGTTATTGAGCTTTGATTAAGCCAAGTCAGATTGAAAAGGCTACAAACAAGGCAAGGATGTTCTTTATATCCTATACTTTTCATTGTGTTTTTAGAAGTTCTGTTAGAAAGATTAAACAGGAAAGGAAAATATTAATTTTGAAGATAAAAAAAGAAATGTATAAACAGAGAACTTTTGCTGCTGGTTTAGTTTTGATTCTACAAAAGCAACTAGTGGAATGGAATATTTAATGAAGAAGCTGAATGACTTTGGGAGTCCAGCTACTTCAACATAAAGAAAGGGTTTTTTGGTTAATAATATGACAATTACAGGATAACAAAATTTTGATGAGAAAATCAGGTTTTAAAGTGGAGAAAAAGACTAAGTGTTTGGGGTTACATTGACTAATACAAACATTAAGTTACTTCCAAATAATTACATGACTATTTGGAATGATATTAAAAAGGATTTATAAAGGTGGAAAAAAAATTCAATTACCTTTGTTGGGTAGAATTTCTGTAATTAAGACGAACCTTTTTATCTAAGATGTCTTTTTCCAAATGTTAGCAATATTGATTACTGATGTTCTATTTAAGAAAGGGAAAATGGTATTTTTAAATTCATATGGAAAAGGGAAAAAACCCCAAAATTAATGTAAACTGTTGCAAAATGTGAAAAAGAGGAAGGCTACCAAATTTTAAATTAGACACTGAATATTGCTGTTCAGTTTGTATAAAGAATTGGGTGAACTGAGACTTCTAGTCTTGTAGGACAACAAATTGAGATTTGTTTTGCTACAAGGGAGAATGCAGATTTTAAAAATCATTTTGTTAAACATGTCAACCTAATACTTTGGAACAAATATAAAACAAAGCTCTCACCTAGGATACCTTGTTAGCCATCACACCCTAAAATCTTTTTTTATAGGAGCAATAAAAACAAGACTAATCTGGTGGAACTGTGGTAAATAATATGTTTTACTCAAGATAAAGCTAATTTTGAGGAAATAAGAATTGAAGACAGAAGGGTATGTTTGCCACTGGCTCACATATGTATCACAAAAAGAAAGGTTTAATTTAGATAAGCATGGTTTTGAATTTGCAAAGTGAATTTGAAAATGCATTGTGTGCTAATGATGAACATGTTATTGCTAAGATTTATAAAATGTTGTTGAAAGTGAATTTGGAAAATGAGTATGTGAAAGATTGTATGATTTGGGTATAATATAATGACTGATCAATGGGAAAATATATAGATGAATGAAGATTACACTGAATTATAATTTAAAATAATTTTTTTGTAAAATGATGTGTTGTTGGTCTTTAATGCCTAAAAAATTGTTAAAAATGTATAAAGATGTTTCAAACTTATGCTAGAAATGCAATTGTAAAGACGATATTTTTTATCATCTCTGGTGGACTTGTGATGAAGCAAAAAAAATATTGAGACTAGATTTTTTTCCCTTAATTCAGAAGATTTTTAAAAAATATATAAAACTGAAACCAGACATTTTTCTTTTAGGTTTGATGGATCTGGATTTTATACTCGAAGCTAAAAAAAATGAAATTCTGATTGAAGGTTGTGATGATTAGAATGAGTTTGTTGTTATAGAAATGGCTTGAAATTTCTGCATTTCTCTTTTCTTTCACTCTTAATTTTTATTTCTACTTGTAGAAATAGAGCCTTGGTGGAGCAGTGGGCTAATGCCTCCTTAAGTAACACCAGCTGCCTGCAATTAGTGCAGGTTCGCATCCCACCAGGCTCAAGGTTGACTCAGCCTTCCATCCTTCCGAGGTAGGTAAAATGAGGACCCAGATTGTTGGGGGCAATTAAGCTGACTGTAATAATGCCGCTTGGGGGGGGGGGAAAGCCCTAATAAGCAGGCATATACATAGAATGAAGGCTATTGCTAAGCACATTGGTTTGTGCTTAAATTGTAAGCCGCCCTGAGTCTTCGGAGAAGGGCGGGATATAAATGGGATTAAAATAAAAAAATAAAAAATAAATAAAAATTTTATCTTACAATAATTTTGAAAAAAACTTTAAAAAAAAGGTAATCAAAGCACCTCTATCAATCAAAAAGGTAAAGGTAAAGGACTCCCTGTGGATTTTACTCTGCTGGTCATTCCCAAATATAGGGGGCAGCGCTCGTCTCCTTTTCAAGGCCATTGAGCCAGCACTGTCTGAAGACATTTCCACCTCATGTGGCCAGCATGACATCACAGAGCATCACAAGCATTCTCCGACAAACTATTTCTACTATCACTTCAGTACAAAATAAAGATTATTTTTAAGAAAAACATTAAAATGTAGGGGTAGATGTTTGCAAAATATTGCAAACTCAAAACTTGTTTCAAATAAATTGGATAGTCTTACAAATCTGGATGTGTTCTCATTCTGAAATATTTCCTCTCCAACCTCAAAATATATCTATCTCAAGATTATAATATTTCTGAAATAGCTAGAATAACCCATTACAAGCTTGAAACAACCACACAGCCCTATTCACATGATATAAACATTAAAATCTATTAATATCTCAAATAGAGAAACCAATATCTGGTTGGTCATCAATAATATGTCTGCTTTTTATTGTTTATACACAGGATTTTGTTTCTGTATCCCTGCAAAAGAAAGAACATTGAATATAAATCTATTTTTTTTAAAAAAAATCTTAGCTACTCCAAGTTATTTTACAGGAACATACTATAAAAAACAAGTTTACATGCTGCTTAATAGAAATCTTTATGAACTAATATCTATTTTTTTAAAAAAAATTGATACTATTTCCTTGTATTTGGGGAAATAAATTAAAACCTAGTATTATAAATGTTATAAATTATAATGAATAAAAATAACTTAAATGGTATTGAAAACTTATGTTACATATTACACGTTACATTATTCAATGCCAGTAACATGTCTCTATGTGCAGTTGGTATTTTAGCAGAGGTGAAACAAAGACAGATGCTTTCCATACTTTACTTAAATCTTAAGGATGGCTTTTGTTGTTTACGTATTCTAAGAAAGCAGTTGTTTTTCAAAGTTATCTAGTTGACTTCTGCCCCATCTCTATTGGTTCACTTTGTATATAGGAATGTAAAATGAACAGGGAGGAACAGAAAACAGTCATTGATGCTGCTGAGCATGATGCTGAAACAGAGTGAATAGAACTGATTGTGAGTCAAGAAATATTAGCAGAAAAACAATCCAAATTCTCTTTACAAATCATACTGTGCTTCCCCTTGCTAAAATTCCTAATGAATGTCAATCTTGATGTATACTACCATACTTGCAGATAGCATTGTACAGGGAATTTATAAGTAGACTGATAATTGTGCCTAGATTTTTTCCATTCATTTGAAATTACTCCAACATATAGAATAAACAATTATACAATTAACAAGAGTAAACACAAGTTCAAATGGTCACAAGCTTTATTAAAAGACATACCACTGTGTTTTCTAAATCAATAAAAAACTGTGTTTATTTTGAAAATTATTAGGAAGATGTTCTTTGGAATGTACAGGAGCCCATGCACAGGGCCTCTTTAAAGAAGCATCTTCCTTATAAGCTTGAGAAAGTCACAGCTGCTTTAATGGGTTGTATGAAAAAGTTACTGTACTGGTACTTCTGTACCTTCCAAAGCAATTTTCCCAAATCATTTTCAAAACACGATCTTTATGTTTTGGACTAAAACTCTGACAAGACATGGTTAGCATTGTCAATAGACAGCTATTTTGAAGGTGGTATTACAAAACTCTAACCACATAAATCCTTGCTAACAGTTTGAGAATGTTCTGCTATAGCAGAAAAGGGTTTACTTCCAAGATATTGCAGATAGGGTATGCTGCCTATTTCAGCCCGCTATCCCCCACACAGTGTTTTATGTTTCTTTTGTATTTAAACAGCGTTAGGTTTTCCTTCTTAATTTTCTGGATACAGAATTAACTAGCCTGAGTAAAATCAGAAGCAGCTCATGATTCTACAATATTGTTGAAGCCAAATTTGTCTAGGAAATATTTGAATGGAAGAACATCAAGGAATCTTAGTTAAGCTGCCTTAAATTCAAAGAAAAGATATATAAATGAAATAAGTTTCTTATTTCAAAGGGAAATAAAAGGCAAAAATAAAGAAGATTTGTTTCAAATGTAAGTATAAACTATAGAAGCTACAGATGTGAAGACCTGTAAAAAAATACAGGAAAAACTGAAATGAAAATTTTGCAGAACAGTGGGGGAAAATCTTATTATTCAATATTTTCTATTTTAGAATGACTAAATGCTTAAAAATTGTTCACAGTCCACAGGATGAACATTTGTATATACAAACCAATCTGCAACATTTGTGAACATTTTCACCTAAATACAGATATCAATGTTTTCCATGGCATATAAATTGTGTACTTTTTTCACACTGACCATATATAAAATGGTTCCTGTCTAAAATATTTATCTTATTTATTATGAATTTGGGGTTTTATTAAGGAACCTTCTTTTCTTGCCAAGCTTAAAAATTAATTAAAACAAATAATCTATAGACAAAATGATTTTTTTTCAAAAAATAAAAATCTGAAAATGTTTTTCTACTAGATTTAGCCACATTATATGCCATTAAAACAAAGTGATCACATAAATCGGATTATAATCTTTAACAAAAATCCAGCCAATTGATTATCACACCTATAGTACAACTTGAAGGGCTGGGATTGAGAAATTCTAACAGTTTAAGGCAAACAGTTCAAACTTGGATTGTTAATATTTCCTGATTCACAATAAGTTCGTTATTATTTTTTGTTTCACGGTACATTTTTATCAATGTAAATCATAATGCATTTATGAATCTAGGGTTAAGGCAGATACTATAGCTGAATTATTCAATCCTATAAATGTACACTTGAATGTAAACTCACAAAGGTTGAATCTCATTAAATGCAATTTTAGGCATGTTTAGCCCAAAGTAAAACCCATTAAATCTAATAGTGCTTATTCCATAGTGGTGGAACCTAAATGCAGGCAAAACAGAATTATAGTACAATCCTATAGCTGTCTATTCAAAAGTAAACTTGAGTAAAATTTAATGAAATTTCTTCAGATTACAACTCTACAACACTCTGTGTATGTTGTGGTAAGCTAATTTACATATTTTAGAACAATTAATATTAACCGCAAATGATACTTATAGAAGCTCTCTGTACACTTGAAAGCACCTAAAACATACATGAAGTCTTTTGTTTTCAAAACAAATGGCTTCTCATAAAAATTAAATGTTTATAATATTTCATTTCTACTTGAAGTGTGTTTTTTTGTTTATGGTCTAATCCAATTAACATTCTCTGAGAAGCAATTTCCATGGTTTTCAAAGTGACTTGCTCTGAAGTAGGTATTTGTAATTATCACCCTTTTAGCTTCTTTGTGTTTACTCAAAAGTAAATCCACCAGGTTCAATACAACATAACCAGTAATTCAATATTATGTCTGCATTTGTACAACACACCCATAGTTAAGTGAACCATGGTTTACTTAAATTTTCTAAATTCAAGATAAATTGAACTATGAATTAATCACAGAAGCTGGGTTTATATAACAAACCAAATTAATCACAGAAGCTGGGTTCATACATCAAACCAAGCTAAAAGTCTGCGATTTCACATATCATCTTAAACAGCTTACATATAATTTCATGACTGTAGAAATCTTCTTGCAAGCTGATCTTAAAAATGGTAGCACTCCTAATATAAAAATTTTAACAATATCTGAGATCCTCATAAAACAAACGCCTGTTAAATTTTCTCCTTTTACAACTCTCCCCAAAGTTAATTTTGCACAGTCTCAAATCCATCTGCTTAATAAAGTAGTGCAACATTTGCACAATGGAAGCAAAGTAAACAATATTTATGTTCAGGAAATACGATTATCCTCCTTCTTAAGCAACCTGTTTCCCATTATCTCCACATTATTATTATTATTATTATTATTATTATTATTATTATTATTATTATTATTATTATTATTATTATTTTCAAATTAACCAAAATAAATGAAATAGCCTCTGTTATTAATTCAGCAGTTTTGATTGGTTGACATTAAGTCACTCCCCCCCTCCCCATTTAGCAGACTGTTCCGCATATATAGCAGAACTCCAAAGGTCCCCTTTGCTTAGCAGTTGTGCATGCGCTGCTTTCCACCCCAAGGCTAACGGAGATGCAGACTTTATTTTTTTTAGGCCTCTTCCATCATCCGGAGTGTTGCTGTCTCCTTATCCCAAACACGACCTAAGTAAGCCAAGACTACTAATACACTGGACCTTAAGGGTTGGGTACAGCAGACCCAAACCTCCATCTGCGCTGTACACACGTTCTATATAATGTAAGCTAGTACAACTGTATTTGTGGGGGGGGGAGGGGAGGTGAAAGAGTGTTGGGGAAAATATATCCCTGGAAGGGGAGGTATTTAAAAGGGGCAAAAAAAAAATGGGGTGGAGAAGAAATTGGGGCGGGGGGAGGGGTAAAACCCCAGAAAAACAAGGCAAGGTTGCCGTTTCGGTTTCCCCTCCTTAATTCCAGCCCTGTTGCGTGTTACACCATCATCAGAACAGTGACACTCCACAGTGGAAGTAGCAAGACGCCCCCACCCCCACCTCCCAAACCCGCTCCTACTTTCCTTCCTCCCTCGAACAGCCCCGGTTCCCCCAACGGCGTCTAGGCCTCTCCTCCACCCTAGTAGTATCGCTGAAGAACGGCGGCGGCAGCAGCCGCAGCACCCCTCCCTGATCTCCCCACCCCCGCATCCCCTCCTCGGAGTCCCAAGACAGACCTCGCTATTAAAAGCTTTCACGGCCTCCATGTTGTGTGGCGGAGGGAAAGGCTTAGAACCGCGCCGAAAGGGGGTTGTTCTCCGCTGGGGTGACGGCGGTCGGCTTCTTTCACGGGCCACCGGGCCTGGTCGCCATGACGGGGTAGCGGAGGGTTAGAGGGGGGGGGAGGCGGACGGGTCGGGGAAAAGGGGGCTCCTCCCAACTCCGCTGGGCCGCCCCAGGGCAGGCTCGGCTGGCGCTGCAGGGACAAACACGCAATAGCTGCGGCGCGGGCACCAATATGGCGGTCGGGAGGGCTCTTCGCTCGCAGCGGCGTAGTTCCCTCCGAGAGCAGCCGAGACGCGGGCCAGAGCGGCTCCTGGCGGGCGAGCGCCAGACCTGGAGAGGCGCGGCGGCCACCAGCGAGGTAGCGGGCAAGAGTGTCGTTTGGGTTGTCTCCTGGTACCCTAGCGAGGGCTCCGCGAGAGAACGAATTCCCCTCGCAGGAGAAGGGGCGGTCCTGCGGCGGGGGTGAGGGATGGCAACATCGGGGCGCGGCGGCCGCCCCCTCCCCTCCTCCTCCTCTCCGACCCGGAGAACGGGCAAAATCGGGAAAGCGAATGGAGTCCTGTGCTTTATTCAGCGGTTGAGCCTACTCGAAGATAAAATGTCTTGTGGATATTGCAGAGGAATCTTACTGAAATCTTACTGAAAAGTTGTATGCGTGGGAAAGAGAGCCTTTCTTGCTGCAATATCTTAAATGGCGCTTCGGAAATTTATTTATTTTTTATTTATTTTTTTATTTATTTATTTATTTATTTGATTGATTGATTGATTGATTTATATACCGCCCTTCTCCCGAAGGACGCAGGGCGGTGTACAGGGCAATAAAAATAAAGAATACAGGATACAAGATTTAAAGTTAAATGATTGTGCCCAATGTAGTAAGTTAGTTAAAAACAATGTTAAAACCCCAAACCCATCAGACCAGGCTGGATAGTTGCCCTTGTTTGAGGGAACTGGCTTAGCATCAATTACGTATCTCCTACTCCTTTGGTAAAATATTTTACTTGCTTTGGCTTAATCCATCAAAAATCCAAAGTCTGTACATTTGTTCTCATCCTCTGCCTCATTTCCTTCTGCAAACCTGAGATTTTCCGTATGCAGTGTAGCCTTAATTTGGGGAAGGGTTCTTAATACAGTCCTAAAAATTTAATAAAACCAAACAAAACGCAGCAATCAGTTAATTTATTTGTTTTTAAAAAAATTGAAACTGGCCAACAGCCCTGGACTTTCTGGGTATTTAGGTGCTCAGCAGGATGGGGTCTATTCAGCTTGCCATTTGTTGAACTCTACCTAAGTCAGCTCTACATATGTACCCAGTAAATTGTTCATCAGAAACTAGGCATAGCTTTAAGCCAGTAGAATTGATTGATAATGGTGCTTAAGGAGTGGCCAAAACCAGGATGCTACTAAAGCATAGAAGTGAGGAACCTGTGGCCTTCCTGCCGCAGTTGAAATATAATTTTAAACCTTTTTCTCAACTACCCATAGATGTTAAGACTAAAAGACATTTCACAAAAAAACATGTGGATGATCACCTGCTTGTCCCACTTAATGCATCAGATGCACTTCAAGCTACTCTATAGCTATTAAGAAAAAAGTCATTTGATACTACTAGTAACATAAGATTCATTTACCAGCCCAACTGCTTTCTGTACATAAATGGAGTACAGAGTCCTACCTTACATCTGCCTGAACCAGCAAATTATCTTTGGCCGGCCAAAATAGTATATTCTATGTCATAATAGCTAAATAGCATAACAATCAGACCCGAACTAAGAACTGGATTCCAGTTGATAAATGCTTTACTATTATATAAGTAATTTTCCTACTCTCATTTCCTACTTGAATTAAGGGCTCAGCAGGATTGTAAACATGTTTATTAGAGAATACACTGTTGCATACATCTGTCTTCCCCCCCCCCCAAATAAAGATTACTCCAACAATTTTACAGGCAAACCTCTCACAATCTGTGCAGCAAGGGAATAATGTAAGACCATATTTCATGGTTATTGAGTAGATTATTGACAATGTCTGGAGAAAAATCCTTAATCATTTATTTACTGTTTATTTGCTAAGCATCGTAGTGGCCTAGAGGTGAAGACATTAACCTCACATTCCGGAGGTTGCAAGTTCAGTTCTAGGCAGGGATAGATTTTTCTCTGTCAGGGCGCAAAGAGAAAATATCTGCTGTGAATTCTGTGTCAGGAAGGGCATCCAGCCACTAAATGATCAGCTCCATTCAGTCATCCTGATTCCAACCCAGTAAAAGGGATTATAGGGTTGTAAAAAGAAAAAATAACTACTGTTTATTTGCTAGATTTATATCTGTTTTTCTCATATAACACTGCCTCTAATTCCCCCCTCCCCCCACAACTCTGAGCTAGGCTGGGCTAAGAGTGATAGTTGTAGCCTACATCTATCTGGATCTGGATCTCAGCAGTTCTAGTTTACCATCTTAATCATATACTATGGTATAAAACACAATATTTTATGTTATTTTAGATCATACTGTAGGGACATTGATGAAGATAATACAGAATATTTTAAATTGTTCATCTGGAGAACAACAGCACCATCTAGTGAATATCTCTGTGGACAGCAATAAAACGTTTATTATACTGAATTTATTGTACTGTTATTGCATTACAAATTTGATGCCTTTCAGGTTTCTGTATAGTCTATATTGGAACTAAAGGTTTTCAGAAACAATAGTGAAAGAATGAATATACAACACTTTTCTAGCTTACCTCTTCTTTGTAAAGGAGAAATGATGAAAATTGTTTATTTATCTATATAAAAAATGGAAGGTAAGTCATTCTGATTTCATAATTCAGAGCAAGAATGACGAGGAATCCTTTTCCTAATTCAGTTTTGGACTTTAGTTATTTGAAAGTGCACAGAAGACAGTGGTTCATAAAAAGGTATTACAGATTGTAAACTAATTGGAACAGCATATAAACTTTAGTAATTAAATAAACAAAAGTTTGCTGCCATTTCATTTCAAGCAATGATGGGAAGGAAACAATTTTTCTGGCATTTTCAATTAAAGTTACTGCTCTAAGGAGTACAAAAACATTTGAGATATTTTTAACTTGTAAATTACACGTAAGAAATTTAATTTCCCATATATTAAATAGTCACTTTCCTAGACCTTGAAGTTCCAAGAAATTTCTCTCATGATAGCTGAGCAAATACACATTAATTCTACTACTCTACTAGCTGCATCTTTTCTTGTACAGAAGGAAAACACAACAACCACATATCCTGTTTTGCAGAAAACTGTCTGAGAAGACACCTTGCATTTAAAGAATAAATGAGACCTGTACCAATAAAAATGATACATTTAAATAACTATTAAATGGGATAGCAGAGCTTTAAGATTTTCCATCAGATATAAGCTAAATAACAGCAGACTGAGATGTATAATATTTTAGTTTAAATTAGACCCGTTGCTTCTACATTTGCATCTGTATATACACATTAGCCTATTCATGAAATTATGTATCCCAATGAAGGTGAATATTTGTAGCTCAAGGTTGAAATGGGGGGGTCCTTGGTGCTGTCTCAATTTGGTTCATTTTCTTGCAGACGTTTCATTACCCAAACTAGGTAACATCATCAGTGCTAGTGAGGAGTGAAGTTTGCTCTCAGGACAAAGAAAACATCCAAGCTCAGAGAGCATCAAGGACCCTTCAACTATGTACATTTTTGGAGTATTAAGCACGTTTCACTTTTTCCAAAAATAGTACTTCTTGATTATTTACTGGCCAAAGGCACAAAACAAACAAGCCAAAAAGTAGTTTGGTTGACTTCTTGCATTGCCACTATTGTTTATAACAGTTTTAAGGATAGAAGAGATGCACATTCCAATATAGCTTGTCAGCCCAGGTTTCCAGGAGGCCAAGGTTATCAGTCATTTAATCTGAGAAGTCAATGTGTCTTGTGGCTTATCTAGAAAATTAAAACTTTCTAATCAATAGCTGGAGTAAAAAAAAACATTCCCCAAATCACTGAAAGTTCCTAATTCCATCTGTTCTCAAATTATCCTGCAGATAATATCCAACGTTGTTATAAGAAATCTTCAGGTAAAGCCTGACTTCTGGTGAATTTATAGATTCATCTGTATAGTTTTCCTGACAAAAACTTGTAAATAGTTTGCCATTGCCTTCCTCTGTTACCTTTTCTGTTTAGCTTACAGTCCTAATAATTCATAGTGGTAATCCATCCAAGTAATAGCCAGTTCTTATCCTGCTTAGCTTTTTGAGACCTACCAAGCTCAGCTATTGTCAACTAGTTGGGCATCATTATTATGCATAATTATGGCAGATGACGTTTTATGCCAGTGCTGCTAGGTAGTCATATATTGTTATTGGAGATGAGATAGAACAGACATGTCAAACACAAGGCCTGGGTGCCAGATCCGGCTTGTGAAGTGGTTTCATGCGGCCCACGAAGCCATCCTGGAAACTGAGGGAACGACCCCCACTGCCCTAGCCCTGGCCCAGAGACCCTCCTCCTGCCAGAGACCCTCAGATCTGTCCCACTCCTGCCCAGGCCCCCATAGGCACCCTTTATGCGAACGATATAGAGCTGGCCATGCCCACCCAGTAGGCCATACACACTTTAGCCACGCCCACCCAGCAGGCCACGCCCACCCAGGCCACACCCACCCGGCCTCCTGAGGGCAACCGCAATGCTGATGCGGCCCTCAATGAAATTGAGTTTGACACCCCTGAGATAGAATGATATAGATCAGCCTTGCAGAGTAATCCAACATTCTTGCCCTGTGTGCACCTGTGTACATTTAAGGAAGCATCGTGAGGATTAAAGTAAAAATTGACTGATCAGCAATTTTGTGATATACATCCAGAATTAAGCACGGCTGCAATTTTATCTTTCCTCTTGGTGGAGTAAGTATGGTAAGACACTACCTTATAAATTACTATTTTTTCCTTCATTGAAATTGCAAGGAAGTCTGTTGTGAAGGCAGCCAAGTCCTTTGTGTATTACCTAGAGGGCAAAGTCTAGGAATATGAAATGGATAATCTGTTCCTCTACAGTGGTGCTCTTTTTTTCTGTCACCCAGTCTTCACAAAAACAACCCTCGAGTTGCAAACATCTAATTATTAAGGGAAGACACCAGTGTGGATTTTTTTCTATCTTCTGGATCAGTTGATGCAGAGTGTGGGAGTGTTTCTCATTAATTATAGTTTTATTTGCTCATATCTGGACCATTACCCATGCCAGGCATTAAATCCCTAACTTTCTGATTCTCTAGAATCAAATGAAAAAGGAGAAGCATAATACAGGTAGCCCTTGACGTACAACATTTCATTTAGTGACCGTTCAATGTTACAATGGCCCTGGAAAAAGTGACTTATGACCATTTTTCACACTTATGACTGCTGCCGCATCCCCTTGGTCACATGATAAAAATTCAGATACTTTGCATCTGGTTCATATTTGTGGCGGCTGCAGTGTCCTGGAGTCATGTGATCAGTTTTTGTGACCGTCTGATAAGCAAAGTCAGTGGGGAACAGCCATGTTACTAACTTAACAACTGCAGTGATTCCCTTAACCACTGTGGCAATAAATGTCGCAAAATGGGCAAAACTCACTTAACAAATGTTTCGCTTAGCAACAGAGATGTTGGGCTCAGTTGTGGTCGTAAGTCGAGGACTACCTGTATTGCCAAGTCCCTTCCGTGGCAACTCCTCAGCGCAGAGGAAAGCTATGCCCCTTTCTGCTGAAGATCAGGACTTGAAGTCTTCATCCACCTTGCAAGAAACAGCAATGTGTAGAGCTGCTGGGCAGTTATTCTTTCTCCCATCGCCTTTCGCTGCCTTGCCAACTTGAAAACTGAACAGAAAAATGGCTAACGCTTATTTTAAAAAGAAGGTGTTGAAACAGGTGATATAAACTAAGTTGCTGGAGTAATGGTTTTTTTAGAACATTGCTGTGGAGATACACTTTTCACGAAGATTTTCACCACCCATTTGCTATTCTTTCTGAACCCTTTAATGTTATTCAGTGAATACTTTTTTTTAAATGAGACAATTCACTAATGGATTTCAGGAACCGAAAAGAGCAAAGATAAAGATAACCTGAAATAAAGAAATAAAGAAACAACCCCCATCACCACCAACAACAAAAAAAAACCCTTTTAGCATGCAGAAACCAACTCTATTTGAATGTAAACATGCATCTTTAATTATAGATGTATTTTCCATGTAGATGTGGTACTATGTAGATATACTTTCCAGGGGGTTATCATTTTGACTTGGTGGAAGGACTTAGAATTTCCACTAAGTCTGAAAAACACTAGTACAAGGAGGAGGGACAGTTGGTAAGGTAAAAGGGGCTGGGGGCAGAGGGACACTGTGAGTAATTCACATTAGCCAGGTAGAGCTACAAAAGCATGGAGGAAGCCAGAGGGATGGAGATATAATAGCATTCAAAAAGGATATTGCTAAGTAAACGTTTACCTCAATAACTGACAAGTTCATTATCTATTAGAATTAGTGGTAGATTACTATATTACTACTAGTGGCAAATTCTAAGATGGCGGCGCCTGGAATGGCTGCGGCTGCATTGGCTCTTGAAGGCGAATAGTTTTGGGAGGGATAGTAAGGGCTATAGGCCACATGATCAGGAAGATTTTAATGTGTTTGAGCAACATGGTGGAACTAAGGTAACACACGACATACGACTGACAATCTTTGCTGGCATGGCGAGTTTCTAGTTGTTTTGGAACTGTTGGTGAGACCGTTAAAAGTCGTTGGCGCTGTTTGAATATGTTCTACCAGCAGCAAGATCTGCTGGCCTAGTGATGGATTACATTGCAAATCAGGGCTGTTTCCAGAGGAGGAGAGGACCTGGAGCTTATGGAGTGAAGGAACTGGATGAGGCTGTCGGCAGGCCCAGAGGAAGAGAGAGAGGCTTTTGGAGGAGTTGGTGGCAGCGGCAGCGTGCTCCAGGGGCGAAAAGAAGTAAGGCCTCTTTAAGGAAAAGGTGGAAGAGTCAGGATCAGAAAAAGGAAAGAAGGCGAGGTTGTCAGAATACAAGCTAACTTGAGGGCTAATCCACATGGAGCCCCATTTCCATCTAAAATGGACAATGTGAAATTTGAGCGGGCCCCGAACAAGGAGTATATATCGGAGGTGGTGACCCTTTCAGAGCTGTATGCAACGAAATTTCATTTTGATGTATGCCGATTGGTGTACATTCAAAGTGACAATAAAGTTATCATCAGTTATCATAATCATCATCATTAATAGTAAATTTCACTGTTACAAATTTACAACATAGGCAATGCAAGAAAATACTGGGGAATCCTATAGCAAATTAGAAAGAAGCTAAATGCATTTGCAAGCAGAATGTAATGCACTACCCAGGTAAAAGTTGTAAACCTGGAGGAACCTGGTACTGTAGGATGATTTTGATGAGATAATCACTGTAACGCAAGATATAGTTTTGGGAAAATATTTTTAATTGTCAATATCTGCTGTTTACATCAAGCAGCATAAAACAGTTTCTGCCCTTGGATATAATTAGACGAACATCAGAATAGGGACACAATAGGGACTTTAAGAGTGAAGGCAATCCAACCTGAGAGAATAACTGTATGAGCCCAAGGAAAGCTGCAGCTGCTTTTCAAAAAACAGCAGACGATGTTCTGTTCACATTCCTATGTTCTTTGATGCGTATTTTTGGATCTAAATGTACTCCCTAGCCCGAGAACTTAATTTGTTTTATTTTATTTCTATGACTCTTTAGAACTTATGACTGTTATATTTGGTTACTGGTGAGAAAATATGCCTCGTCCTGCTCTTTGCTCAAGCCAGAGTTTTCCTCTCTCAGAATCCTGTTCTTGGAACTTTTACTAGAATGCATTCCCCTCACTATGGTAGCTTTTGCAATAGCATGCAATCATGGCTGGAGTTACCGTGAAAAACATCTGCTGGTGAAATGGCTAATGGAATCTCATTTCACCAACACAACTTACAAGGGTCTTTAAAAGCAGGGGGAAAACAGTGACGAGGTCAACATCTATTTTGCTTGCTTTTACTGGTTCCTCATTCCCCCTTTTGATGTAGAACAGGGGTGTCAAACTCAATTTCATTGAGGGCCGCATCAGCATTGCGGTTGCCCTCAGGGGGCCGGGTGGGCGTGGCTAAAGTGCATATGGCCTACTGGGTGGGCGTGGCCAGCTCTACATTGTTTGCATCAAGGGTGCCTATGGGGGCCTGGGCAGGAGTAGGACAGATCTCTGGCAGGAGAAGGGTCTCTGGGCCAGGGCCAAGGCAGTGGGGGCCGTTCCCTCACTGTTTCCAGGATGGCTTCTTGGGCCACATGAAACCACTTCGCGGGCCGGATCCGCCCCCCGGGCCTTGTGTTTGACATGTCTGATGTAGAAGGTCAAAAGGATCCAAACTGCTGGATTAAATGGGGATTGGATCCAGTCTACTATGGCTCATCTTACGTTGCTAAATCACACCATATTGGAAGGCTTGAAAACTGAAAATAGTGGCTGGCGTGAACCTGATACTTTCTGCTTTACAGTCTATGTAAACTACTATACCAGGGCTTTTCAACCGGTGGTATGGGTACCACCTGTGGTACATTGTCACCTGGCAGGTGGTACGCAACCATCCTAGAAAAGAGAAAAGTGGTAGTGAGGGAGGGGAATGAGCTGAACCGGTGGCAGCACTGCACAAGCCTGAGCGAGAGATGGCTGGAGCTGCAGGGCTGTCAGGGCTCAGCAGAAGCGCCAGGATCAGCGCTTCTTCGGGGCTGTCAGGGCTCAAAGGAAGTGCTAGGATCAGCACCAGGCTCCAGCTGGAGCTTGGCGCTGATCCTGGCGCTTCTGAGCCCAGAAGAAGCACCGATCAGCTAGAATGTTGCAGCATCTCCAGGGTCTTGTGGTTTACATTCAGGGTCATGTGAAGTGACCAAAACCTGCTGCAACCACCCAGCAGAGGGTGGGAATAAAAACCAAACTCCCACCCCACCCCACCCCCGCTGCCAATCCTCAACCTCGGTCAGGAGGAAGAGCGCTGCCGGGCGGGCAGGCAGGTGTCTTGCTCGGCTGTGGTTTGGGGGGCACTTTTTTCAGTGCCATTGTAACTTCGAACAGTCACTAAGCGAACTGTTGTAAGTCGAGGACTACCTGTACTTCATCACTTTTTAACTTTTTTTTGTCATCAAGTTTTTGACACCTTGCAGGGCGACTGGTGGTACTCGCATGTTGCCATATCCTAAAAGTGGTACAATGGGTGAAAATGTTGAAAAGCCCTGTACTATACCACACAATTCTTCATGGTTACAGCAATTCTGCAATTCTGCCTCTTAAATATTCTCACATTAGCTGTGGCTAACAGTTACCTAAAATCATTTCAATATATAGCAAGACTGCCCTTGATTCTGATCACCTTTCTGTTGTCCATCATATAAGACATAATTTGTTCTGTAACTTCTCTTAAGGATCTCATATGAATAACCGGAGTGTGGTTCTTGTGTTTGGGCTCTGAAATAGTAGCGTTTGAGTTGATCTATACACTGCACAAGGGACGCGGTGGCTCAGTGGGTTAGGATGCTGAGTTTGTAAATCAGAAGGTTGGCAGTTTGGCGGGTTGAATCCTCAGTGCCACGTAACAGAGTGAGCACCTGTTACTCGTCCCAGCTTCTGCCAACTTAGCAGTTTGAAAGTGTTTTGTACCAGCCTGCTACCGGCCCTGCAGAAAAGGCAGGGACAAGCCCTTTTACAAGAAGGCAAGAGGCTGGAATTACGCCTGCCAAATTTATTGCTACAAAAACAAATAGAACAAGACACGAACCAAGAAACAGGAGCTTTTCAAGTGGTTGCCTTCAGCAAACCAGCCCTCCCACGCATTCCCCCTTAAATACAGTTCAGGGCGTGGCTTCTCTCTGCCTCCTTCCGAGGAGCCCCCATTGCCTTCCTCTGTTTACTCGTGATTGACTGCCTCCTGCGTCGGGCGTCCTTGAACAGGGCCAGCTGTGGGTCATCTTCATCCACGCTGTCAGGCTCACACAGCTGGGTCTGCGTCGTGACCAGATGAGACGGGCCTGGCTGAGGGCTCTCATCAAGCTGTCCAATCCCCTCAGCAAGCTCTTCAACACCCCCCTCCTCCTCCTCTGAGTCGTCCGACCCAACTGCCGAACCCCCAGGCTGACCCTGAATCACAACAGAAAGCACGTAAAAATGCAAGTAGAAAAATAGGGACCACTATGGTGGGAAGGCAACAGCGTTCCGTGCGCCTTTTGGCGTCTAGTCATGCTGGCCACATGACCACGGAGACAAGCGCTGGCTCTTCGGCTTTGAAACGGAGATGAGCACCAGCCCCTAGAGTTGGAAACGACTAGCACGCATGTGCAGGGAAACCATTACCTTTACCTTTATATACTGCACATTTGAATATTTGTCCTTGAATTCTTATTGCAATGTAAAAACAATATTAGGTCTACATTATACTGTAGGATTAGCTTCTTGGGCAATGAATGCGGATCAGGTGTTTTTATTATATTAACTTCTTCTAATATCTACACTACTATCGGTTACATCCCCAGCGAAACAGAAGCTGACTTTTAAAAGACCCTTTCTGCTTGTGCCATTGACTTGTTGGCAGGAAATGCTGTTGATATGACCAAAGAATGAATGGTTGGCAGGCACAGAAAAGTTCTTTTGATTCCCTTTTTGCCCTATCCATTTGTAATCAGCTTCACATTTACGAAATTCTAGCAGAATGTTGTTTATACAGCTTTGAATGTCAGGTAGTTCTTATTTAAGGGTGAGAACAATGCATCTTCAACAGTGAGGCTAAAGGCCACGAAGATTTTTTTAAAGAACACCACAACACTGGGAACAACTGATGTGTTATTCATTTCCCGGCAACTTTAAAAGAATGTCATGACATGGTTAAAGATTGATTCTCATGAGAGAACTCATCCACTCTGGCCATTTCGAGTTATAGGTCTGAAATGGTAGGAAAGGAAACACCATGAAGTTATACAAAGCTACTCAAATGATAACAGGAAGACGGTAATGGCATAAGAATATTAATTGGAGGCCACCTCTAATAGCAGCAGAACAGGTGGAAGCACCTAGCCAATTGTTGGTTTATTGATTCCAATTCATCAGTTAGAAAACTGTCAGTACGCTAGATTCAAAAGTTAAAAAGATCATGAAAGGAAGCAATGGCGAAGTGTTTCTGTTTCAGTGCTAAAAACAATGCATGACTGTTTATGGAATCACTAGAAGTCATTTTTTATTTGATGCTGTATTTAATTCTGCCAGGAAAGGTGGTTGCTAGAATCTCCTTTTGCCATCTTGGGTGTTAAATTGTTGATCAGATTATGGTGCTTCTCTCTTGGCTCTCTGGGATTGAGAATGAATACTGGCTGATTCATAATCTGTGAATATTACATTTGCAAACATAGAAATGACATTGCTCAATAATTTTTGACACCAACAGAAATCTGCAAAGAGTAAAGACCAGGGGTCTTCAAACCTGGCCCTTTTATGACTTCTGGACTTCAACTCCCAGAATTCCTCAGCCAGCATGCCTGGCTGAGGAATTCTGGGAGTTGAAGTCCACAAGTCATAAAAGGGCCAAGTTTGAAGACCCCTGGTAAAGACCATGATCTCCAAGCTACTGTGTAAGGGCAGTAGAAACACTGGTGGTATGAGCTATCCCCCAAGTGAAAACATTTTTTTAAATATGTTTTTCTAGCTGAGACCCTTTTGTTAAAAAAATAAATGTATAGTAAATATAATGAATAATACATGCAATAATAAAAAATAGGAAAGAGTGTTAGATATATTTCCCTGGAAGGAAAAATGTTATGTATGTTTACCATCTTGAGTTATTTATAAAAATAATAAAACCGGGGGGGGGGAAATCTAAAACAAAATCTCAAGGAATAAAAAAGTCGTTCACATGATGGGTTCACCTAATTCAAGTATAAGAGAAGTATATCTATTTAATTCACTAGGTGGTGCTGCTTGTTTTGAAATACAGCACTAATCTATTGTGTGCAAAGGGACCAAAAATGTACAGGGAGGAAAAAGGATGAAAAGAAAAAAAAATCTGTATTGATTCAAAAAAGGATCAAGGACAAATGACTTTCTAATCTTATTTAGAAAAATTGGGACATAGATTCTGATACATTTTGAATCATAAGATTCAGTTTGAATTTGACAAATTGAATCCTTTTATTCAGTTTGATATAATGAGTATTCCCAAAATATGATTTGGTTCTGAAACTGATGAATCTTCTGACTGAAGTTTTGTATAGCTCTAATAGTCATAGTACTTCAATATAATTTCTGCTTGGTAAAATGAATTTGTCTCAAAATCTCTTGGGAAACAATTGATCCAAACTGTAAACTAAGTACATAGTTTTCACTTGGATTATCCAATATCCTTCAGTCTTGCTCAATCATCTATTATTTCCACCCACTTAAAAACAGGATACCTCGTAAAATATGAAAGCCATTACCTCCCCTGTGAATCCTCAAGGAAGTATAAATAAAAGGGATAAAATGTCACAATGCTTTTGTAAAAAGCAGAATGACCACGAATAATAAGCTACCTCTTCACAGAAAGGAATTGCAGAGGATAACACAATAGGTAAGGGTGTGTGGGTTCTGCCAGTTTATCAATCTAACAGTTATACTTTAATGCAAAAGAAAACCCTCACTGTTGAGTCAAAAGAAAATTCAGCAACATTTTCCAAGTGGGTGACATATTTAGATAATATTATGCAATACTGACATTTTTGTATACCTTACTTATTTTAAAACCAGACTTTTGCCAAAAGTCCTGTCCAAATGTACAATATGCGATCAGGGTCTTTCTGGATTAGAAAAGCATATAATCCCAAATACACAAATAAATCTGCAAACTCTTCTGGAACAAATGACGGCACCAGAATACCGTAAGGTATCTTTGACTCAATTAAATATTTTTAAGTTTAAAACCATTAAGAGATTTAAAGACTTAAAGCAGGACTGGAAATTAAGTTCAAAGGATATTTGATTTCCAATGCAGGAGAATCAAAACTAGTCGATTCTCTTTAATCTATACTTGGCACGAGGCAACTCACTGCATTCTGGACTAGCTGCAGTTTTTGCATTGTTTTTAAGGGCCATCCAACGTATATCCTTTTAGAGTACTTTAAGCAAAGCCACATTCACTTTTGCGAAACCACAGCAACTTCCATCTGGATCCAGCAAACGGTTCCAACATTCCAGGGGAAGATACATTTTTTCTCCTTTTCTGACATAATGCTGATATTTAGCTTGAGAACTTTCAGTGTTCCAAGGCCACGTCCAAGCCTCCTGCCTTTTTTCTTCACTAGTGTTTATAAAGGCCCTTTATCAAAACAATCTAATCTCAACGAGTCTTTGACAGGGCATACACAATTGGTGTATGCCTATGCCAGGGGTGTCAAACTCAATTTCATTGAGGGCCACATCAGCATTGTGGTTGCCCTCGGGGGGTCGGGTGGGTATGGCCAGGGTGGGCGCGGCCTACTGGGTGGGCGTGGCTGGAGTGCACATGGCCTACTGGGTGGGCATGGCCAGCTCTACATCATTGGCATCAAGGGTGCCTATGGGGGCCTGGACAGGAGTGGGACAGATCTGGGGGTCTCTGGCAGAAGGAGGGTCTCTGGGCCAGGGCCAAGGCAGTGGGGGCCGTTTCCTCACTGTTTCCAGGATGGCTTTGGGGGCCACATGAAACTACTTCGCGGGCTGGATCCGGCCCCTGGGTCTTGTGTTTGATATGTCTGGCCTATGCAGTCTTCACAAATAATTGAGAGGAAGAGGGTTTTTTTTAATTGACGGATCACAAAACTCCTTTGTGAAATCTGTACCTTCTAATTTTGCATTTTTTTAAAAAAGTTTCACTGCTTTGTATGCCAAATGACCTAAATTCAATTTCTGGCATTGAGAGAGAGAGAGGGGGGGGTATCTCAGTGTGACAGGATTCTTTTTGAATTTGAGGTATATTTTGGTTTGAAAGGGTGGCAATTGACACAAGAAGTAAGACTGTCAAGGCTTCTATACTTTTTACTATTTACAGCAAGTATTTGCAATAGGTATTTACAACATAATCCAGGTATTCACGTGGTACCAGATTTCCTTCTGAGTTGCCCTCTCAGAGAATATTCCCTAACTCACCTGCCTTTTCTGAGCGTATCAGGAGAGAGTGAAAAGAAAGGAACCACTGGATTCACTATAGTGTGCTCAGCACAACTTGACTGTCTCCTGGATCTGCTCAGCAGAACACCGACTACTTCTTTCTTGGGGGAAGAACCTCTCTCAGATTCTTCAGCCCAGTCCTTTCCCAGGACTTCATCCCTTCTTCTTATTTTGGTCCTCAAAAAGTGAAGATGCTGTCTGCAGCCAGCTGGATCCCCCCTATCTTGTCTTGGATGGATATGGCCTCTTTCCTGGATCTTCACTTTTGTTCTTTCAGGGAAGCTACCCATGGACCTTTTTTCTCTTTCTCTTTCTCTGCACACTAACCTAACTTCACTCTCCAACTTTTCTCTTTAGTCTCTCGGTTTCATACAGTCTTTCTCTAATTTTGGATTGGACCAACAGCATGTGGCTCAGCAACTGAAGTTGGGGGGTGTCCCTACTAAGCTCTTAGTACTCAACACTCAAATGATACCAGACTGAATCAATGGGACCTCTGCCACTACACCTCTACAGCCAAGTCAACTCATCAGCCCTTGGGACTGCAAAGCCGCCCTTCAAGGCCCCAACTGAACTCCTTTTCCTCTCCTTCCCCAAACATTTGCTGACTGCCTCCAGGCCAGGCCAATAAAAACTACTTGTTTCCCCGAAAATAAGGCCTGGACCTATAGTGTTTTTTTTTCTTCAAAAGAGGCACCACGTCCTATTTTCGGGGGGAGGTGTCTTTTCCATGGTCTCACCTTGCGGCAGCGGCACCAAAAGTCCCACCCAGCCAGCCCACTACTTCTGCACCCCACAACTAGGGCTTATTTTTGGGATAGGGCTTATATTAGGCCCACCCCCAAAAAATCAAGTTAGGGCTTAATTTCAGGGTAGGTCTTACTTTCCGGGAAACACGGTATATGCCACAGAGATAGAGGTAAATAAATAAGAAGGTGTCAGGCTGCAAGAGATGGGAAATGTCTTTATCTGAGCTCTTAAACTGCTGTTACTCATCAAAATATTAAAAGACCAAACAAAAAAAAATATTTAGAGGATTCTGCAAAAAAAAGGGGGGAAACTAAATCATTTTACTCCCAGTCTTTCAACGGATTTTCCAATGGAGAGAACAGACAAGGTGTCGTAGAACTGTAGATGCTGTTTCCAGGGTTACTTGGCTTGTAATGCTTTCCTATATAAAAAAAATTCTGAACAAAGGACTGAAAAGGGAGATTGCCTATATTGTGGTTACTTATCCAGGAGGAAAGATTGTGCAGCTATGTTCCACCAAAAGCAGTGGTCCAGAAAGGATACTTCTTACTCAGGCCTGGAAATCTCTACAAATAGATATTTATATGTGAAACTCCACAGAAAAAGTCATTTTCTCTGGTTTATAACCTGGTAACTCTGGTTTTCAGAAACCTATCCCCCCCTCAAGTCTTCATCTGCTATAGGATGGAGGTGATCCTGGGAGGAATGGGCAAAGAATTCCAGGAGTGTAGACCAAAAGTGTATTCTCCCAGCAAGGGCAACCAAGGTATAAAGGACATCCCAGCTGCCCAGCATAACAAGCTGGCTCCTATATCAGGCAACTGTGACACAGGAAGATTCTGGAGATGGATGGTTGTTTTAGTGACAACAGCAAAGGCATCATTTCATACATGTGGAAGAAGGCAAAAGTAGAGCACTCTTGTATTTTAGCAATAGCACTCAGACTTATATACTGCTTCATAGTGCTTTATAGTGGTTTATAGAGTCAGCATATTGTTCCCAATAATTTGGATCCTCATTTTATCAGAGGGATGGAAGGCTGAGTCAACCTTGAGCCAGTCAGAATCAAACTCCTGGCAATGGGCAGAGTTAGCCTGCACTACTGCATTCTAACCACTGCGACACCATGGCTCTTTTAACAAGAAAACTACATGGATAGACAAAGTGATTGACAATGGATGATGGGGCATGCAAATCATATGACCTTCAACATGCTATTGAGGAACAGCTGAGGATATTTGGGTCTACTAATTATGTTTATAAAGCAGTTAAATTAAAGCCTTTGCTGTATCTAGTTACTGCTGTTGCTATGCAAGAAAAAATATTAGAAACTGCAAAGACGGAATTTCAGTGTGAATATGAAATGTAAGAAGCATGAATATGGAAAAGCTCAGTGCAGTGACAAATGAAATGTATTGATTACACATTGACACCTTAGACATCCAAACTGAAATAGATTGGAACTGGACACTCTCAGTGAGAAAAATCACACTGTTTACTATTCAGGACATGACAAACATAGAAGGAACAGCTTTGCCTTTGTAGTCAGGAAAAATATGACAGAGACAGTACTGAATAATGACTGAATAATATCCATTTGACTTTGTGGACAGCTATTTAATATGATGGCTATCCAAGTTTATCCTACAACCATTGATGCAGAAGAAGAAGAGGAAACTGACATGTTCAATCTGAAATTGACAAAAGATGCAAGCAAGATGCACTACTCAAGATAGAAATAGTAAGGAAGAAAACATAGCTACACTGTATGGCCCAGGATACAGAAATGAAATGGGAGAGTGATTTATCAGTTTCTGCCAATCTAATCATTTCCTCACTTGCTAACACTCTCTCCAAATACCTAACCGAATGACATCTACATAGATTGACATTGCCAGAGGGAGCACAGAGAAATCAAATTGAGTTTGTGATTTGTACAGTGAAACAGAAGAGATTGGATACAACAGTAAATATATGGCCCAGGGATAACTATGGAACAAGATCATGAATTTGTCACGAGCATGCTCTAAGTCAAGCTAAGACTTGGAAGAAGAAAAGCAACCAGTTTCTATGGTATGATTTTGAGCGCATCCCCACAATTTTCAAAAAGAGCATCGGAGGTCACTTTGAAGATCTCAAATTATGAAATGAAATTAAAGAAGTTGTTAAGGATGAATGCGAAGAGAGATTGTAATACATCAAGAAACAAACCAACAGACAAACAAAACAACCCAAATTGGATGTCAGAACAGATGGTGGGGAAAAAAAGTCTAACCCGAACAAAAGAAAGATCTAAAAACAAATTAACAAAGAATTTCTCGGAGTTTTTAGAAAAGGCTGAAGAATAAGGGACATTATTGCTGCCACAAATTGCATAATTCATTAAGCCAAAGTAGTGTTTTAGCCGTGTATCCTCTACTTTCTTCTCTAACCCCATCCCCTTTGCCATTTTAAGCTTAGCCAGCCCTGAGCCTGCAGGCATTTACAATCAGGACCTGTATCTTGTTGACAAGGAACCTGGTGTTTTCACTATAGGCGCACCATTGCAAGACCTGAGAAGTTAGAAATAGATAAGTCATGGAGAAAAATTATGTGGTCCCAAAAATACTAACCTGATGGAACATAATCAATCCCCCACATAGTAGATTTCTGTTGCCCTCTTGAAATAGGATGGGAGCTGCCGCTAATCTTTCATTTAAAAATGAAAGACCTCTATGGAATATACAAACAAATAAATGATGTGATTCTTATCTCATATTCAACATCACCCTCTCTACTCTTTAACCTCTGTTTTATATCTCTTGTACATATTATCCCACAGTGTCTCTCTATAGAAAGTCATATGTCGGCATCACTCTGTCATGCCATCACATCTACCATGGAATAGTTTTGAAATGATATCACCACAATAACAATTAAATTCCCCCGCTACCCAAAATAGAAGTAGAAAGAGAGGGTTTTTCTTTGAAACAGGATTTTTTCCTCTCTTCATCAAAGATCAAATAATACGCACAGTAGTTACTTTAGGTTCTGCACTTTAGGTTCCATTAACCACAAAAATGCAATTCAGGCATAACACTGCAGGATTCTCTTTGTCCACTAGCTAGATACACAAGGAAAGTACTAATGTTTGATCATCCTTATAGGCAGGGTAATACAGAACTTTAATACAAAAGGTTCATGTTTTCATTGCCTATAATGATCTTATTTTTTGCAGAATTGCTCGGAGCACAATTAACAGTTTTGGGGTGGGAGCTATGGAAATCTCAGCGTAAAAGAAAGGTTTCTAAACACCCTCCTTTTCCTTTATGTTACAATCACTTTCCTAACTGTTCAGTTCCGAGAAATATGCATACAGTACAGGTAATCCTCAACTTACAACCGCTTGCTTAGTGACCATTCAAAGTTACAACGGCATTGAAAAAAATGACTTAGGACCGTTTCTCATTCTTATGACGGTTGCAGCACCCCCATGGTCACATGATCAAAATTCAGATGCTTGGCCACTGGTTCATATTTAGGATGGTTTGCAGTGTCCTGGAATCATGTGATCACCTTTTGCAAACTTCTGGCAAGCGAAGTCAATGGGGAAGCCAGATTCCCTTAATAACTGTGTTACTAACACAACTGCAGTGATTCAGTTAACAAGTGTGGCAAGAAATGTAAAATGGGGCAAAACATTGAACGACTGTCTCGCTTAGCAACGTAAATTTTGGGCTCAATTGTGGACGGGCTCAATTATCTGTGGGTCTTTTCCCTGCTGCTGAGTTGAAGCGCCTTCCCCATTGCCAATTCCTATTCTGTTTCTTTTGCCTCTGTTTCAAGTTGCTGCACTCTACAAGAGAATGGGTGACAACGCTGAGCAAATTTTTCATTTCTTAGGTTGCCCTTGGAAAGTGTCTCAGATGTTGTTTTACCACCCACATAGTTAAGCTCAACTTACTCATTGGCTGGAAGGATGAGCTGAAAGCAATATAATAATGAAGAAGCAGCAGGGTGTGTGTGGGGGGGAAAACGCAGTCAGGGCATGTTTGTGCCATGGTTAAGTGCAAGTGGAGACAGGCAGATACATGACAGCTCCCTTTTTATTCACGAGTGCCTCATCCTGCATGGGATGAAGCTGGGTGTCCCTTCAGTGGAATGCTGTGTGCATAATGAAGCGAAGCCAAGTAAAAAATCATCACATACCATTCATACTATGGGACCAATAGGGTCAGATCAGGGTCGTGATGAGTTTGGGGATTAGTTGGCCAGGAAAGCATCCCTCTCTTTAAAGTCTGCTGATTGATTTAAAAATGAAAGACATTGGTAGAGTTTATAAATAAATAATCGGCTTTGTGCAAAGGTCCTGTTTCTCTTAGTAGAAATTATAATGCTTTCCTGTAGGTCAAAAGTTAGTATCCTAGTCATGGCAGAAAATTTAAAGGAAAACAGCGTAGACATACCCATTGCCAGAGACAGAGGTGTGATGGAGAGCGCAGCAGAATGAAATCCACGCATATTGTCAGATTTGGACCCAAATATATTGCTGTCTACAACAGACTGGCAAATGTTCCTAATTTCTCACTGGAAAGCTTTGCCTCTCATATTTACCATTAGAATATCAGCAAAAATAACACAAGTACCTTCGTTTCTACCTGGAGGCCGCTTCTGGACTTTATGCTTGAGGTGGAAAAAAAATGCAACTTTGATTCTGGGTTTCACTGATTAGATTGATTTGTTGTTACAGAAATGGCTAATATTGTGAAAAAGTAAAAAATTGAGGCTTGACATTAATGCTTTATTCTACTGCAACAGGGGAAGTTGGAAGTCAATCTCTTCTTCTCCCTTTTTCCTCCCCATTGTGTCCTACTATTTACTTTGTAGTTTGTATTACTTCACCACTTAATAAAGTGCTATTAAAAAAACCCCAAAGAATATCAGCAAAAATTGGGAAGTATTTTAGCTCCTAGAAGAGAGGGAAGATATAAAAATAATAATTGAGAGAAGAAACATGAACAGAGTTGTGCCGTGCTTTGAAAGTAATTTGTAATTCAGAAAAGGTGGAAGATATAGCATAAACTGCAACTCTTTAAAGCAGTCGTGTCTATTCTTGGGATTGCCCAGCCTGGGGAAAAGATGCAGCTTCTTTAACAAATTGCAAACAGATACTCCTTTTGCCTTCCCTCATACTCAGAAGCATTGCAATAATGTTTAATTGCCTTAAAATATTATAAGTTGTTGAAAATATACCAACAGCAACAAGTCAAAATGAAGTGACAGCAGTGCAATTAAAAGCCTACTCCTTCATACATGTCCAGACAAAAAAGTAGAACTTCAGTTGACCTCTCGAAGCTGCCATCTTGATCTGTCTCTCTATTTGGTTAAAGAGGGAGGGTAAACAATTGCCCGTAGATGAATATTTCATCTTTTGCAGTTAGTCTAGAATTGTATTTTAAAATGTCCATATCTCTTATGACCCAGAAACTCATCAGATATGTTAAAAGAGAGAAGTATTCATATAATAAAAATCTGGTGCTTATTTGCGCCTACTCCACAAACTTGCAAATCCCCGCCATTTCCATTCTACAAGCAACATATGCGAAAATAGATCACCTAAGTGCTACAGTGAGCTGTTTTCAATGGACTGAAAAGAAGAAACCGCAGGAAGAACAACACTCTTGACTTGGTCAAACCAGTTGTCACAAAATGACCATAGGAATGTTGAGCCTAGGAGATATCATTTCTATTGAGGAATTGATGGCAAAGTTCAAACTTTCTTCTGACACAAAATGTAACATTAGAAAGGAATCCCTTTAAACTGCCACATAGCTTCTGAACAAAGGTCAACAGTTAGGAATATCACACAACTACGGTACTAACCTGTATAAGATACACCATAACAGTAGGGTTATCAACCTTTTTTATTGTCTCATAAGCAGGGCTTTTTTTCTCATAGAACGCTCAGAACGGAGTTCCGGCACCTTTTTTGGATGGAACCTTGTAGGGTAGGCAAGGCGGGTTGTATGACACGTGTGAGTTCCAGCACCTTTTTCTCTTACAAAAAAAGCACTGCTCATAAGTGATGGAAAAAAACGGATATTGTTTTATATGACTAGTTTCATTTTGGAGGAGAAAGGAACTGAAGATTACTGACATTTTATATTTTTGAGTGATTGTTTTATATGACTAGTTTCATTTTGGAGGAGAAAGGAACTGAAGATTACTGACATTTTATATTTTTGAGTGATTTCTTTATGGATTTCAACAGCAGAGTAGCAGAGATCAACAGCAGAGCTGAGCTGTTATCATAAGCTTTAGCTAGCCTCTGTCCATACTATTTTTCAGCTTTAAACAAATATAGAGATGGTTTTCTGGGAACTGCATAAATAGAGAAGCAATTGGAAAATGAAGCTGGATATTCCAAATTGAGGAGATTTGCTCATGTTCCAGTAGGTCTGGATGAAGAGACAAGAAGAAACAAACTGGGCAGGTGCTGTTTTCCACAACTGCAGACTCATCTTTGTTTCGTGTAAGGTAACAACTGCAGACTCATCTTTGTTTCGTGTAAGGTAAGTACAATAGCTCCAATGATTTGTTTGAGGAAAAGGAGGAAAACTACCTGTCAATTACATCTATCTGATTTTTTTTTCTGCAAGCACGGTTGTTCTTAAGAAAGGAGAATAAATATTTCCAAGCCTTCATTCCATATATGCCAAAAAAACCAAAACACATTAGACATGGGAGTTTAGAGCAGGGGTCTTCAAACTTGGCCCTTTTATGACTTGTGGACTTCAACTCCCAGAATTCCTCAGCCAGGCACGCCTGTGTCTGGCTGAGGAATTCTGGGAGTTGAAGTCCACAAGTCATAAAAGGGCCAAGTTTGAAGACCTCTGGTTTAGAGAGTCAGTTTGGTGTAGTGATTAAGATGCTGACCCAGAAACCAGAAGACTGTGAGTTTTAGTTCCACCTTAGGCATGAAAGCTGGCTTTGGGCCACTCATTTTCTCTCAGAGAGGAGTTGGGAGAAAATTTTATTTATTTATTTAGAACAGTTATATAGCTGCCCATCTTAAAACAAACTCTGGATGGCTCCCCAAAATAGGAGGAGAAAAGAATATTATGTATGTTCGCCACCTTGAATTGCTAAGAAATGTTAGTAAAGGTGAAACTTTAAAAAAATCTAATAAAAATAAAAGAATAGGGTGAAGCCAGTCTTCCCTCCTTTATTTTTCTTAAAAAAAAGAACTTGCAAGTGGCTGTTTGAGAAGGATTTAGGAGACATTTTTACAATTTGGGAGCATCTAGTACACTACAGCAGGAAGATAACACAGGAAAGAGTCAACCTGTGGTTTAATTAGCAAACTAATCTAAACTTTTCTATACGGAGAAAATTAATATGTAATATCTTTAAAAACAGACATACAAGGAAGAGTGCAAGAGAAGCAGGAAGAATGATCAAGAACAATCATATCCTTACCTAGTTTGATGATTTTGCTCAAACGACCTCCTTAAAATGGAAAACCTATTTAACAAAGCTGACCAACTGGTGGCATTTTCTAGAGGTAGAAGGTGGTTAGAGAATGACAGAAATTATGGGCTGCTTTGTTACAAATCTTTTTAGCAGTATTAGGTGAGAGGGATATTAGGTTTATAGGCAGTGGTGGGATTCAGCTGGTTCGGGCCACTTCAGCAGAACCGGTAGCTAATTTTTTGTTGCCCAGGCCCAGAATGGACTTCCGGAAGCGGCATCCACACAGAGAACCCAGTTGTTCACATATTTGAATCCCACTACTGTTTATAGGTTTTTGAATTTCATAGCTTTGTGTTATTTCTGCTTTGACTGTTACTACATCCTGGTGAATTTTGATTTTGTTGCTTAGGTGTAATTGTAACTGTTGTTTCATTTTGATGTATTAATTTTGATTATATTGGACCAAACTTTGGTGCATGTGTTATAAATAACTTTGTTTGTTTGTTATTTGTACTGCAAGGGAGGTCTCCACCGATGATAATGCAAGCAATTCCAGGAGAGAGATTTTCCTGTGCATCTGCAGGCAGGATAGAGTTAATCCCTTCTGCTTCCTTCTTCCCAAGTTGCTTTGCTGCTCTTCACAGTGGCAGTTTCAGTCTACTAAATTATTAAGTAGTTGTTGTCTCTGTTTTCCACAGCTCTCTGCTACCACATTCAGAGACCAAAATGATAATCATAGTCTTCTTCCATTGCATTATAGACAGTTAATCATGGATTAAACGTGATAGTGGATGCAGCACTTTAGAGGCCCCCCCATTATCATTTCAGCTCTGATAACTGCAGTTGTATTGCTGCCGCACAATGCTGCCAGTTGCAATAGGAATCAAGGAAGACTTATCTATACTTCAAGGAATTATGCCTACAAAGAATGCCTGCAAAACTGCTTCCATCACTTGTGTTAGATACTGGGTTTGTTGCTTGATTAATGAGACGAGGCGAGTGAGTTCAGCAAGAATCATTCTTTTATTGGTTGCAGGAACTGAACACAGGGCTGCGAATGCAGCAATTTATACCCTGGCCTCTAGGTGGCAGCCAATAGGTTTAAAGCAACCTATTGCCGCCCTAGAAGCAGCCAATGGCAGCACTGGAGACGGGTTGTCTGAGGAGCTGGGAGCTGTTAGCCAGCTTCTCTGCTTGAGCAACCTTCCAGCAATTAACCCCACGTGATATTCCTAAGCAAGACAAAGCCCAATACATTACAACTTGAGCTCTGGGAATGCTTCCTTATCATCATATTTAAGGAGGCAAACAAGGCAATACTTAACATATTAAGATGCCTTTGTTCTAATAAAATCTCTGTCAATACACATTCAATTAGAAGCAAATCTGTAGCACTTACTCCAGTTTGTACTGCTCTTTCTAAACTTTGCCATGCTTTGTCCGTTTTAGCCTCCACAATTTTTCCTTTGGGTAGGGTGGCTGCCAACCAAAGCTGCCACCTTTCTCTTTGTAAGCTGGGTCATGAACATCTGGAGGGAACAAGAGATGCCCATCTGTAAACTAGTTACTAGACCACGGGTCGGCAACCTGCGGCTCCCAGCTGCCCGGTGCGCGCGCACCTCTTCGAACGGGCAGTGGTGCGCGCGCACCTCTCCAAATGGAGAGTGGCACTGCCCGTTCTGAGAGGTGCGCGCGCACCTTTCCGAAGGGCGGAGGTGCGCGCGCACCTCTCCAAACCGCCGCCATCCTGTCCGGAGACCTGCCGCGTTCGTCAAACAGCTTGGGAGAGGTGCGCGCGCACTCTCCAAACCGCCGCCATCCCGTTTGCACAGCTGCCGCGTTCGTCAATGTTTGACGAACGCGGCAGGTCTCCGGACGGCGGCGGCTTGGGAGAGGTGCGCGCGCACTCTCCAAACTGCCGCCATCCCGTTTGCACAGCTGCAGCGTTTGTCCATGTTTGACGAACGGGTCTCCGAACGGGATGGCGCGCATCTCACCAAAGCGGAGACCCGTCACCGCGCAGGTGCCTCCCATTTTTCGCATGCGCAAAATGTTTTTTGCGCATGCGCATGAGTGGACGCACGCGTGTGCACTTTTTGTGGCTCCCACTTTTTTGGTTGTGTGATGGAACCGGTTCTGAGTGGCTCTTTTCCTTTTTCCGGTTGCCGACCCCTGTACTAGACCATCAAATGGTCTCAACATCACAACCTATTTGGCCTGATTCTGCAGCTGACTTCTGTTATTGGTCAAGTTTTAAATTTTGCTTTTTTAAAAAAAAAAGATGCAGGAGTAATCCTTTCCGACTATAATTCAGGCCTGGGCTGCATAATGTAAAACCTTACTGAAAGCTGTAATGTATTTTTCAGCAAAACAGTTGAATAGACTGAAGGGCAAAGAAGTGCCAAGTGGCCTGGCATCACTACAAAAGATAAAAGCATTTCACTGTCTTCTTTGCAAAGATCGGTTACGGGATCTCAACCACTGCCATCCCTATTCTCAGTTCAGGCTGTTTTATTAAGTATGAATATTTGGGGGTGGGGGTGGGGGCTGTGAAACTGAACCAGTTAAAAGGGAAAGGGACGGATTGTGACATGCAACCAGGTGAGCTGTGATGGGGTCTGCAAGCTAAACAGTTCTACATGTGTTGCAATGCTCAGATTGCTTAGGATTCTAGAGAGAACAGATTCCTAGCCCTGCGTACTGAGGGTATATTCATTGTCCGATATCGGTGTGCATTGCAGCTGTCAGATTTGAATCACAGGTAGGTAGAAGGAGCCTTGGGAGAATGCCTGAATGTTCCAAAATACAAACCAAAGTTTATAAGGGGAAGAAAATGAATCAGTGGTCACAGAATGCTTAGGGAAGAAAAACATGGACAAGGAAGCACGAGGGCAGGACAAAAATGGACCCTACTGTAGGAATAAGGTAAAGGTAAAGGTTCCCCCGCACATGTGTGCTAGTCGTTTCCAACTCTAGGGGCCGGTGCTCATCTCCGTTTCAAAGCCGAAGAGCCAGCGCTTGTCTGAGGACGTCCCCGTGGTCATGTGGCCGGCATGACTAGACGCCAAAGGCGCACGGAATGCTGTTACCTTCCCACTGTAGTAGTCTCTATTTTTCTACTTGCATTTTTTATGTGCTTTCGAACTGCTAGGTTGGCAGAAGCTGAGACGAGTAAGAGGCACTCACTCTGTTATGCGGCACTCGGGATTCGACCCGCCAAACTGCCGACCATTTGATCAACAAGCTCAGCGTTCTAACCCACTGAGCCACCACATCCCTTCCTGTAGGAATACAGCTCACTAAAATATTTTGCTGATGCAGGAAAAGGAGCATCTATTATTGTAATCCACGGAGGAAAAGCAGAATCTCCATCTTGATGAAAACGATCAATTTTTTTTAAAATTCCATTTATATCCCGCCCTTCTCCGAAGACTCAGGGCGGCTTACAAGCTTAGCAATAGCCTTCATTCTGTGTATATGCCTGCTTATTAGGGCTTTCACACACACCCCAAGCGGCATTATTACAAAGTCAGCTTAATTGCCCCCAACAATCTGGGCCCTCATTTTACCTACCTTGGAAGGATGGAAGGCTGAGTCAACCTTGAGCCTGGTGGGATGCGAACCTGCACTAATTGCAGGCAGCTGGTGTTACTTAAGGAGGCATTAGCCCACTGCTCCACCAAGGCTCTCTTAAATATGTTCTCTTAAATATTTTTTTCATTTTTTTCCACTTTGCCTTTTTGCTTTGCCTCTGCTTTAATCTTAGTTTATAGTTAATGGCAGCAGCATGCAACTCAAATAATACTGAGATAATCAAACACCAGATCCCCTAACTGCACTCAGTGAAGGCTGTAGTCTACTCTTGCCATTCTATGCATTCTGATTTATTTATTTATTTGGAGATAAGTACACTTACCATAGTGTTAAAGATAGGATTTCTCTTGACTTTGATAGCAAGTATTAATTACAGCCTCTTATTTTGTAACCATTAGATGGTCTGTTTAATCTTACAGAAGCTGCACCAGCAGAGGGTGCTGTTGGAATTAACTCTGGAAATTGCCTTATATTAATATGCACGGGCCTCATGTCACGCTCCCATAACTTTTCTATGAGAAGTAGAAAGCTGAGAATAAATAAATAAAGAAAAAGTGTTAGGTTTGGATGCCACTACAATCCTGTATTTCAGCCTTTGGCTCTCACTGTTATGACATTAAAATGGATGGCATCCAACTTCTTCCTCGGTCTCTGTCATTCTCTATTTTCATACATGCAACTAGATTTCCACTTAGCTCAGCATAGGATATCACCTTCCACTAAGGCAGAGTTCCCACTAGTGATTGAAACCATCATCTGGACTCATCCAATTATCATTTTGTTGATATCGTCCCAATAAGAACAGCGTATATCATATCTCAATGACGGCTGGATGACTCTACAAGTCGCCACTGGAAAAACGACCTAAGTGCATGTAGAAGTAAAGCCATGCACCCAATGCAAAATATATTGTATCTCTTCCGTAGAATATTTTACATTTTTAAAGTTGCTGGCAAAACATGCATTGGCAGACAACTGTTCAAAAATAAGTTTTTCTATTTGAGTAGAGCTTATACCTCAGGTTTTTCAGTTTTTCAGTTCCATTGTTAATAATACAGTTCAGTGTATCTACTCTAAAAAGTCTTTAAAGAATTGTCCAAGGCTCCAGAGATACAGAATGAACCCACATTCAAGGATCTTGCTTCCCACTGCAGCTCTACTTATGAATTTTGATCTTATAAAGAATTCGCATTACATACAACAGCTGTCACTGCCATGTTTTTTCTTTCACTAGACCACCCAAATTCACTCCATGACTTTTGAAAGAAGCAAAACTGACAATAAGCTACCTTCCAACTTATGGTCAGACTGCAAGTTTGACTTCCTAAATTAGTCTTGTATTAACTTTTGTACTTCACTGCTGTTTCTAGAGAGAATATCTAGGGGAAACCATTATTGCAGCTGTGGGAAACTTAAAATTTCCTGAGATATTGTTGAACTGTTTCTCCAGGACCCCTGACTAGAGGTAAATAAAGAATAATAATAAAGAATGAGAAGTACTGGAAGCTGTCCTTTGGCAATATTAGGCAGGATACAGGTTTTTTTTCCCCTTCTCCACTCCACAATACAGTAGTCTGTTGAGTTATTGAAGTGCTGTTAATGGTCCTCTCCATGCCTTTAATATCTAGAACAGGGGTCCCTAACCCACGGTCCATGGACTGGTACTGGGCTGCGCCATGCCAGCAACCGGTCCGCACAAACAAACAAAGCCCCATCCGCAGGATGCAAGCAGCACACAAAACCACGCACTCTCCGGTCCACAGAAAAACCTTTCTCCACGGAACCGATCTCTGGTACCCAAAAAATTGGTGACCTCTGACCTAGAAGACTGACAGACAAACCTTTAGGTGTATCTGAAGATAGTTTCCACCAGATATCTTTGTCCTGTGAATAGACTGTGAACACTGCCTACTGATTAATGACCTCTTTTTCATTTAAGAAATCTCAGGATAAGGCCTGATAAAGGTAAAGGTTCCCCCACACATGCGTGCTAGTCGTTTCCAACTCTAGGGGGTGGTGCTCATCTCCGTTTCAAAGCTGAAGAGTCAGTGCTTGTCCGAGGATGTCTCCGTGGTCATGTGGCCGGCATGACTAGATGCCAAAGGCGCACGGAATGCTGTTACCTTCCCACCGTAGTGGTCCCTATTTTTCTACTTGCATTTTTACGTGCTTTCGAACTGCTAGGTTGACCCGCCAAACTGCTGACCATCTGATCGACAAGCTCAGCGTCCTAACCCACTGAGCCACCGCGTCTCTTACAAGGCCTGATACTTTCAGTCAAAATGATCAAGTAGCCAATGATGGCTTCTAAAACTATTTTTAAAATGCTTGCATTTCAGATTACACTGACTGTAATCTGTGCTATATTTTATTTGTTTCTTTTTAAATCTTCTCATGCTCCATAATATCTTGGACTGCTACAGCAGGGATCAAACATATCTTGGAGTTTGGGACATTTTTATAGAGCATTATTATGTCTAACCAAAATTGTGGCATTTTTGCTTGAGAAGACGGTATGTAGAGGCAGAATTAGAGACACACTAATAGTGCAACTGTTGCTTTTCCTATATTTCCTCAATGCAGGTAGAAGCTTGGAAAAATACAGAACCATAAACTACAGACATTGAGACCATAAAGACCTGCCCAATTTCTATGGAAAGATTGCCAGTACTCATCTGCTAATTCCCACCAAAGCAGAAAAATATTTACATGTTGCCTGTGCATGAAGGGAGACCCCCAGTAAGATTGCTCCATTGGTACTGTTGGGAAATTCTGCCCATATATTTCACATAATGATCTGCAATGTAGTGGAGGTTCTACCAAGCTCTAAAAATGGGGCATTCAGTGATGTCTGTTGTCAAGAAAAGCAGAGAGTGTGTCTGTGAGGAAAACAACCATGATCCTGTGAGAATGAGACAAATACCTAATGCTCTCATGAGCACCAAGATTCATCATTGGGTTGAGTAAACCCTCAAACTGAAAAAAAAAATAATCAGCCGAATCTGGCCTTTATACTGATATGTCAAATAAAATTAGGTTATCTTCAATTTACTTTGGCACATTTACAGTAACTTTAGAGGCACGCGGTGGCTCAGTGGGTTAGGACGCTGAGCTTGTCGATCAGATGGTCGGCAGTTTGGCGGGTCGAATCCCGAGTGCCGCACAACAAAGTGAACGCCTATTACTTGTCCCAGCTTCTGCCAACCTAGCAGTTGGAAAGCACGTAAAAATGCAAGTAGAAAAATAGGGACCATTATGGTGAGAAGGTAACAGCGTTCCGTGCGCCTTTGGTGTCTAGTCATGCCGGCCACATGACCATGGAGATGTCCTCGGACAAGTGCTGGCTCTTTGGCTTTGAAACGGAGATGAGCACCAGCCCCTAGAGTTGGAAACGACTAGCACACATGTGCGGGGGAACCTTTACCTTTTACAGTAACTTTAAAATTGAAAGTGGAATTGAATATTCAAACATAATCAGTTTAATGATTTTAATTGCAAATCCAAATTGATTTGACTTGTGTGAGTAATACATTCTAATAGAAGCGACTCTTCAGATCAAACCTGGGATCTTAACTAGATTCTGGCTGATTCACATATCCACAGTGATTCAGGCAAGCCACATCCGTTCCCACACCCACATTTTTATTCAAATCTAATCAATTCTATGCAATGATTTAAATTGCAATGCAAATTGACTTGAGTTGCCAAACTGAAAATCCAAATAGAATATATTTGGCTCACTGAATTTCAAATTCAGATTGGATCTTGGTTGTTTCATTAGAAACAGACATTTGTCAGAGGGATGGGCATCCTGATTGCCTAGTGAGTTGCCATCCTGGGAAAAGTTGCAGGTAATTAATGCAACTTTGATGAAAGTCAGATGGCCAATGTACTAACTGAGGAAAGTGCAAGCACACTGATTCCAGGGACACTTTATTGCGTATTACTGCTTAGTTATATATAGAATATATCTGGTGTTTCCATATTAGCTCAATATAGTAAACAAATTTTTATGATGCAAGTTTCAGTGCAACTCTATGGGTGGCCAAAAAAAGAGATGGAAAGGAAAGGAAGAGTTAAAAAAAAAAGATAAGCATGAGGGAAAACAGAAAGTGACAAATAAATTTAACAAATATATAGATAGAGAAAACAAATACTTCCACAGCACTGTTTTCTCCATCTCAACTCAGACATAAGATCCATCAGATTCAATAGCCATTACTGTTGTTGTTGTTAGCTGTGAAGTCGTGTCCGACCCATTGTGACCCTATGGACAACGTTCCTCCAGGCCTTCCTGTCCTCTACCATCTTCTGGAGTCCATTTAAGCTCACACCTACTGCTTTAGTGACTCCATCCAGCCATTACTGTTAGATCAGTATTTAAAAGATAGAACAGTTACTGATTCAATATGTTCAAATTCAGCATCAGAAAACTGAACTAATACACAGTAGTTCTTATAATTCTAACCTAGACCAAGTTGGCTCACATTCAAACCCCCATTTCCCCATAGGCTGAATTTGGGCCAGTCACTTTCTCCCAGGTCAACCTACCCTCACCAGGTAGATTTTAGGAGGGATGATATATGTAGATCAGGGGTGTCAAACTGCCAGCCCACGGGCCAGATGCATCATAGAGCAAAACCTCACCCATCCCATTGCCGGGTTATGACATGGTCGCAACATGTCATGTGACACTGCGAGTTTGACACCCCTGATGTCAATGTCATCACTGAATTTGTTAATGGAAAATGGGATATAATTTTTTATCGGCGATAAAATTATATTTCCCTTTGTTAAAGAAATCTGCTTGCTCTGCTTTGCAATTATTATTTTTTAGTTTTAAAAATGCATAATATAGAAAAACTAGTAAGGCTTGCACGTACTGATATATTAACAAAATTTTTCATTATTACTTTAAAACTTACAAGCATTAAGATTACCATAACTGGGCTGCAACTGTCAAGATCGTCATTAAATGGTAGCTAAGAGATTTTAAAAAAAGAAAAAAGAATTCTGCCATCTAGTGAAGATTTGGATATTTGCAACTTAGGTGCTGTAGCCCTAACATGAATGCTGACAATAACTAACATCAAACTCAAACATATTAATTGAACAGGTGTTATTATTAAACTTGAAGCTACTAAAATAAAACAAGTCACCTTTGTATAAATAAATTCAGTTCTTTCTTAGTGTATAAATGGTTGATCCCTTCTGGTACTAGAAGCCTGCAGAAAGGGCATAATGCCTCTTCAGGTTGTTGGACTTTTAAGAATTTGAATTCAGTTTGTATTTGTATTTCTCCAACATCATTCTCCAATAATTCATCTGATATTTTGGGAAAGTGTTTGAGTCGCTTCCAAATCAAGAAAGTAATAGTTCTACTCTGCTGTATTCTTCCTTGACCAGAACCCATTGTAACTACAAGTATCCATTTCTGATACTGTATTTCTGATATTTTAACAATGATTAAGACAAACAAATTAATTCAGAGAAGGGCATGGAGGAAGAACGTCGGTTTTATATGGAAGAATCTGGTAGCTTTGCCTTGAAATATTGGAAAGGTACGTCACAGGGAAGAGAGCTATGACCTGTTTTCTACCATCCAGCTTTCAAGTGTTGAAGGAAAAATCTTCATCAGGGTCCAGACCAAGCCGGGAATAAACAAAGTGGCAATTGCTTTAGAAAGAAGGTTGTAGTTTATTGAAGAGGCAAACCAGACAAAAAGATGGCTCTGGAAAAAAAAGAGTGACCACAGGTAGCAGGGAGTGGGTTTTTATACTTTCTGGGGCTCTTGAGGTTGTTTCCTGTTCCTGTTTGAGGCTTTGTATTTCCTGTGTCATGTACTTTGACCTGAGTCTGAGTGTGCCTTTCTGGTATTCTGATAATGGTGGGTTAATCCTAACATGTTTCCGGTCCTTAGAATTTGGGTGGGGCATGTAGATTTTAAGGTTCTTTGTCTTCCTAATTTCTTCAATTTCTAGCTGGAAGGCTCCAACCTTCCTGAATGGATTATTACATCTGCATTTCTAAAAGCTGGTTTCTGCTGAGTTGTCTGGCGGTGTGTGTGTGTGTGTGTGTGTGTGAAGTTTCTGCCTTTTTAATATTCCCCAAAATATTTCTTTCTCTGAATTTTCCCCACAGAAGATATAAAATGATGGTCCTCAATTATAAGAAGACAGATTCCAGTTGAAAGTTAAGAAAAATGTATTAACAGTAGTTGGCTTACCCCCCAAAAAAAGGATGTTCAGCATCAGAAACAGAAACATAAGATTCCATTATTCAGTAATTTGCTGAATTGATTAATATAGCTCAACAATGGATGCCTATAATGAATCATGGTTATAATTTATATATGTATGTCATATAAGTTTGTATATATTGTTTCCTTTTTTCACCTTTTTTTCTTTGTAATTTTGTCTTTTCTTTTTTCTTGATATTTTTTAAAAATACTAAATACCAAAAATATTTTCTTAAGAATTACTAATAGTATGAACTATCTGTCAGAGGAACCCATTATCACAGAAAACTGATGGTCTTCCATTCAGTGGATCTGGTAAAACGGCCACTGCCAAGGATCTATTTATCTACTTTCGTGCAATGAACAGAGAACTGGGCTTCATGACCTAAATGTTTCAGCTATATGTTTTGTTATTTTGATGTCTATCAACCCAATACATCTTCTAGCAATAAATAATCCATATTTTAATTATGTAGTTTGCTCTAATAAGTCTATTCTGCTGCAAATTTTGATCAATTTCATTATATGATCCCAAAGCATATTTTGAATTAATGTTTTTTTCTACCTATTCTCCTTTGATAAAAGTTATGTCTAAAATCTCCTTTTCATTTTGTGTGAATGCATGTTTTCCTGATAAAAAGGGTGATTTTTAAACCGCACATTTTTTGTCAAAATATTTTACAATTTCACCCATTCAATCATTTTGAAAATACTGTATAAAGAACAGGACATTTTGCAACCTGAAAAGACCCCTGCTTGTAAACACCTGCAAATTTAATCTCTTCACATGGTGCAGTTCCATTTATGTTTTTAATCATATTTTCTTAGAGCAGCAGGAAACTAACTGTAGTTTTGTTTACTTTTCATTTGGTCTGTTTGGGCTCTCTTTAGGGTAAGTTTGAGGGCAATTTCTCTTTTATTTGCTGCCTTCCTTTAAAGAGCTGATTTGTTTGAAAAGTGGCTGACGTCTGTTTGCAGAGTATGACAGATTTGTTGTCTTATCTGATATGATCAAACAAATAATGTCCTAAGACCAGGGCTGCTGTTGCTACTGTACAGGTTCTTGTTGGCATTATGAGGATCTATTTTTTTAATCAAGATCCAAGTAGGCATACATTTTCTTTTTGTGCTGAAAGAACCTTAATGGGATGACAAAGAGCATCCTCATTTTCTGTCAGGTAAGAAACCTGTATGAGATGGCTCAGCTTTCTTCCTGTGAGGCTACTTCTTGCCATGTGATTCTTCTTGCTTTCATCTTTCTGGATTCATAGACCTCCCTTCTAAGCATTCAAATGACTGCCTTCCTTGACCTGGCTACATCCTTAGAACATAGTATCACAGGGCTGGAAGAAACCTCAAAATCCTTCTAGTCCAATCCCCTGTTCAAGGCAGGAATCCTTATATCATCTTGGTCAAACTGTTATCCAGTCTATTTTTGAAAGCCTCCAGTGATGGAGCATCCACAACTCCTGGGAGGCAAGCTATTTGATTGATTTAATTGTTCTCATTGTCAGAAAACCTCTCCCTGCTTCTAGGTTGGATCTGTCTTTAACAAGCTTCCACCTATTATTTCTGGTCCTGCCCTCTGGTGCTTTGAAGAATAATTCAATCCCCTCTTCTCTGTGACAGGCCCTCAAGTACTGGAAGACAGCTATAACGTTCCTCTAAATCTTTCTCTTTGATAGGTTAGACATATCTAGCTGCCTCAAACATGTGTTGACTTCAATCAAAATGTATAGATTTCAACTTCTGCAATTTTAAGCAATGGCCATGCTTGATCAGGAATACCAGAAAATTAAGTTTTGCAGACTGGAAGGTGACCAGGCTGGGAGAGATTGTTAATGGTCTGTAGGTTCTCATGTCTTACATTAAGAATACAGACTCTTAACATAAGGTGTTTTACTAATTTATTGTGAGCTAGAAAAGCAATACCTCGACTTCTAGATAAAGGATGTCTTCAGAAAGGCAGAAATATAAAAATTGGCTTAAATCCAAATATCAGGTTCTAGAGTTCTGAGAGTTTGGAGTGGATTCATATATATATATTGGAACTGAACAATATGTACAGGTCCTCCATGATGAAAAATGGGCAATGCTTTCTGTAATCAGAAGAAAAAGTAATTGCAGTGCATGGCATTATAGTTATTAAAGAAGAATGATCTATGACCCTTCATGCTTTCCTTCTTCACAAGAAAAATGAAATTTGAAAGCTATCATGGGTGCCCCTAATCCCTGCTTTGAAGACTCCCAACACAGTGAAGTAGCTGACAAGTCAAAGACTGTGATTTAAGATGATCATTAACTTTGAACAAGTGAGAGGTCAGATGTGAGGCAAAGAAAGTGTAAAGTGGAGCTCAGCAACATCAAATGTGCATCGGCTTTTGCATGGCATGTCAAAGGCTGCACTTAATTGGGTAAAGTCAAGTCAAATTTTTGAAGAGGATATAAAAGGCACAACAGATATCTTAAGCATCCACAAGGCTTACAATACACTTTTGACCTTTTCAACCATTCAACCGCTCCAAAGGCAAGCAGCACAAAACTGTTTGACTTTTTCCTCTACAAAAGCAGGGCTTGCATAGCTTGCTTTATCATGCATTTGTCTGGTAATAAGAAGCATTTAACTCTGAGAAATTCAATTCCTTAACAATAGGTTCTTCTACACTGGGATGAGAATGAAATAAGTCCATTGTAATCAATTGTATGGATCTATGTTACTCATGGCTAATGTGACATAGCTCTATTCTATAGTATGGTAGAAAATTCATACCCAGTTGTTGCGCTGTTTACCATGAGAAATTTGCATACAGCATGCAAGATATGATTGGGGGTACATTAAACCAAGCTGTTAATATTATGGTGGATCAGCTATGATAACAAAATACTATCATATATTCCTCTTGGTTCCAAATATGGTGATCAGACTCTAATGCTCCAGGAGAAAGAATTGGGTTGCCAAACTCTTCATCTCATCAAGGTCACTTAATCCCTCAGTAATCTTTTGCACAACAGGCAATGGCTGTATTTTATAAGTTTCCTTTCTTTTTATAGACAGGAAATGCCTCTGTTCATTGCCCAGATAAAATATGACCAATAACCTCAGCAGCAGATGCATGTGTATATATCTTTAGTTTGCTCTAATGTTAATGTTAAGGAAACAAGATGTGAAACTCTCATTTAACTGGAGATAGTCTGTCCATTTTCTGGATTCTTTATGGCCTCAAATACTCCAAAAGGGAGTGTTTTCTTCTGAACATGATATTTTAATGCCACTTTCCTCAACTTCATGTCTAGCATTCAACTAAAATTCCCATCAAGAGCAGCTGGGTAAGGCAATGAGCACTGTAATTCCTTGTCTCTGGAGGACAAGCCAGAAAGGCTGTTTTAACACAAATCTTGTGCAGCTGTCATATGGATGTGATAGTTTTTGGATCCCAGGCATATTTCATGCAACTAGTGCACCTTTGCTAGAGAAAATGAACAGCTGCATTTTGTATCTGGGAAAATGCAGTCGTCCATCCGTATTACATTTAAAAAGCAAGCATATGTTTTGTACATGAGAAATGATTGCCCAGTACTTATGACAACATTAACTACTTCTACTTCTGAGCTTGTTCCGAGTTCTTGGTGGAAGAGCCAGAAATTATCCCAAATTATCCCAAACCACAGCGATGAGCTGGAAAGTCTTGGAAAATGACACATCAGTGGAACCCAAACTCTTCCTTCCTTCCTTCCTTCTTGGAATGATTCTGTCAAACTTTGATTTTTGACAGACTGTTAGAAAGACTGGTGTTAAAATCAATGTGCAAACTGGCTGAATCCCACCACTGGGTTCATTGCACACTGGAGAATGTTAAGATGCAGTTTTTCAATGTCCATACAATGTTAGATGCATTCTGTGCCATGGTTAATAATGCAGTTTAAAACATTACCATCTTTACAGATTTTTTTTAATGTATATGATGTATGAAAATAATCCACCACAAATTTTCATGGTAGGCTTCCCTAACCTGGGCATCTTAAAAATGTGTGGACTTTAATTCCAAGAATTCTTAGTGATTTTAAAAGTTTGGAAGACAACAGAAGCACTATTAAAAATGCTAACATTGCATTTTGTGAAGAAGAGAAAGGGATCTGAAAATGGGATACAGCATTCAGTTACTGATTGGCTGGTGGTTCTCTAGAGTTAAGAATTCACATATGCGTACACATTGTTTCGATATCTGTACAGATCTGACAAAATAAAAAACCCAAACAGCTGTTAGATCCATATTAACTTTATTTAAATTGGATTCAGAAGCGTTGGAAGACAGGTTGATCAGGAAAACTTCTAAGGTGGCTCCATATATTTGGACTTCCATGGTCTCTTATCAGCCAGCATGGAAAGGAACTGTGGAATTGTACCTCTAAACACTGGATTGGTAATCACACTGCCTACACTCTTTCCTTAGGCAAAGTTCTCAAAATAGCTAACAATAACAACAAACAAAAATAGAGTGCCACATTAAACATATTTCACTTGAGAAATATTACATGAATCAAAAGAAAAAAACAGTAATGTCATGAATAATTCTATCTGTTTTGGCTGACAACAACCATCCAATCAATTAAATAAACTAACAATTCTGCTATTGTGTTTTTGTGTGCCAAAGGTTTTAGGCTTCTTCTGTGCAATCATTCTTGGAGATGGCCTGAACAAGTCCCTGCAGTTTCCTTGGTAAAGTTTTTCAGAAATGATTTGCCATTGCCTTCTTCCTAGCGCTCAGAAAAAGTGACTGGTCCAGTTAGCTTTGTGACTTAAGGCGGGACTAAACTCACAGTTTCCTGGTTTCTAGCTTGATGTCTTAACCACTACATCAAACTGGCTTTAATCTTAGTTAGGTAAGCATCCACATTTCAGAAAAGCAAAGAAAAAGCTAAAACATGATTTCCTTATTTATTATGTAAATAATAATGTGATAGGTTTGTCACAAGAAATTCAGGTCTACTCCACCTTCAAATATACAGTAACTTATCCAAGGCTATCTTTTATCTGCAAACTAGAGAAACTTCACCAGGAGGGTCTGAGTTTTTCCAACAAAGATTGAATGCAAATTATTAACCAGTTTCATACTTTGTAGATGAAAGCTATTGCCTGAAACTGGAAGCCAACACAAATTGCAACTGAACGCAAATGAAACAGGTTGTCCATACTTGATGTATGGTAAAGCAGTGCACTGGATTCCAGCTGGACCTTACAATTCAGTCTGAAGCACTGTGCCAAAAAGCAAAGCAATAAATGAAGCTCTGTTAGGACATAAAATGTTTGCTACTGAGCTTCACTTTTCTTCTGATTTTTCTCGCAATAAAGTCTTCTCTGTTATTGTGTAATGGTGATATCAGCATAGGGCGCCTCAGTTCAAGTGGGAAAGTTTTATTTCCTGCAGGCAGAGAAAAAACAGGAAAGGAAAACTTCCAGTTCCATAATTAAGGAGACAATGACTTTTCTGTATTATAAAACAGTGAGCTCAAAGAGAAAATGTTATCATGTATGAATGCTAAATATCTCCTGGCAAGAATAAATGTAAAATAGTCTAATACAGTGGTTCTCAACCTGTGGTCCCTGTCATCACAGGGCATCTGCGAAGGCGTGAAGAAATGTTACCAATAAATCTTGAGTTAAGTCTTGGTGGTCAGTGACCATGGTCTGTGGCCACAAAAGATATTTGAAGGGGGTCCGTGGTGAAGAAAAGGTTAAGAACCATTGGTCTAATTATAATGTATTAAAAAGCATAGTAATAAAGTAAAAGCAGAGATTTGCTGCAGGTCACATAGCTATTTACCCAAAGGCAGTTTCTCTAGATCAGACATGTCAAACACAAGGCCCGGGGGCCGGATCCGGCCCGCGAAGTGGTTTCATGTGGCCCGCAAAGCCATCCTGGAAACAGTGAGGGAACGGCCCCCACTGCCTTGGCCCTGGCCCAGAGACCCTCCTTCTGCCAATGACCCTCAGATCTGTCCCACTCCTGCCCAGGCCCCCATAGGCACCCTTGATGCGAACGATGTAGAGCTGGCCACGCCTACCCAGTAGGCCATAGGCACTCTAGCCACGCCCACCCAGTAGGCCACGCCCACCCTGGCTATACCCACCCGGCCCCCTGAGGGCAACTGCAATGCTGATGCGGCCCTCAATGAAATTGAGTTTGACACCCCTGCTCTAGATATTGTTATTCTTTCTTTCTTTCTTTCTTTCTTTCTTTCTTTCTTTCTTTCTTTCTTTCTTTCTTTCTTTATTTATTTATTTATTTATTTATTTATTTATTTATTTATTTTAGATTTATATACCGCCCTTTCCCGAAGGACTCAGGGCGGTTTACAGGGTATTTAAAAGAAATCAATACAAAAGTTAAAACAAATTAAAAAAGATTAAATGAAACCCTGAGAAAAAATAAAAACCCAGTTAAAATTAAAAATTAAAAAAATTCTCAGCCTGGGCCAGAGAGCTCGAAGAGCCAGGTCTTCAGGTCCCGGCGGAATGAACGGAGGTCGGGGGCAGTCCTAAGCTCCGCGGGCAGCTGGTTCCAAAGGGCAGGCGTGCCCACTGAGAAGGCCCTACCCCTGGGTGTTACCCGCCGGCAATCTTTAACCGGCGGCACCCTGAGAAGACCCTCCCTGTGGGAGCGCACTGGACGAAGGGAGCTTGATGTTGGCAGCAGGTGAGCTGATGTGGTGAGCTGATGGCCCTTAGCCCTTAGCACTTCCAATTAAAATGCACTGGGCAGCTTTCCTATTTTTTCCTCCATAAAAATGGAAGAAATGGCAGAAGACTATGTAGGATTGCAAGGGACTAATGCCTGCCCTCCCCACCTTTAAAAAAACTGTAAAAGATGTAAGGCCAATAAATGCATACTGGCTGGAAAATTATGTGAGTGGAAATCCACACATCTTAAAAGATGCAAAGTTTGAAAACCACTGGTTTTAAATGAGTTCACTGACTTCTCTCTGAAGCTTTGTAAAGAGAGAAATTGTCTAGGGAACTTATGCTTGTATATAAACACTGAGACAGGAGGACCTGATCCATTTCCCATGTGTTAGGATACCAAGAACAAACTCTGAACTGTAATTAATTATGATTAAAGAGGCATATTTCTTATCTTAAGCTTAGTGTGTCGCTTAGCTCTTACAAAAACAGAGCCAGGGACTGTGTTGACCATGGGGTTGGCTGTTTCATGTAACATACTGACTAAACTACAAGTTACTAAGTTTGTGAGAGACATCTATGCTTATAGACCTTTCTGGATTTTTTAATGGAGAATGAATCTTTATTTTAATTTAAATGTTTCCTTCTTATTTTTTTTCCTTTGGGTTTTCTAAGAAATGATCAGCTACAGAGGGTGGGGCTTAGCAAAACAGCAACAAAACACCCATATGTAATCTGCAGAATCCCAATATTAAATAAAGTATTTTTATAAAAAAGAATAGTAGAGATGTCACAAAATCCACAGAAAACCATGTAGGACTTGTTCTATGTTGAGGATGTCTGTGTTCTCACCTGAAAACTAAGAAATCTTTTGGAAGATCCTACCATCTTGTGACAAATTTAAGAAAATATTTTAGAAAATTAAAACATTATGGCGTCTACTTCCTGAAAAATTGCTTGTTCCTCTTTAACAGTTTTCCCCATCTGATTCCCTCCCTATGTATTTAGAACAGTTTTTTCTAACCTCAACAACTTTAAGATGCGTGGACTTCATCTCCTTGCTATCTGGGAAATTCTAGGGTTCACACATCTTAAAGTTGCCAAGATTGAGAACTATTTTGTTAAAATGCCAATACTTAGAATTCTTAGCTAATTTCCATGGAGATTTGGGGAGCTCTCAATCAAATCTATCTGGTGAAAACTGGAGTGGGGATACCTAGGTAAAGGTAAAGGTAAAGGTTCCCCCGCACATGCGTGCTAGTCGTTTCTGACTCTAGGGGCCAGTGCTCATCTCTGTTTCAAAGCCGAAGAGCCAGTGCTTGTCCGAGGACGTCTCCATGGTCATGTGGCCGGCATGACTAGACACCAGAGGCACACGGGACGCTGTTACCTTCCCACCGTAGTGGTCCCTATTTTTCTACTTGCATTTTTTACGTGCTTTTGAACTGCTAGGTTGGCAGAAGCTGGGACGAGTAACAGGTGCTCACTCTGTTACGCGGCACTCGGGATTCGACCCGCCAAACTGCCGACCATCTGATCGACAAGCTCAGCGTCCTAACCCACTGAGCCACCGCGTCCCATCGGGATACCTACCTACCTTTTAACACAGGAATTTATGTCTTTTAGTTTAATGTGGCTCTGAGCTACACAGCCCTGGGTTACAGCTGGAGAAGTAGATGTCATTGCATTAAATTCTTGTTCCTGCTTTGTTTAGATTAACATTTTATAATGTTGCTCTTAATATTAATAATTGCTGCAGGCTCTTTTATTCTACTGTAGGAACTGGAAGGGTTTTTTCCCCAGTGCCAATGTGAAACTCCTTTGAAGTAAGCTCTGTATTCCTAGTGAAACTCCTTTGAAGTAAGTTCTGTGCTCCTAGAGCTTTTATACCCTACACTAAAAGGGCTTTTAGCAATAACATTAGAAGGCAGATGTTTTCTCATGAACAACAACACATATCCTTGCCAAGTCCACATGCACCATGTCAACAAATGCCTCTGAACAAGGATAAATGCTGTGGTAGATGGAGCAAGTGGTCATGAAAAGCAAAGTGTTCCCTGGCTTAGCTTGGCTAGGGCAGCTGTTGGAGCAAATGTTCTTGACTCTTAAGGATCTTCGTACATCCAGAATGATTTCAAAAAGAAGAAAGACAACACAAAAGAGAAACGTCTTTTAAAGAATCCTTAGCAAACAAAGGAGACAGTGGCCATTTTTGCACAGTTGCATCCCGGCTTAGATTCTGCCTTACTTTGTCACTCAGGTGAGATACGCTTGATGTGAGAATTTTGTGAGACAGGGAGATGAATGTTCCTTGGTTGGCTTAGCTTTATTGGTAGTGACTGTGAATTTCCACAAGTCCTTTTTAGCATCTGCTACTGGATTCCGCTTACAAGTCACATTTAATGGACATAGAGCATTGTTTGTTTGTTTACCTATTTATCATATTTGTATAACTGCCCATCTCAAATGATAGTGACTCTGGATGGCATGCAACACTTAACTAAAAGTAATAAATACATAAAAAACCAATCACAATTTTAAAAAGTAACTATAAAAAAGCACACACAAAAAAGAGAGGATTATATTAACCACAATAAAGAAGCCAGCACAAAATCTCTCAGTCCTTGGGGATGAGAGGAAGAGATGGAGCTAATGTCACTCACTAAAAAAAGACAAGCTGAGCCTCTTGGGACCCACCAAATATAATTCCCTGACAGATAGGATCTGCAGCTCATCTTCTCTGCCAGACCTGATGGGCAGGCAGATGTAATTGGGGAGAGGTGGTCCCTCAACATGAAGAGCTTTAAAAATCAAAACCAGCACCTTGATTTGGACCTGGAAGCAGACTGGCAACCGTGCAGTTCATAAAGCAAAGGTGTAATGTGTACTGCTTGAGGGGTGCACACATTCTACCACTGCAGGGCCTGTGCCCCTGAATTTTATACCAGCGGAAGATTCTGGATACTCTTTGAGGGCAGCCCCATGTAGAGCACATTACAGAGAACTGAAGAAACTTCTTGGATGAGAAGTGAAATGTTAAGAAAAAATAATAAGTGCAATTGACTTTTGAGAAAAAAGTACCTTTGGGACACACAAAAAATGACATAGATGATTGAGAATCTCCATAGACAATTATGACAGCACCTTACAGAAGTCCAAACAGGAGTGACTAGGGCACGAGTGAAGTCAGCAAATACAGCTAACAGAAAAAAATAATATTGTCTGTTGCTGGAAAAGTTCATGTATCTAAGTCATGATTTAATGGTTTGCAAGTCATAATGCCTAGTAGTTCATGTAATGGGATTAAACAAATCACATTGTGACTTAGTGTGCTGTGTGAATCTAGCCACTTTGTGGTGTTCTTACAACCTAAATGGGAATGAACTGGGTCACGGCGATTCCTATATTTAGACTAAAGGTTTATCCCTCATCCAAACTGGTTTAGTACAAAATTTTGGCCTAAATACTGACATTAAAAATTCTTGAAATCTCTTTCACAAAATGCGAAGTTCTTCTGGAAGCCGAACATGTTATCTCAGTGTTTTCAAGTAATGCCCTTAGAAAAACACCTTTTTTGTATGCTTTCCTATTAGTGGGGGTTAGAAAAACTTTTTCTTACTTCTTACATTTACACAAAGGAGAATTCATAAGGCTTGCAAGGGGATGTTGACGGTAGAATTTTATGCGGTGGTCTTTTTTCTTTCATTTTCTTAAAGCAAATATCTAATGGCAATCATCATTTAAAAAAAGCATTTGATATAGTTGTTTTAGGCCTGCTGATCATCTGCAGAACCAATCAAAGTCAGTATGGCTCAGCAAACAAAAGAGAGGAGGGAAGTGAAGGCCTGTGGCCAACTTCCATTTTTGCATTAAATGGACTGTAGTCTGTTCAGTAGGAATCCTGAGTGGGATGGGACCTGGGAAGGATGCCTTCTGTGTTTTAGCAATTATCATCCCCCCCCCGACATATGTCTGGCTTTATCCTGGATGCATTTAAGGGACTCATGAAAACACCTCTTCCCCCAGGCCTTGGATTAGAGTGGGTGACAGGTCCTGTGTGTTGGATTGTTTTTTAACGATTGTTTTTCTTCTGACATCTGGGATTTTCACTATATTTTATGATTGCTTTTGCTGTAGGCTGCCCAGAGCTGTTGTGCAGGTTGGGTGGCCTTCTAAAATTTCTAAAATAAATGAAACAAATAAATGCTACTAAAAATTTTCTTCCAGAACAACGCATCCACTGCATTATTGCTCTACTAGTCATCGAGATGACAGATACGGTAGTCCAACACCTTTGGAAACATGCCAGTTTGATGTGGATAATAAAGATTCCCAGATGAATCTTTTGTAGGGACATTAGGAAAAAAAACCCATAACATTCCAATTTAACTCTATAGTGTAGAGTTGATTTCAACAAACTGAGCAACATAGCCCACTCTGGTTGGGAGCTGTGCTTTTTCTATTAGATCTCCAACATTTTTTCTATTTCCAAAAGAAAGATTGACCTCTTCTTTCTGTAAAAAAAGTCTCAGTTGGCCTAGATTTCAATGTTTCTAATTTCAGCATCTTCACAGTCCCCAAATCCTTTAATTTTGTTACCGTATTACGAAATGTAGTTTAACAAATGAAATTTGGCACAAGAAAATACACTGAGAATTCAATGACATGAGGATTAGGTTCATTTAGCATTCTTTGGCTGCCTCATTGAGTTTACTTACTTGTACTAAGTCAGGATTAAGTGCTATCTGAATGTTGTCATAGATACATATCAAATATATCTCCCCTCCTTGTCTCCAAAACTTCACGATTATGAAAATTTCTGTATTTAATTATATCAGGGACTATTTCAAGCTTACTTTTGTTTTATTCATTTATTTCTGCATCCATTGCTGTTTGTGTATATACGTGTGTGTGTGTGTGTGTGTGTGTGTGTGTGTCCCCGTCCGTGCACTGGAGGGAAATTCCTCTCTTTTGACAGATATTCCTGGTAATAATTTAAACTTTGCTGATGTTAGAGTTCACTGCATGGTTGAGAATGTATTAACTCTATCAAATACAGCTTAGGGTCAAACTGGCTTGTTACAATAGTGGCTAAATATATACAAAGAAAGCTACTAGGGAAATGTGGCTCAGTCAGGTTGGAGGTCTGCATTCATCAGTGAACAGAAAGATGAGCTCCTTTTATTTATGTTGTTTCATTTATTTATCACATCTCCATTTTGACTTTCTCTCATTTTAATCTGATGACGTCTGCCAATCTGTGAGACAGTGATGGTCCCAGAGTTGCTAAGGAAGGTTCACAGTTGAATGGGCAGTGGAGTTTCCATCAGTTTATCAACAATGATTCACAAACCAGTTTAATGCTTTGCCATTAAGAAATATAACATTTATCCACACGTATTCAGCAAGATGATACGTTTAATACAAGTAGTCCTCAACGCACAACAGTTCATTTAGTGACCATTCAAAATTACTGGAAAAAATGACTTATGACCATTTTTCACACTTTATGACCGTTGCAGCATCCCCATGGTCATGTGATCAAAATTCAGATGCTTGGTAACTGACTCGTATTTACAATGGTTGCTGCATTCAGGGTCACGCTTCTGACAAGCAAAGTGAATGGGGGAGCCAAGTTCACTTAATAGCCGTATTACTAACGTAACAACTGCAGGGATTCACTTAATAACTGTGGCAAGAAAGGTCGTAAAACGGAGCAAAATTCACTTAACAAATGTCTCACCAACAGAAATTTTGGGCTCAGTTGTGATCATAAGTCGAGGACTATCTATATTGTCTTTGTATGCTGTATGAAAAAGATAAGTTATGCCAAACCTATTGAAGAAACTGATTTAAATAAATGGTTGTTTACTGCCATTTGTGAATGAAATCATTCTGCCAGGTTGGGAAGCTACTAACGATGGAAAAACAATTGCAAAATAAGTGACATGACATACTATCTTCTCAACTCTCAAAGGGATTTTAAGACAGAAAGAATGAAAGTTTGATCGTTAGGCTGCTACACAAACATACACAAAGACAAAGACATGGAGTAAATGACCCTCTGTTGAAAACATAGATGGTGGGGTTTGGTTTTGTGGTTTGGGGGATTTCTTTTTTCTTGTTACATTAACAGGAGCATAAGGCACAGATATATGTCTTTCTAGCAAGTTCCTGATGTTGACTTGACAGTCAGGAGAAGCAAGTCTGATTGGCAGGTCTAATTTAAACTGTTTAAGAGGGTCTAAGGAGTGGAGATGTTGTATGAGGACGTGCCTACAGTAACAAAATGGTTCGTTTTATTAGATGTTATTTTTTTTCTTATATCCATAGCATCCATATTGCCAGGCATCATGCTAACTAATTAGCTCTATCTGTTAAATGAGTCTCCTGCTATTACATCTTTAAAATCTAAAGTTAAATTAATACTTGGGAGAGGAGAAGGAGAGAGCCCTTGCTACCAGAAGAATTTGTTTTAATGTTTATGGTTTTAATGGTTATATGTATTATGGTTTATTAATAATATTTTAAATGTTCATTAGGAGCTTCTCAGTGTTTGTTATAAGATGGGCAGCTATGTAAATATTTTAAATAACATAAACATGGGGATAAAAGATTCCAAGCAATCCAACAAGTGGCTTCACTCAGTGCTAAGTCCATACATGTAAGTGATGAGTTAATCTAGTTTAAACAAAATAAATAATTACTGCACAGGTTAGTTTTTCTTACACACCCTATATTACTATGTGACAACTGAAATCTTGGTTGAGCAGCAACATAGGACAAATGACTGATGAAGCATTTCAGAAAGTCCACGGGTTTGACTGTAAACTTGCCTGATCTTCTAATGCTTGGAAATTATTTGAGGCTTAATTGTAGCTATGAATAACCTAATTAATTATTAGACTACCTTTCTTATGATTCTGCTGGCTGGGAATTCTTGAAACTATATTCGTATCCCTTCAGAATGAGCATGTAGAGAATTATTTTTTATTTTTTATTTTTTTTAAATTCCATTTATATCCCGCCCTTCTCCGAAGACTCAGGGCAGCTTACAAACTTAGCAGTAGCCTTCATTCTATGTATATGCCTGCTTATTAGGGCTTTCACACACACCCCAAGAGGCATTATTACAAAGTCAGCTTAATTGCCCCCAACAATCTGGGTCCTCATTTTACCTACCTCGGAAGGATGGAAGGCTGAGTCAACCTTGAGCCTGGTGGGATGCGAACCTGCACTAATTGCAGGCAGCTGGTGTTACTTAAGGAGGCATTAGCCCACTGCTCCACCAAGGCTCTTAGTTATAACTTTATAAGGCCTTGGACAGCAGTCCTTCTCAACTCCCTTTCTAAGAGTCAAGTGTTAAGAGGTTTTATGCATAATTCTTCCCTGAATTAGTATTGGCAATTATCCTTGGAGTTCATGCCAGTGGCCTCCTCCATAAATATGATCATTTCATTGCTTTCAGATTGGTTTGTATAACCAGTTAGCAGAGTCACTAATTAAATTAAATCAGATGAAATCTAAAATCAGATGCAGACTTGCCAAGATTGCAATGAAGACCTTGATTATACTATTATTATCTGATGATGAAGTTTCATCATAAACTGAACACTGCCAAAGAATAAATCTATGAGACTCTAGCTCAGTCTAACTAGGTAAAAAGGTAAAGGTTCCCCTGCACATGCATGCTAGTCATTTCCAACTCTAGGGGCCAGTGCTCATCTCCGTTTCAAAGCCAAAGAGCTTGTCCGAGGACATCTCCATGGTCATGTGGCCAGCATGACTAGACGCCAAAGGTGCACGAAACGCTGTTACCTTCCCACCGTAGTGGTCCCTATTTTTCTACTTGCATTTTTTACGTGCTTTTGAACTGCTAGGTTGGCAGAAGCTGGGACGAGTAACAGGCGCTCACTCTGTTACGCGGCACTCAGGCGCTCACTCTGTTACGCGCCAAACTGCCAACCTTCTGATCAACAAGCTCAGCGTCCTAACCCACTGAGCGACCACGTCCCTCAGTCTAACTACCTGCCCCTTATTTCCATCTTTTGTTTCTTCTTATGGGCTTCCTTTCCTCTTTAACCATACCTAATGAACACTGATAGAGAATAGATGCACCACCCCAAACCTAAGGGCATATACAGCATAATTTGAAAATGATTCAGAAGTATTTTGGAGTTCTCTGCTATTCTTATACCATCCTTTCTTTTTTTCAGGCTTCTGAAAGCTACTAAATAGCTATATTATGAGTCACATTGGATAGTTGACTCCATAAACATTTGCACATGGAAGCCTTCCCTCCAAAAAAAAAAAAGATTTGGTTTAAGAATTGGAAAGAGGTGTTATTCTCACATACACTCAGGGTCTGGAGCAGTTCTTCCAATTATTTTCAAATTGTGCAGTCCTATTTTAATAACTTTAATTGCATTTGCAACTTGAATATAATTAGCTGTCTCATTTCTCCACTTAACCTTCATTTACTGAGGCTGTTTGAATAAAAGAAATCTGCTTTATCCTGGTTTTGTTCACATGTCATTCTAAACCATTATATTTCTTGGTTTTGGCTTACTGGGTTATGTGAACTAAGCAACCATAATTTATTCTATAAACTATGCAAATCATGGCTTTCGCCAAAGTTTGACCAAGGCTATTGGGCTTCCTAACTTAGTATGGTCTGGGAGCTATTTCTTAAGAAGGCATTTTCTTAATTTCATATTTTAATTTCATGTCTGAAGAAAGCTGAGACTCGTGTAGCTTGGGCATGTAGACAGTATGCTCCATCTTTGAGTTATGGTCTTTTCTCTGTTGTGTGTTCCTGATCTACATTCCTTTCTTCCTTAAAGATCCTACAGAGAAAATAAATAATAACTTTCTTTACCTAGCTTATACTATGGCAATGAGTACATTTTCTGCTATTCATTGCTGAACCAGAATGACTTTTCAGAATTTAGAAACAGAAAAGAGGCTGTTGCTTTGTATCATTCTGGCAGTTTCAGTATATTCAATTACGTAGGATCCTTCTTTCCCCAAACAGATACTTTCTGGAAATTATTTTTGCTGAAATACCCATATAGTTCAAATGTCACTCAAAGGCTAAGTAACATGCCTGAATTTGTCTTCTGGCTTTCTCTCAATTCATCCAGGAGTTTATTTGCTTGCTCAGCCTCCCTCTTCCCCCACTAAGAAAATCTGGTTTATACATTATATTCTTGTTCATTTATAAATACTGTAATTATATCTGTTTCCTTGAGCAGCTTTGATGTCTTCACTTGTTTAACATTCTGGACTTTTAAAAAGTAGATGACTCCCATCTGTGCACCTATTTTAAAATAGGTATGTTCATGATGAGTAACATTTCACAAGTTTCCCATGTTGGCTTTCAGCCAAGAAGATTCTATGAGAAGTTAAACTTGTCAACCCGTCCTTTCCCATAAACTTGAGGAGACAATTCATTATCCCTGCAACAGCTGTTCAGCACACTCCTGAGAAAATCCTCATTAGGGATGCCTCAACTCCAAGTGTTTGGAAGGAATTCCTTCTTTCCAACACAAAAGTCTAACTATGTTGACTCACTGAGGAAAAATCCAGCTGTTGCAAAGAATGCTAAGGGTTTCTGAGGCACAGACACACTTAAAAGTCCAAACTCCAGCAAACCAAAGAAGTTAATAAGTCTTGCTTCACCTGCTTCATAGTCCTTCATTTCCATTATCCACCGGCTGTGTTTCTGTATGTGTCAGGCATGATTATACAAGCATGCAGTAAAATTTTAAGGGCATCAATGAAACAGCACTAGATTCACAAGCTGTATTTCCTGGCTATTTGTTATATCACAAAGGTTATGGGTAGACAATGATGAAGTGCAGGAGTTCATCAATACAGATCTTCTAACTCCTCCTCCCAAACAGAATCTATAATCAGGCCCAGAAGATAAACTACAGCCAAAATAAACAAATCAATGATAAATTCATAATCAAGTTGTAAGGGCATGAATATAATCCTAAACCTGGATACCAGGAAAGTGCTTTATTGAACTCATAGGTACTTAATGTAATAAACAATAAACTTTAACAAAATATGTTTAGCCAACTGAATTACAACCATTTGTTTTTAATCAAAAATACAACCTTGCACGGAAATCTGGCTATTTATTATGGTTTAATTCATCCACTAGAACAAGGAAAACCTATAAATTATCCTTGGCAGATTTACTGGCAAGACTTTAGCAGAATTTCACTAGGTAAGGCTCTCGGTATGTACTAGAACTTAGGTTTTTCAACAGAACATGTGTGAGAGATCTGATTTCTTTTTATCATCTTAAAAAGAAGCTACTAAAACTCTTGATTTCTGTCAGTCAACAGGAAGATGCAATTTCTTTTTTGCACCCCACAGTAATTCTAGTTCTTCTTTATTCTATCTTTCTGACAGTTTAACAGACTTTTGTCCTATGCCTCTTAGCCTTGAAGCTGAATAACTGCTGTTCGTTGATAAAACTTGCATCTGTGCTGTATCCTTCAATTTCTGTAGTCCTAGTGGGCCAACAGATTATATACTCACATTTGCATTAAAACAAAAAAGTCCCAGAACTTAATTCTCGTAAATGGTTCCCATCCATTATATCATTGTTGATAATTCTCAACATAGTCTAAGTATTATACCCAGGAATTTATTGTCACTGCCCTACTGATCTCTCTTGCTTCAACTTAAATCTCAGAAGCTCTTGAATCGATTGTTTATTTCATTTAAATGCTACTCCAGTCATAGCTGAGCATATTACAGATATACAGCCAATAATAAGATTAAACTATATAGAACAGTATCTGTAAGAACAATAAGAACAAAATTTCCCCACACTAGGAATGTTCCCTCTTAGCAGGAGGAAACAAAACAAATATAACACCTCAGACCTCACAAGCTTGCTGAAACAGCCATTCCTTAAGAACTTTGTGGGAAAACCAGAAGAAAACATGTCAGACGAAAAGCTTTTCCAGAGAAGGCCTCACTCCTAGTGCTAATGGATTGTTGTCTCCTGGGATCTTTTAGGGTTGGAGATATCCGAAGATCATCTCTTCCAGATCTGGTGAACAGAGGCCTTGAGAAATAGGCGGACATACCTGACTTTTTAAGATAGGCTTGAGAGGGGAACCTCTGTCATCCAATGTTGCTATATTGAATGCCATTATATACTGAACATGTATCAAGTTAAAAAAGGAAGTTGTTGGGAAAAGCCCTAAATTAAATTAAATATGTATTATGGAAGGGATAGACTGGGAAGATTAGCTCCGGATGAAAATACTATCAAGACTTTTAATTATCTACATTAATTCTTACCTTGCATTTACAGTTTTTAGCAGGTGGCCTTCCATATCACCTGAGATACTGGTATGCCAACGGAATGAAGATTCTTGATGAATTCAAATAAAAATTAGAATATTGGCTATTGTTTTTTCAACAAAGACAGAGTGAGATTCTGAAAGATAACCTGTCTAGTTCTGTGTTTAAATATCTGGCAGGGAACCAGAATTAGGCACTCATACTGCAGACATCTTCTGTTTTAAATCTTTCTTCTAATACGAGTATTTCTATCTCTTTCTAAAATCCACTGAGATTTTTATATCATGACATTTAGACTTTTTCATAATACAGTTTTGCCAATTGTTTGAATTTCTGCTTTCTAACCTGATCAGAAAGGCAGCCAGAAAATAATCCTAACAATATATGGTGGTATAGAGCAGATTTATTTTTTTAAACAAAAATGAATAAATTAAAGTGTGATTCTTTTTTCTCAGAAACTATAGTTACATTGATCTGATTTAAATTGACAAGAGATAGAGAAGTTGAGATGACCTAAAGCGTGAAATGGAAAACCACCATAATTCTCTGTTATAATTCATATGACCAGGTCACAGATTTTCGGGTCTCGCCAGGTCTTTTGGTATTTGATGTGTTTACACTTATGCATGTCTCGTGATTTGGTGAAATTACATTGGCACTACACATGAGATACTTACTGATCATATTTATAGGCAACATATTTTTAAAAATGTGGTGTTTGTGTATACCTGTCATACTATCTAGAGCAGGGGTTGCCAACCTGTGGG